>NC_059108.1:28688870-28994565 GCF_020740685.1 Jaculus jaculus
TGAAATCTGCTCTTTTCTTCTCCAAAGCCTGTTATAAAATCCACTACTATCCTTGACCCAACCTCACAAGGAAAGTTGCTTTGTTGCTGTATGAATACCAGATCCCAGGACTTTTTATTTTAATCCTTCTTCCAGTTGTCCATGATTAACATGCAAAAGCTCTTCAGCTGCCCTTGGGGAGGGCAGGAGACTTTCAGTAGTCCTTACCACAGCCATATGTCTAGTCAGGAAGGTAGTTTGGGCAAGAAGATCTCAGGAGGGGCTGGGCAGATGGCTCAGCAGTTAAAAGCATGAATTTGCAAACCATGCTAGCCCAGGTTTTAATTTTGTGGCATATGCACATGCATGCAAACACACATGAGGGCAAGCAAATAAATAAAAATAATTTTTAAAAAAGATCTCAGGATGTGGTTTTATTCCTTATCTGCATGTGGCTTAAATAAGGTGCTGGCTTCCAAGGACTGAGTAAAAAAAAAAAAAAAAAGTTCCCAGGGAAATAAACTAAATATCAGTCCTGTGCATCTACACAGAATTCTTGTCCTGCACCTCCAAGTTTGCCCATGGAGAGCTGCTTTGAAAACAGACTCCACAGGCTTAAATCAGTCCACATACACAAAGCATCTTCATGAGGAGAACTTGACCTTTCTCTCTGACCTTATAACACATTTGACCAATGACAGTGATCATTTTGGAACATCTGTGACAAATACCATTTATTTTTAAACATTCCGTGGGTCTTTGAGGAGCTCTTAAAGGAAACCCACAGAATTGTTAACATATCATGTTTCTCTTCTTAATGTTCTAGATGGTATAGAGACAAATTTTGGCTCCGATAAAGATCTCACAGGAACATTTGAGACCCTTTATTGTTAACTCCAAGCTTCTCAAACACTCACGGCAATGCCACTCCCACCCCAACAATGCACAGTGAGAGCCTCTGAGCCTTGTGATGGAGCTTGGAGTAGATAGACGGCACACAAATGAAGTCACTTAGCTATTTAAAATTCACTCAAAAGGGCTGTGTTTTTAAGCTTTATATCCTCTTTTTTTTTTTTTTCATACAATCTGAATGCTTTAAATGATCCACTGTGAAACTCTTGTGTTCCCACATTATGGCAGACAGACAAAAAGATATCACCAGGAGGCCTGGGTTGGATGTGGCGCAGAGTGGAAGGTGACTGTGTTCATTTTGTGCCACACCACGCTGCAAAGCCCAGATGGAAGACACAAGCTACAAACCATGAACAGATAAGGGCCTGAGACACTAGAGTCTGGGGTCTGGGAACCACCCCTCTCACAGTACAGATTGGTTCCTGAGATCTTTAGAAATGTAGGGATCTAGTCTAGCAGAGTAGGAATGGGCAAAATAAGCAAAGGACACAACAGAAATACTTAGGTATCTGATATCTTGGCTTTTTAATGTTGTCCCTCAGTTCAAAATTAGAGCCCTCAAATGGCATATTCTCCATAACATGTTGTATTAGAAAAGCATTCAACATTCCAGCATTAGCAGACTCACAGGCCTCAGATAACATCATGACAAAGTTAGAACACATATAATTTTTTTTTAGGTAGGAAATAGTTTGCAAATGACATATACACTATATTCAATGAGATTTTAAAAAACATTTAAACTGTACCAAAATCATACTTTCAGACTTCACATCATATTCTTATATTTTACAAGTGCTTTCTTTTGCATGTGATTGATTTTCTCCAAATCTGACACTGCACAAGAAAATAGTCTTGAAGCTCTCCTTCCCTGCTCTTCTTCCTCCTTTTCTCTTTCCTCTCTCCTTCTGCCCAACACTCATTTGTTCTTCTCTTTCCTTCCCATTCTCTCCTCACCTTCTGCTCCTTCTCATTAATCTTCTTTCCTCCCTCCCCTGTCCTTCTTTCCTCTTCTTGCTTTTCCCTCCACCCATCACTGTGACAAATATCTATTAGCTGTTTGTTGTGTACCAAACCCCCGAGTACTTTCTGTAGATAGCACCGTGGCAAGGTATACAGCCAGGCACAATCATGCTGACAGTCTGGTACGAGGACTTCAAAAAGGACAGATAATCATGGAGCCTCAGATGTTGACAATGAGACAGGGCTTCCTGGAAGAATGACGCTAAAGGAGACCCAAGAGGCCAGTTTGCCCTTGTCTGTATTCCTCAGTATCCTACAGAATCAATCATGCTGAGACTAGGACCGACCGACCTCTTTCTCTGCCCCTTGTCTGGTGATCAGGGCTACAATGAACTCACATCTGCTGCACCTACTCCACCTTGTCTCCACCACGGCCAACAGGGCCTCCTTAATGTAGGGGCAGTGCCTGATATCCACTGATTCTCTCTTTGCCAATCCTCCACAACACACTGCCCTTCTAAGCCTCTATCTTCACCTCTCAGGGAGCCAGGCTGTGAGGTTGAGTCTGTATCCTTTGGTAAATAAGTGTGTCCCTCAAGTGCAGAAAAAAAATCCAAAACTTTCTCTCTCCTCCTACAGAAGAAGGAAAGCCCTGCTTAAGTATGTGATTTAAAAGGTTTCCTGTGTAAGAGAACCAGGTAGGCAGGGATTTTTATTCCATCATAGTTTCCCCAGAAAGATCTTTCAAAGTGATACTTTCCTGCCATGAGTGCAGAGTTGATCAAAAGCCCCTGTGACCTTAATGTGGGCATCACTGGTGAAAGACAGAGCCCATGTGGTCATGTAGTGGGCCTTGATGTGGCCCTGCTGTTGAGACTGAGTGGCTCAGAGGGGTGAGCAGGGAGTGACATCCCAGTGTAGCACATCACCATGGGGGGCTGGGATTCGAGGTGGTCACATTTAGAAAGCCACGCATGAGGTTAAACCCTGTCCATTAAGGGATCAGTCAGCTGCCAGAGACGTGGGGAGCTGTCACAAGGAAATTTTTAAATAGGCCGGAATTTATATTCTTACAGCACAACCATCCCCCAATGTGTTTGCACCCTTTCCCCTGGAGCCCTCCAAGCTGTCCTGCCCCACACTAATTGGGTGTAGACAGGGAGAGCAGTGTGAGAACACCCCAGAAACGCCCAGCAGGGCTTTGTTTGGGCCTCAGCATCAAACCGTAACTGTTCACTTTTTCTATAAATGCATGAGCCTCTAGAAAAAAAATACGAGTGAAACAACCTCCAATTGTCTTGAGAACCCTGAGGCTACACTCTCTTTAGAACTCACAAACAAACAACTTATCTGAGGCTGGCACAAAAAGGTGTGTGTTCGTGGGGGGTGTGTGCAATCTTCACACTTGTTGTTAGGGAAGCAGTGAAGCATAAAATCTGCATTGCAAAACACTTGAAGATCAGCATATTGTTACCCAGCAGGAGTGACTGTTTATTTTTATCCCCCTGTAGACCAGGTGATGCTGTAGTCACCTAACACTTTTGGGAAGACATTTATAGACTTCTGTAATAATTAACATTGCTTTCTACAGCCAATTCTCAAGGTGACTAACAGAGAAAGCAAGTCAGAAGGCGGAAGTGCAGATCATATTTCTTTTGCTATTTCTGCAATAATGATAATAATAGCTAATACTAAAGTCTATGCCTAGCACTTTCTATGACTGATTTCCTTTCATTTCTGGAAATGATGGGCATTAAAGGAACTGCTATGGTGAATATGAATCAGACCTCCAAGTTCCTAAGGGCAGCCACCATATTTCATTCATTCTTGCCAGTGCAGAGTAAGTATTCAAGGAATGTTTGTTTATCCTTTTCCATAAAATCCTATCTTAGATTTAATAGTTGGAAGGTGGCTAAAACGTTATTAGCCTACTTTCCTTCAGACAACGCCTTTAAACATTTCTTGCTGAGCTTGCTGAATGCACTTTTGTAAAGAAGAGTTGCACTTCACATATCGTGGGCCACACCCTGGGACCTTACTACAAGAGCTCGAGTCCTAAGTGTCTTCAAGCATCCTGGAGGTTTGCTGTCCTTGGCAGCACTACTGGGAAGTGCTGGAGGCATGAGGGGACAGGGTCTTGTGGGAGATTCCAGGTCACTGGGGCATGTCCTTAAAGGAAAGCATACCCTTTGCTCTTCCTTTTCCTTTCTTTCTACTTCCCAGCCAAGAGACTAATGGTTTTGCTTCGCCACACACCCATGTTGTGATAAACCACCTCACCACAGGCTAAAAACAAAGGGCTAACCAATCATGGACCGAAACCTCTAAAACTCTGAACCAAATAAACCTCCTTCCTTCTTTTTTTAAATTTGTTTATTTATCAACATTTTTATTAGTTATGTACACAGTGTGTATACAGTCATGTTGGTACTATTGTTAGTCTCCTCCCTGTCCTCCCCCCTCCACAGGGACCCTCCTCATAGGAGAATATGGGTCATACATTGTGGGGTTAGCCACCAGTTATTGGTATGAGGCAATGTCTCTGTGCATAATGACCCAACTTGTGGTTCTAACAATCTTTCTGCCCCCTCTTCTGCAAATTTCCCTGAGCCATGTTGGGTTCGTTTTAGGACTACTTCACTGGATAAGGTCTTGGGAGCCTCTGTGTCTCTGGATATCTGGTTTGGTAGGAGTTGAGTGTTCTCTGTGTCTATCTCCTTCACCCTTGTGCTTGTACCAGGTTCACCCAGAAAGCAGCACTCTTGCTCATTTCCCCAGTTACTCTTGGTTTCAGTTGGGGCCCTGTTACAGTGCAATGGGCTGATTCTCTCTGTAGGATCTGAGTCCATCTGAAAAAGAGAAGCAAATTCTCCAATTCAGAGTGAAGTCAGAACCAGATAAATGGGATAACCATTATTATTTTAGAGAGAATTTAATAGGTGTAGTTTCCCTTGTAGCCCATGGATTGGTGGGAGCTTGATAGTAGAGAGCAGGCTCAGTTTTTAGATATGGTTCTGACTTGTTTCCAAGCTCCAGCTATGGGTTCCGTTCCACTGAGTGGATCAATTAGCCAAATAAAGAGCAGTTGGTTACCCACAATGGCTGTGCGACACTATTGCACTTGTGTGAGAATCACGTCAGGTTGGTTGCTGCTGGGTAGCTTAGACCATGAGTTGCTTGGACGGATGTTCATCATTTTCCCCCAGTCACACATAAAGCACCTTCTGGCACTAAATGAGCTGTCTGGGGACTGACTTTCAGATTCCAGCGCACAGGGGTTGGGGGCAGTGGCAAGTGGGACAGCATTCATAAACATGGAGGTGCATGGCCTGGGTCCCCTTGCCTGCAGTTAGTTCAGTAGAAACCTGTAGCTGGGACTAAGGCTGTTTGAGGGGATTGGGGAACTGGTTGGCTACCGGAGAGCATGGGAATCAGTGGATTCCTGTTTTTTGCTCCTCTGAAGCCTTCCACTGAAAGTCTA
This sequence comes from Jaculus jaculus, assembly GCF_020740685.1. NCBI lineage: Eukaryota > Metazoa > Chordata > Mammalia > Rodentia > Dipodidae > Jaculus > Jaculus jaculus. Next base: position 28,694,206 of record NC_059108.1, read on the forward strand.
ATAGAGTGTTCTCACCCCTGGAAGGCCTAATGAACCCTCAACATCTTGCCTTTCCTTCCCTGGGAGGTGCAGTGCAGTTAGACGAATGCCATCTTGACCAGAAGTCCTGCCTGTTTATTTTTCAGAGAGAGAGACAGACAAGACAGAATTGGTGCACCAGGGCCTCAGACACTGTAATTCAACTCTAGATGCCTCCACCACCTAGTGGGCATTTTGTTTGCCTCACATTTGTGTGTCTGGTTTATGTGGGATCTGGAGAGTTGAACATGGGTTCTTAAACTTTGCAGGCAAGCACCTTAACCACTAAGCCATCTCTCCAGCCCACCTTCCTTCCTTATAAGTTGATAATCGCAGGTATTTATTGCAGTGATGCGGAAATGGCTGGCACATTCACTAAAGAATGCTACAAGAGAACTCAGTATTTTATGACAAATCCTCAGGGAAATATGGTTTTCTCTTAAGCATATTTCAGTGTCTCAGAATGAGTATGCTCATTTATATAGGAGACTGTATTTCAAACACTGAATATTACAATTTTCCATGCTTTCTGTTTAATAGTTAGAGATCTATAATGTTGTAAACAGAAGACTCCCACAGGCCTTTTAAGCATTATATGCAAATTCCCCTAAAATGAGGTACTCAATATAACAATTAAGACAATAATTAGAACAAATTATGGAAAATTGGTCTAAATAAGGGAAAAGGTTGAACTACACAGTGTGTTCATAAGTGTATACACAATTTGAGTGTTGTCAAGAAATCCAGAAATATTGGCAGCCTTCAACTTCAACAAGTTGTGATCCAAAACTAGATCTGTAAATTGTTGTTGGGAACTTAGTACATATTTCCTCACCAACATAAAGTTGTAAGTCGTGGTTAGTATTCATTATGATGTTGTGGTTAATGTTCATTATATGAAGATCTAGAAAGATATGTGGCCAAAATCATGGTCCTTATCTGTGGCTTTCCTGGTGGTATGAAAAGCAAGGAAGACAGGGAAGGTGTGTCCTGTGTGTCTACAAGTGGAGTCCCTGAGCCTATTGGTTTAGAATAAACACCTTGTGGCTGCAGGACTTTCCTAATGAAACCTGCTGGCTTCTTTCCCTTTCTTTCACCCCTGTACTGATTCTCCTCTTTGGCAGGGCTTGCAGATGGCTGGTGTTTGTGCTGATCTGTTTGAACTGAAGTAACAAGGCACAACAGGCTGAAAAGATTTAATAGACATTTATAGTTTCACAGTTCTAGAGACTGAAAGGCCAAGATCAAGGTATTGTCAAGGCAGTTTCTTGTAAAGACATCTCCCCTGGACTTGCCCTCTGTACCTGACTGTATTAAAAATTCCTGTCCTTAGAAAGACACCAGTCATTTAGGATCAAGATTGACCTATATGACCACATTTTTCTTTCATTACTTCTTTTTTTAAAAAATTGTATTTTGTTTATTTATTTATTTATTTATTTATTTATTTATTTATTTACTTGAGAGAGAGAGAGATGCAGCGAGAGAATGGGAAATGGGCTCTCCAGAGCTTTCAGCCACTGCACACAAGTTCCAGATGCATGCACCACCTTGTGCTTCTGGTTTATGTGGGTCCTGGGGGAACTGAACCTAGGTCCTTTGGCTTTGAGGGAAAGTGCCTTTATCACTAAGCCATCTTTCCAACCCCAAGCTTTCATTACTTCTTAAAGACCGATCTCCAAATAAGGTCATCTTCTGAGGGACTGTGGGGTTTAGGAATTAGAATTTTGGTAGAGGGCTGGAATCAGGAGTCATAATGCAGTACCTATCCCAGCCCACTCCTCATTAGAATGGAGGAGTAAAGGAAAGAAACTTCATGGCATTAGAGATGTAGAGCAGAGCTGCCAATGCTGTCTAAATTTCCAGGACAGAAAGGGAGTACTGCTCTCCACAGACCCTGGCAAGTAGTCACAAGAGCTAAAACATAGACTGCTTTGACCTTTACTCTCATCAGAGTTGAGCAGGTATTTAAAGGAAGGCATTTAATATATTACCTGCTGACCCACACAGCATAGGGCATGGACTCTTCCATGTGGCTACTTCCCATTAATTATTGGTCATTCATTATCATTGTTTCCTCTGGTCTTAAAAAACCTGATAGAGACATCATTGCATTTTGGCCTACAAAGTTGATTGTAATCCTTCAGTCTTCAGAGGCTCAGTAGGTTGGCTCTGAGAGGGGGAGCGAGTGCTTCTTTACCTCACTGCTTCAGTTTCTTCTACTTTTTGCTGGGGCTGGGGCTGGGGCTGGGGCCAAGCCTGCTAATTCTTTTTAAAATTTAAATTTTGAAAATCTTGTGCTGCTAGGGATATAATTAGTGGCCTTGAGCATTCAAGATTGAGCTCTGTCTTGGGCTAGAGAGATTGCTTAGTGCTTAGTGCTGCAAAGCCAAAGGACCAAGGTTCAATTCCCCAGGACTCACATAAGCCAGATATACAAGGTGGCACATGCATTTGGAGTTCATTTGCAGAAGGCCCTGGTGTACCTATTCATTTTCTCTCTCTCTTTCTCTCTCTCTCTCTCCCAGATAAATATTATTTTTTTAAACATGAGCTCTCCTGCCCTGAGGTACAACCCTAGCTAAGGGTGTCACGAACCAATACACTGAGTAATTCATGGCTGCCTGTCTTCCCAGCTCCACACACTAACATAGGATGGTGGTGCGCGAGGTGTTTTCAGACAGTCTTCACTCTCAGAAAGGGAGACGGCAGCCTGTGAAAACCAAGGACTGTTGGGGGTGCACACTGCAGAAATCACTCTGCTTACATTACTCCATCAGACCCAAAAGTGTTTGCTGCCTTACAGGGCTTTGGCAACAAGGGCACAAAGGTTAGTGGGCATTGGTCTTGTCCTGGATTATGGCTGCAGGTCATGCATCCATTCACATGCTCCTTCTGGTATCCTTGCTAACAGAAATACTTCAGGAAAATCAAGAGACATGTGATTTCCACTGAACTCCTTCCCTGTGACAAGACAGTCCAGGAGTCTGGCCAAGAATAGTGCACAGTTCATTTGGGATTTTAGTGTTTCTTGTGTTATAAGGTATATATTTTTGCATCTTGAATTAAGTTAATGCTTGGATTTTCTAGCTAGCTGGGTATTCTTAGCTGTACCAATTGATTTGATATATATCTTCAGGATAGGAGCTTAAGGTGTTAGGTGTGGCTCTAAGACTCTCAGAGTATCTACAAAGGTATTCCTAGGGGTTGAGTTTCCCTGCTATAGGAGTATTCAAGTAGGCTGAGTAGAATAAAATACAGGTAGATTCTAAAATTTAACTAAACACTGTACACATTCAATCAAAAACAGCCCCAAGTATTTATGCAAGAGTAGTTATTATAACAACCAGATCCTCAATCAACAAAGAGATTAAGATTTTTGGTCTGTTGAGGGATCCAAGTCAGCTTGTGACCAAGTGAGACGCTTCCCTGGTACAATCCCAGTTACCTTGGATGATTTTGGTCTCAGTCAAGTTGCTGGCTGGGTCATTGGGCTGCTGTTCTGATTTCTGGAGCTGGGCACTGGTTTTTCCTGTGGGGCAAACCGAACCTGGCTACTGTGGCCCTGCAGATCAGCACCCCTGCTGCTGGAACTGCTGCTGCTAAAGCTGCTGCTGCTGGGTCTGTCACCACTGCTGCTGCTGGGTCCACCGCTGCTGCTGCCTCTGCTTCTGCTGCTGTAGCTGCCACTGCTGGAGTCACTGCTGCTGCCTCTGAAGCTGCTGCTACTGGATCCACTGCTGCTGAGGCCACTGTTGCCAGTGCCGGAGCCGCTGATGTTGCTGCCGGACTCTGCTCCTGCTTGGGTCCCGCTGTCAGCTCGAGTTGGCATGGCCAGTCCCGGGACCACTGCTCTATTGGCTGGAGCTGGGCACAGGTGGTGGGGGAGGGGAGGGAGCCGCAGGTGCTCTAGTTTTCTCGCTGTTCCATGTGTTGTTCTACTTTGTGATCTGCTCCTCCATTGTTCACTGCCACTTTCCCTTCACGTTTCTTGAGTTGTGGAGAGCTCCAATGTGAGTGGAAACTCCCCTTACCTGGCTTTTCCTGAGGCTCGAGCCTAGCCTGGTGGCTTTCTGGTGCACCACTGATGCCGCTGCCATGGTCGGTGGACCTAACAGGGCCGCTTTTGTGGGCCTGTGCGGGCTCTGGATGCTCTGGATCTCTTCTACTTCTCCGCTGCTGCTTCAACTTCCTATACAACTCACTTTTTAGTAAAAGTGTGTATTTTGTCGAATATCAAGTAGCTATAGTTGCTTGACCCAAAGTCCAGGTCCTCAAGTCTATTCTATTGGTCTATACTCCTGTTTTATGCCAGTACCATGCTGTTTTTATTACTATGGCTTTGTAATATAGCTTTAGATCAGGTATGGCGATGCCACCAGAGGTATTTCTTTTGCTGAGGATATGCTTGGATATGTGAGGCCTTCTGCCTTTCCATATGAAATTTGAGATCATTTTTTCTGTCTCTGTGAAGAACAATGTAGGGATTTTAATTGGAATTGCATTAAATCTATATATTGCATTTGGTAGGATTGTCATCTTCACAATGTTAATTCTGCCTATATAGGAGCATGGGAATTCTTTCCATTTTCTCAAGTCCTCCTCAATTTCTTTTTTGAGTGTTTTTATGTTTTCGTTGTAAAGATCTTTCACTTCCTTGGTTAACATTATTCCAAGGTATGTTTTTTGTTGTTGTTGCTATTGAAAATTGGACTATGTCTCTTATTTCTTTCTCTGTATCTTTGTCATTTGCATATAGAAATGCTACCAATTTTTAATATAAGACCAGAAACTTGAATACTACTGGAAAAAAATTTAGGAAGTACTTTCCATGATATAGGAATGGAAAAAGACTTCCTGAACAAAACCCCAGTAGCTCAAGATCTTAAATAGTCACTCAACAAATGGGATCACATGAAGCTGAAGAGTTTTTTTACAGAGAAGCACACTATAAGCAAAGCCAATAGATTACCCACAGAATGGGAGAAAATATTTGCAGGTTATCCAACTGATAGAGGCCTAATCTCTAGAATCTACAAAGAACTCAAAAGTCTAAACAATAAGAAGACAAATACCCCACTCACAAAATGGGGTGCAGAGTTGAACAGGCAATTCACAGAGGAAGATATACAAATGGCAAACACACACTTAAGAAAATGTTCATCATCCCTAATCATCAGAGAAATGCAAATTAAAACAACTATGAGATTCCACCTTACCTCAATAAGGATAGCCAACATCAAAAAATCAAATGAAAATAAATGCTGGCAAGGATGTGGAGAAGCAGGAACACTCATTCACTGTTGGTGGGAATGCAGGATGGTACAACCACTTTGGAAAGCAATATGGAGACTCCTGAAAAAGCTGACTATAGAGATACCAACAGACCCAGTTATTCCCTTACTGGGCATCTACCCTAAAACCTTCAAACCAAAAGCCAGAGAGATTTGCTCAACCATGTTTGTAGCGGCACAAATCGTAATAGCTAAGAGCTGGAATCAATCAAGATGTCCATCACTAGAAAAATGGATAACAAAGATGTGGTATATCTACACAATGGAATTCTATACAGCAGTAAGAAAAACTGAAATTTGAGGAAAAATGGTTGAGCCTAGGACAGATCATTCTCAGTGAACTTACCCAATCCCAGAAAAAAAAATCGCCACATAGTCTCACTCATCTACAGCACCTAACCTTAATCTACCCAAGATACCTTACATACCCAGCCAGCATCTCATGGACTACACACTAGGATGGAGGGGAGGGAGAGGAGGGCATCAAAGGGGTGGGAAACAGTAATCTAGACCCAAACGGCAATGGTACCATAAAATTCTACTTCCTAAAAGGCAGACCAAATGGGTGAACCTTCACCAAGCCCTTACAGGAAACACCTGAACTACAAGACACTGGAGAGGGTAGGATCAAGTATAACCTAAATCTTCTACATCTTCCCTCCCTCCCTCTCCCCCTTCTTGCCCCTCTCTCTCCTCTCTAACTTTTGTATATTAGTTATCTTTCTCCTCATTTTCTAAGTGGGCACTGACCTGTAACTCCCAGTACCAGCATGGGGCTATCATCCACAATGAGCTTTTGATCAGAGGAACCTACAAGGCTTCCTAAAAGAATGACAGATTTCTGTCAGAGTACTTGATGACCCACCAAAGGTCAGTGGTAAGACCCTATTGCTGAAGACTCCATATGCAGCTGACACGTAAAATGGAACGGCATGGCAGGAGGCCAAGAGAGAGTCAGTCCCCAGACAGCGTGTCTAGTGCCAGAAGGTGCTACATGGGTTACTGAGGGAAATAACCAATATCTATCTAAGCAACTCATGGTCTAACCTACTTAGCAACAAATAACCTGTTGTGATGCCCACACAAGTGCAACAGTGGCACACAGCCATGGTGGAGAACCAACTGCTCTTGATTTGGCTAACTGATCCCCTCAGTGGTGCGGGACCCATAGCTGGAGCTGGGAAACAAGTCAGAACCATATCCAAATATAACCCCACTCTCCTATATCAAGCTACCATCAATCATGGGCTACAAGAGGGCCTACACCTATTAAACTCTTTATTAAAAAAGTAAGGGTTATCTCATTTGTCCTGGTGCTATCTCACTCTCAGATGGAGATTCTGCTTCTCTTTTTCAGATAGATGCAGATCCTAAGGAGAGAGCCACCCCATCATACCTCAAAAAGGCCCCAACTGAAACTAAGAAAAATTGGCAAAACAAGCAAGGGTGCTGTTTTCCTGATGAACCAGATACCAGCACAAGGGGGAAGGAGACCAACACAGAGAAAAATCAACTCCTACCAAATCAGAGAGCCAGAACCTCAGAGTGTTTCAGGGTCTGAACATAAACAAGGGATGCTGGCAGAAGGTCTTAGACAAGGATCTGGAGGACTGAAGCTATTGTTTATCTCTCTGGAAAAATCTGCACAGTATCCCCCCAGAGCACTGAATGGAAGCGCAGTATTCTCTTTGGGTTCTCATGCTCAAAACACTGCTGCTAACCTGTTCTTTGGATTCAGAATTTTACATACAGTTGTATGGGTTAAAAAGAAACATGGCTGGAAAAATGGCTTAGCAGTTAAAGTGCTTGCCTATGAAGCCTGAGGACCCCACGTTTGACTCCCTAGATAGCATGTAAGCCAGAAGTCTCACATGCACACAGGGTGGTGCACTCATCTGGAGTTCAATTACAGTGGCTAGAGGCCCTGGAACACCAGTTCTCTCTTTATCTTTCTCTCTCTTACTCTCTCACATTTAAAAAAGGCCAGTTTGTTGGGCTTGCCTCAAAAAAAAAAAAGGAAGGAAGGAAGGAAGGAAGGAAGGAAGGAAGGAAGGAAGGAAGGAAGGAAGGAAGGAAGGAAGGAAGATCTGTTGTGAAGACTAAGAAAATAATCTCAAAGATTCACTGTACCTTCCTGAGTTAGGACACATCCAGTGTCTACCACCAACCTGCTCTTTTCCCCATCCACAGTGACGTCCTGTGTGGAGACTTAGGAGCCACTTGGCTGTGGAGTCCTCTGATTGACATCACCCTCTGGTGTGGGTTGAAGTAGGAAAAGCCTGTGATTTTATTTTTAACCTCTTAGCCTTTCAGTGAATTTTTTTTCTACAATCTATCTGGCATGAGTGGACATCGGGGACTGTTTGCCAGTGTCTGTGGGGGAGGTGGGGCTCTCTTCCTGTCCTCAGGAGTCTTAGGCAGCTTTGGCAGCTCTGCTCCAGGTCTTGAGAATCACAAAGCATCTTCCCTTTCCTCCTCCTTTCTAAAGAGTAAGGTCACACCTGGGTTGTATGACCCAGGTCTTCTTGGGACTCTATTCCCATGCAAGTCATGGCTCGGGTGCTCATGTGAAATCAGAATAAGGCATCCTCTTGGGAAGATGGAGCTCGATTTAGGTAAGAGTTTTGAAAGCATAAGTGGAGAAGACTGGGACCTGTTCTTTAGCTAACTGCTCTGGTACAATCACAGCTAAGCCATCTCATCCCACAGCCCCACTCCCAAGGGGGCCCTGCCACCCTTGACCCAGTTCCTTCCCTGGTGAAAAGTATGTTTCCATGACATTAATGTTTTTATCTACCTGGCATTCTCCAGTCTTTTTCTGCGACCTCTTTTGCTTATGAAGAGCATCCTCATGATGGAGACCCAGGGCAGCAAAATGTGCCCAGACACAGACATGGGTCCCAGAGTATTAAACTGAAAGCTACAAATCCTCCCCCTCTCAGAGGCATTCCGGGTGCAAGTTCCCTTTGGTGCCTATCCTACCTTCTTTCTCTCCTTTATTCTCTTTGTCTTCTCTCCTTCCCTTGTGCTTCTGCCTTCTTCCTTTCTTCCTTCTTCCCTTCATTATCCCTCCCTCATATCCTTCCTTTCTTTCACATATATTACCCCCATTTTCCCCCTTTCCCTTATTTCTCCCTTCTTCTTTACATTCTTCCTTCTTATCTTCCTTCTTTTCTTCTCTTCTCCTCCATCTTCCTCCTCCCCCTTCTTCATCTCTCTTTCTCCTATCCTTGCTTTCTTTCCCTACCTTCACTCCTTTGCACAACAGCGCTCAACACCAACTCTGTACTGAATGCAGTAAAGCCATGCTGCGCTCCACACAGAAGTGAAGATTTCCTTTCCTCAACTTTTGGTCACATGTGATTGAGCACTTAAGAGTCTACACTCTTTTTGTTTTGTTTTGTTTTGGTTTTTCGAGGTAGGGTCTCACTCTAGCTCAGGCACACATGCAATTCACTATAGAGTCTCAGGGTGGCCTCAAACTCACAGCAATCCTCCTACCTCTGCCTCCCGAGTGCTGGAATTAAAGGCGTGTGCCACCACGCACGGCAAGAGTCTACACTCTTGTCTCTCAACTTGTTCCAAGTCTCACTCTCTAACAAGAGACTCAGTCTCACATTCCTAGTGCAGGGTTACGGACCAGCCTCAGGAGAGACACCCCTAGCTGACCCCATCACTCCATGTTCTGCTCATCCTGTTTTCAGAAATAAAGACCATGCTTAAAACACTTTCCTCAGAGTTCGCGTGCCCATGCACATCTATCACCCACTACAGCTCAATCTTGGGACTTAACCACAAACAGAATGCTAAATACTAAGACAGGAGTAAATATAATTCTAGTGTAGCACCTGGAGAGAAGATGCCACTGTGGTTCACTTGCAAGGACAGCAGCCACACCACGACTCTGTGGTAATTCTGCCAACAAAGTGCTTGGCTTCTCATTTGCAAAAAGAAACAGGAAGTAGCAGGAGGAAGATAAGCAGCTGCAGCCTAGGGAGGGACCGATTTGCAGCACTGGAAGAATAAATCCATCCCCTTCAGCATTCCTCACTGCAGAGGCCAGGTTAGAGAAGAAACCCACTAAGACTGTGATTCCATCTAAGATATCAAGACCAAATGTGGTGCATGCATCTAGAGTTTGTTTGTAGTGCCAAGAGGCTCTGGCATACCCATACCCTCTCCCTCTCTCTCTGTTTCTCTCTCCTTGCAAATTTTTTTTTTTAAAAAAGAATCTGTTCAAGGTGGGAAAATGTTGGAGCCTAAGTGAGGTGCAGTCAGGAACAAAAGACAGCCATACACATATCTGTTGTCCATGGTGACACTGTGGAGTGGCCCTTTGGAGGCTAAGCAAACAGACCAGCAGGAGCCATAAGCCACAGCTAAGCAAAACACCAGAAAGGCAGGAGTGAGGATGAAGTTTTCAGAGAACATAAAGAGCCGTAATTGCTTTCAAGCATTGCGATAACAGGGTCTGTCTCCTCGGAGCAATCAGAGATCGCTGGGGGCTGGTCGTTGAGGACTATGAGTTGCTGTCAGCTGTGCAATGGACAGGTTGAGCACCCTGAACCCAAACACCTTGAAATCCCAAACCCTGTGAGCACTGACAAGGCGGCGACAAAAGGAAATGTCCACACCATCAAGTTCAGCCTCAGGCACAAATATTGCTTTTAAAAATTCACCTTGACGCATGGGTAAAATGCATATGAAACATAAATGGATGTTGTGTTTCAACTTAGGAACCATCCCAACATATCCCATTATTTATATGAAAACCAGTTCTAAAGTACAACTGAAGCAAACACATCCTAAGCCTCCTGAGCCACTGTGAGATTATGAACAAATTGTTACCTCTCTCGATGCCTCAGTCTTCTCAGCTGTGAAGTGGTTATTCTCTTCATGTCCTGAAGACTAGGGAGGGCATTGTACAGCCAGATCTGAATGTAGTGTTACACCAACTCTAGTGGCTATGACCACCACTCTGCTCCCTCACAGTCATTCCCTGGGCATTTGTGACCCTGTTGGGTTATCATTGATTCAATAGCCCAATAGTTCATCTTTACCTTGTTTGAAAAGGTAGAATAATAATTGAATACAATTGAAGGAAGAACACAAGCTAATGCTCTAGACCTGTAAAGGTTATGATTGTTGTCTGTTTGTTTGTTTATAGGTTTATAGCCCAGGCTTGCCTTGAACTTACTATGCATTGGTGCTGGCCTCAAATTCATGATCCTCTTGCCTCTGCCTCCCCAATGCTGGAGTTAGAGGCATATGCCACCATGCCCAGCCCTGCAGAGTCTTGCCAGTAGTAATTCTCAGAACTGGGTGGGGGCGGTTGAATGCCCTCTTGGATGGAGGCCTCAAAGTTCCCTTTTCTGATGGGAGCTAGTGAAGAAACTGGATTTCCCACACTGGACCTGGTAGCAGAACCTCCTCCCACTGTGAGCTCCCATGGAAACTTCTGGGCAGGAATTTTCTCCCTGAAACTAAAGGAGTGGCCCTGAAGAATGAGTCCTTCACCACAGGCTCTGTTTTCCTCATTGCCAAGTGAGAAAATGATGCTTAAAGCTGTTACTGAATCAGAGAAATAGCAGCGCAGACCCCAGACATCACTGGACACCTGAAGACACCTTGAGAATCTCACCTGTGCACTTTTCAGTTAGAGAGAGGAATCCCAGAGGGGGAAGCCATTTTCAGTTGCAAATGCTCTTACTCACCGCCTCCGATTTTCTCTTTCCACCTGTAAGTCTGGTACACATGAGTTACTGGCTGTGTGGCCTCAAAAGTTTTACAGAACCACTCAAATCATAATAGAACCAATGTAGAAGGCTTGCAAGGATAAAAGTTCCAGCACAGCCACTGGTCATCAAATGTTCCACATCCAAGAGGGCTGATTTATACATAATTGGCACATAGTATTTTCATGCTTCCATCAATACACTGATAGTAACATTGTGCTTGATGAATCTGTTTATGATTGTATTGATAAACTGATTGCGTCTTAGTCACTCTTTCATCACCATGGAAGAAGTAACTTAAGGAAAAAAGATATGTTTTAGCTCATTTTCTAAGAGGGTACAGTCCATCGTGGTGGGTAAGGCACAGCAGAGGTCAGGGCAGCAGGAGAATGTGCTGGGACTCCCTACATCTTGGCACACCAGGCAGAAGAGAATGGGGAATGCTGACACTCTGCTGGCTTCCATCTTATTCATTTTTAATTCAGTCCAAGACTCTAGCATATACGTGGGTTCCACCAAATTCAAGGTGTGGCTTCTCTCCTCAGTTAAAGCCTTCTACAAACACCCAAAGGTATGTCTCCTTGGAGATTCTAAATCAAGTCAAATTGACAGTGAAGAATAACCATGGGACTGCACAAATGGATATTATGCATGAGTCAAGCTATAGCAATACTTACCAACCCCAAAGGAAAACACTAAGCAGAGGATGAAATACATAGTGTACATTGATTCTGAATATGAGTTTAAGCCCTCACAGGATAACATGCATAGGAGATAGCTGAAGACAAGGTTGACCAGGCCCCCAGTGAGGCAGTGGGGGCCAGAAAGCCAAGAGTAAATACCCAGGACATAGAGAGTGGTGATGTCAGTTTTCCTTCCCACACATAGGCCCTCTGACCTATTCTCAAAATCCCAAGTTGTTATCATTCAATGAGCTCATCACTAAACTATAAACTGGTAGGCTTTAAAATGTTCTTTAAAATATGCTATGTATTTATTTGCAAGCAGAGAGAGAGAAGGGAGACAGTCAGAGAAAATGGGTTCTCTAGGACCTCCAACAGCTGCAAACAAACTCAAAAATGTATGGTAACTGGCTTTACATAGGTACTGGGGAATCGAACCGGAGCTGTTAGGCTTTTAGGCAAGCGCCTTAACCACTGAGCCACCTCCCAAGCCCTAAACTGATGGCCTTTTATCTTTACTTTTGTATTATCCCATTAATATTCACTAAACTCTTACAAGTTGCCTTGGGTTACATAATCTTTTCATCCAAAGCACAATAGCAACACACTTTAAAAGAACTCAAAAGGCTTTTAATTCATCTTTAAATAAATCCCTAAGATTTCTCTAGAACATTAACAAGCACTTAAGATAAAGAATGCACTGAAGAGACCAATTAATACATTCAGGCTAAATAAGCAACACAGCATTGGAATCAAGACCAGGACCCAGGAATTTCCTCGCAAACAGTAAAACCCCAGTTGTTTTCCTCCATGTGAGGCTCTAGGAACAGGACTTTCAGACAGAGAAAAAGACGTTCATTTTTTCTTCCTCCTCCTCATCCTCATAGGCCAAAGCTGCCCCTTCAGGGTCAGGATAATTCAGTCATTCCTCATGGAATGTTCAGGGTTGTTCTGAAAATTACATTGTTGGTCAGATTTTTCATGTGAAACACATTTTTCAACTAGGAAAGGCAACTAACAATTAGAAGGAAATTAAATTTTATGAAATTCTACTTCTCTCTGGACTTACGCCAGCATTTCTCCAAAAGGCATCTCATTTAATCTTCAAAATGGGCATATAAACACACAACCCTGGAAACCCGACAGCTAGAGAGTTCCACTCACAGTCCCCTGCCTGTTGAGGACCAGAGGGAGGGTGTGAATCTAGATTCTCCTTCCTCAGTCCAAGCGGGCTCCCGGGCTAAGCCACACTTGCATCAGAGAGCAGAGTGCGACACTGAAAAATGACTTTCCTCTGGAGCTCTGCAGTGAGGAATTTGGGAAAATTTCTTAAAACTTTTCTAAGCTATATTCTTGCTATTCTATCTCAAACAAAAATAATGTGCTTTTATCTGGAGTATCAAAGAAAGAAAAAAAAACTTAAAAGATGGTGAAAATATTCCAATGGCACCTCATCTTTGTGAGAGGAAAGCATATATATATATATATATATATATATATATATATATATATATATATATCTCAGAGGAATCTTACAGGAAGGAAGGTAGATTGAGAATTAAGAACCTACAACTATAACAAAAAGGATGCTATAGTTTTGATATGAGAAAGACCGGAACTCAAGTGTGGAGATTTTTCTCAAAGTCGCCCAAACTGCCCTGCCAGCTTGAGAACAGACCTCAGCTCTACTTTCTAGAGATATATCTAATGCTACCTTATGAAGCCTAAGAGTTCCTTTGAATAGTTCACTAGGAAATCTCCCTCAACCCAGCAACCTCAATACTTACGTGATGGAAAAGTCACTATTATTGCTCATGTAATACTTGACTGCTCTGTGTTAGGTTTGTCTCCTTTGATCTCAAGACCATCTTGGCTGAAAAAAATTCATGTAGAAAGAATCTATCTTGTCTGAACAAAGTTCCAGAGGAACTGAGGGCTCTTGTCCATCTCTCCTAAGGAGATGGGCTAGCACTCTTTATCACTCTTTCTGGGAGCTACAAGTCAACCTGTGCGTTCTGAGCCTAGGTGTGTGCAGGAACTTCCATGGGGGCTACAGGTAAAAGTGAGCACACCCTGGTTCCTGTGCTCAGGAGTCTCTCAGATCCCTGATCTCCAAATGTCTGGCCTACAGACCTGGCACCCTGCCATGAAACTGAGAAAGTACTTTTGTACAGGTGAGGGCTAGATTGAGATGAGGGTAGATGTTGTACAAATAATTTCACAAAGACAGAAATCACAACTACAAAATGTTCTAGGAAGAAAAGCTGAAGATAGGCCTGGTAGCACAGACCTCTCATCCCTGCTCCTGGGAAAACTGAGGTAGGAGGATCATGAGTTCAAGGCTTTCCTGGGCAACACAGTGAGACCCTGTCTCAAAAAATAAAGTCAGTGGTAGGGTGCTTGCATAGCATGTGTGTGTGTGTGTAAGCCTGGGTGAATCCCTGGCACTAGAAGGGATTGCAGGATAGTGAGATTCTGTACTAAGGGTAGTAGCTAGTAGACTGGGCTTCCCCATGGGATTGAGTTTTCAAAATAAGTATAGTGAATAATAGAGCAACCAGGCAAAGAAACATGCAGAGGGAACCTGATGGGAGTGATAGGAACTAACAGCAGGCCGGTGTTACGAAACCAGCAAGCAAAGGGTAGCTGCAGTAATGGCGTGTTGTGAAGGCAAGAAGTTCTCACAGGGTTTCATATATCAGTTGAGGGATGCTCTCTGGGTAAGCGGCTGGGTATTTGGATGACTTGAGAACAGGAAGAAGGAGTCAAGATGGGTTTAGTGAGGTCACTGGAACAGTACTCTCTGAAATAAGTCCAATAGGAAACGATGGCCACTTGGCCTGGGCACCATTGAAATGGACTAGAAATAGAATTAGAATATCAAACTCACTCTGACTCCCTCCTAACCTGTCCATTCCTCTTCACACCTTTTAGCATCACTTTCCTTCCCTGGACAATAGCTACCACTGCCAAGGAATTGATGTTTAATGCTTCCAGTCTTCCTACTGCATTTGTGTGTGGCCTGTGGTTCTTCAGATGTTCACTCTGAACCTCTAAATATGAAAACCCAAGCCATCCCCAGGTCCTGCTTTCTGCCTCTTCCCAAACACACTGCACTGTCAGCTGGCCCGATGCACCTGCTTTAGTCAGTATTCCCTGATGATGAAAAGTCACCACTAGCTTTCATATGAGTGACTACAATGCCCCTTAAAAGTTAAGTCAGTCCAAATTCAGAATTCCTGGGGAAGATTTCTGATCACTTATATCACTTCCCAACCATTGTGAAGTCAAAAGATTCTAAGTCGAGGTGTCATTAAGTCAGAGACTGCCTGTGCTTATAAAAATTATGAGTTTTGAAAACTAAATGAGTTAAGTTAGAAAAAATGCTTAAGCTTCTGGCCTCGGAGAAGTGACTTTACCCTTTGTGACACCATGAAAAATTCAGTGGGGAGGCGATTTGCTTCCTGTAGGTTTCTGTTCTCATGCCGCGGACAACACAACGTGGCCTGCCTCCTGTGCATTTAGCTATTCCTGATGAATGTGAGACAATTCTGTTACTGTCACCTGAAGTCCTAAAGCATAGGATCATCTGGATATCTGGCTACCACACCCTACAACCAGAAGAAGGGTGACAACATGGATAAATCAGGTCATGGTGGGTAAGAACAGGAAGAACAGCGTATGGAGTGTGAGTTGGGGGCCGGTGGCTGCATTCTCCTCCAAGCTACAACCATAGCAGCTCAGAGATGTCTGTACGCAGATAGCCAGTGTCTGGCAGGGGAATAGGCCATCTGAGCCCTTCTGTCTGGGGACTACAGGGACTGAACTTCACCCCACCCCACCCCATTCCTCATCCAGCCCAGGTACCATCTGGACAGCTCAGGATACTACCACCTTCTCTGGCAATGAACAAAATCCCAAAGAAAAGAACACAATTGGACACTGAGGTTAGGGTCAGTCACTGTAAGGATAGTCAGGGTTATGAAGAAATAAGGGATAGTAGGAACACAGATTATTGAGTTAGATTTCATTCTCATGCTTCCAGAACCATAATCTTAAGAGGAACATACTAACATTACCAATATTACCAAGCTCTCTCCACCCAACGTCCGCTACTGTTGAACAGTTAAGTACAATAAAATTGTCCCACTCAAAGAAAGTTGATGCACTATAACACTCAGCTTCTTGCTATCTTTGACAAAAAATTCTCATCACTTCTGCTTAGGAGGAAGAAATAAATAAGGTTGTAGAAGTCCTATATTTCTTTTGTTTAACTTCTTGTTGACAAGCTCCATGCATATACACAAGGTACCCCAGTCATAATGCTCTCCTGCCACTCTCCTTGATCCACTCTAAACTATCCCCTATGCTCTGAACCCCTTCTTTTCTCAAACTGCTACCTCAGGTAGCTTTTTTGCCCTTATATTATATAGGTCTTGTGTCTGTAGCAACAGCCACTGTGAGGTCATAAATGTAACCACCACTTTGTATCTGGAAGGTAAAGTTCAAAATTATTCCTCCCCAGCCTCTGAGCCTTGGATGGTGTGATAGTGATTTCTCATTTAGTACTCAATTGTCACTTCTTCTTTATTTATTTATTTATTTATTTTTGGCATGTAGAGAAAAATTTAATCAAGCCCCTTCGCTGCCCCTGAATCTAGAAGTAGACTGAGGCATTTCAGAATCCTGGGCTAGGGGCATAACTTAGTCAGTCAAGGGCTTGCCTTGCAAACATAAGGATGTGACTTTGATCATGGTAATATGCATATAATCCCAGTGTTGGGAAGGCAGTGATAGGCAGATCCCTAAGACTGGCTGACTAGCTAGTTTAGCCTACTTGGAGAGTTCTAGAACAATGAAAATTGTCACTTCTTCTCAACACATTGATGAGTTTTGAGTCTCCCCAATGCTCACCAGCATCTGAAAAGAGTAGCTTCACTAACAAAAAGTGAGAGTAGCATTAATATATGAGCATAAACATAAATATTAAGAGGGCAATTTGGTGAGCATAACATATCCATTTAACCAGACAACAGTAATAGCTTCCTCTATAAACTTGTGAACTTCCCAGTCATAGCCTTTGCACTAGGCTTTCCACATGAGACATACATTCCCACCCATGTAATGGGTCTCAAATCCAATCTTAGAGCAGTTGCTTACTCCCATAACAGTAATACCACCATTGCACTAATAGACATGTTTTGCCTGAATTACTATTAAGCTTGCAGGGTACACTGCTGGTTAAGACTTCTGATGACTTTTCTCCCCCATAAGGTTTCATAGTACTTTCTAGCACTGTCATAGCTAGTCAGCAAAGAAGAGGTTTGTAGCTCAGTTCTAGCTTCTCAGTGTCCTGCAACCAAAGGATGTACTGTCTTCAGTAAGTCTTCTCATCTAGTGCTGGTGGGAAACCTTGGTAATAGCCCTTTTTGTTTCTGATTTTATTGGCTTAAGGGCTTCTCTTTTTTACTTTTAATCAAATTGGCTAGGGGTTTATCAATTTTGTTTATTTTTTCAAAGTACTAAATCTTTAATTAATTTAAACATTGTTTTTATTTCCAATTCATTAATTTCTGCTCTGATCTTGTATATTTCTTTACATGAGGTACTAATGGGTTGGGATTATTCTTGTTTTTCCAATGCCTTCAGCTGGATGGTTAAGTTGTTGACTTGAGATCTCCCTGTTTTTGTAAAGGAAGCAGTTAGTGCTATAAACTTCCCTCTTACTACTGCCTTCATTGTGTCCCATAAGTTTTGGTATGTTGTGTTTTCATTTTCATTCAGTTCAGAAAACTTTTAAGACCTTTTTGATTTCTTGGACTACCCATACATTATTTAATAGAGAATTGTTCAGCCTCCAAGTATTGGGAGTTTCCCCTGTTGTTATTCTCTAGCTTTATTGTACTGTGATCTTATACAGTGCATGGAATTATGTTAATTTCTCTGAATTTTTTGAGACTTGTTTTATTCCCCAACATATGCTCTATTTTAGAGAAGGCTCCACGAGCTGCTGAGAAGAATGGGAAATATTCTACAGGTGTCTATTAAGTCCAAGTTATCTATGGTATTGTTTAACTCCCTTATTTAATAGTTAATTTTTTGCTTAGATATCTGTCCAATGATGATAGTGAATATTAAAGTCTCCTATTATGAGCTGGAGAGATGACTTAGCAGTTAAGCACCTGCCTGTGAAGCCTAAGGACCCCGTTCGAGGCTCAATTCCCCAGGACCCACGTTAGCCAGATGCACAAGGGGGCGCACATGTCTGGAGTTCGTTTGCAGTGGCTGGAAGCCCTGGCACTTTCTGCCTCTTTCTCTCTCTCTGTTGCTCTCAAATAAATAAATTAAATAAACAACAAAAAAAATTTTTTAAGTCTCCTATTATAATTGTGTTAGGGTTATTCCTGCTTTATTGTCAACCAGATTTGGCTTTATAAAGTTTTTTGCTCCATTGTTTGGTGCATGCAGGTTTATGATTGTAATATCCTCTTGTATTATTCCTCTGATGAGTATGTAGTAGCCTTTTTTCTCTTTTGATTACTTTTTGTTTGAAGTCTATTTTGTCTGATCAGATTGGCCATTCCTGCTTGTTTCTTACTTCCATTTGTTTGGAATATCTTTTTCCTTGCTTTTTTCCTAAGATAGTGTCTATTTTTATTAGTAAGGTGGGTTCCCTTGAGACAGAAAATAGATGGATCCATTTTTCTGATCCAGCTTTTGAGCCTGTGTCTTTTGGTTGGGCATTGAGACAATTGATGTTGAGAGTTATAACTGTGAGGTACAAGTTAATCTCTGTGAAGTTGGAGGTTTTGTGATTTTTTTCATGTTTTCTTGTATTTCATATGTTTCATGTCTGTTCTACTCATGGATATTTTTCCTTCGTGTAGACAATTGAGTGAAATTATTTATGACTTCATATTTAGTTATTCTACCCAATATTCTCTGTCAGGTTGGCTTAGTGCTTATATAATTGTATAGCTGACTTTGTAATGGAAAATTTTTATTTTGCCTTCTATTATGAGAGATAATTTTGCTAAGTACATTATTTTGGGTTGGCAGCATGATCTTTTAGGATTTGACATGCTCCAGTCAAATCCCTTCTGGCTTTTAGAGTTTCCATTGAAAAATCAGATGTAATTCTGATGGGTTTACCTTAGTATGTAACAAGCTATTTTTCTCTTGCAGCTTTTAGAATCCTTCCTTTGTTTACAGTGTTCAGCATTTTAACTATAATGTGGCCTGGGGGGTTTTCTGGTCCTATCTTTTTTGGGTTCTAAATGCCTCTTGTACTTTGATGGGGCTCTCTTTTGTGAACTTAAGAAAATTTTCTTCAATAATTGTGTTGAAGATGTTCTCTATGCCTTTGGTCTGTATTTTTACCCTTCTTCTATGCTAATGATCCAAATATTTGTTCTCTTTAAAGTGTCCTATATTTCCCTCATGTTCAGTAAACATGTTTTTTGGAATGTATCATTGATTTTGGACTGCTAGATTATTTCCGCTCATGTGCTCAAATTCTGAGAGTCTCTCTTCCATACAGTCTACTCTGTTGGTGAGGCTTTTATGAGAACCTGTTAGAAGACTTATTTCATTGTTGTTATCTACTGTGGTTTTTTTTTTTTTTTAGCATCTCTATCTCTTTATGGAATTCCAATTTCATTTCTTGATTTGACTTGCTAGTTGTTTGTTTGACTTCATTCCTGCATTTGGTTATATCTTCAATGAGTTTATTCCACTGCCCATTGAGATCATTTTCTTTTTTGGTTCCCCTTCACTTTCTTTTTTTTTATTTATAAGGAAAGAGAGAGAGACTGAGTGAGAGAAAGGGTATGTCAGGGCCTCTAGCCACTGGAAATGAACTCCAGATGCATAGACCACTTTGTGCATCTGGTTTAACATGGGTAGTAGGTAATAAAACCTGGATTATCAGGCAATGAAGGAAAGTGCCTTAACATCTGAGCCATCTCACAACCCTTCCTACTTTTTCTTTAACCTTCTTTCCAGTCTTTTTGTGGATTTTCTTCAATTTTTGAGTTGTGTGTTGAGTTCTTTTTGCTGATTTGTTTCCTTCAGTCATGCTGTGAATGCATGCTTCAAAATTTTGTTGTTTTTCATTCATGCTTTAAATGCTTTTGTGAGTAGCTTATTCCAGTTATCAACTAATTCTTTCATTCTTTGGTTTATGACCTCATTAATTGTATCTAACATACTTGTCATAGCTTAATTTTGGGGGTCCTGTGGCTGAAGTTTTCTCCAGGTTTGCTATGGAGACTTCCAATGTAGGACTAGGTGAACTACATGGGGGATATTTTGGCTTGATGTCTTGTGTTCTTTGTTTTTTACTGGGGTTTGCCCATCGTGAGGTCATTGTCATTTTTTGCTGGAACTGTAGCAATTAGCATCTCTTGTGGAATATGAAATTATCACCTTGTACAGGTTTGATCAAGGTAGAAATGGGAAGGTGGTATATTCACAGGTTTTAGCTGGGTATTCTTGAGCCTGATCCAGGTCTTTCACTGTACTTGGAATTCTAGGTAGTGTCCTGGAGTGTCTGGATAACTCAGTGACCAGAAAGGTTCCTGTTATCTCTCTGGTACTTGCTTCTTGGCCCTTGGTGGTGGGCTTGACTGTGGCAACTAGTGGCAGCTAGGGTGAGAAGATAATGAGGATTCACTTCAGGGATTGAATCTCAGTAACCGTGGTTATGGGGCCTGCCTGGGTCATACATTTGGGATTGAGATGATTGAAGGTGAATCCCTGCTTGAAAGCTTACCCCAGCATGTCTTGTGTGTGTATCTGGCAGTTCCCTACCCCATAACCAGCACACACATGCCTGCACGCCACCCAGCAAACTTGGGCCTACCCACTTCACATGAATCACAAGGAAATGAGATGTCAGGTCCACCCACATGCAAATGCCTCCAGAGAACAGAGGTCTACCCATCCCACATGTAAGAGCTGGTGGGGACTATATATTTTAATTAGGTAACAAAGAAGTAGATTTCCATATGGTTTGCTCATACTATTTTTAGTTTTTATTAAATCCTTCTCTGTCCCTTTCTCCTGACTCCACTTAGACCTTTATATGTCTAATATTGATTTATGTTTCTATACCTTTGTTTGCCAGGCACTGGGCAGAATGTGTGTTTATATAGGTGATAATGTTATAATACATTAACTCTATGAGGAAATGGATTAAGTCATTAAGTAACATCTCCCAAACATCACAACTTCTCAGAGTATGCATCTACATAAAGGTCTTATTCTACCCAGAACTTTTAAAATGCCACACAATACAGTGGTCCAGATCAAAGCTATTTCAGTGGGGAGTGGCTGAGGGTGTCACATGGGCAAAGAGTTGTCATTCGGGAAGTCACATGTTTATGCTTCACACATTTATGCTTTTATTTATGAAGATTAATGACCCTGTTGCTCAACTTTCATTGTGGCTCAAAGTTTCTTTTCGATGGAAACTTTTATTTAAGAGGGAAGGAGGAAGAGAGAGACAGACAGATAAAGGAAGAAAGGGGGCTGGAGAGATGGCTCTTTGGTTAAGGCACTTGCCTACAGAGCTTAATGATCCGGGTTCAGTTCCCCAGTGCCCACATAAAGCCAGATGCACAAAGTGGCACACAAATCTGGAGTTTGTTTACAGTGGCAGGAGGCCGTGGTGCACCCATTCTCTCTATCTCTATCTATCTCTTTGACTCTCTCTTTCAACTAAATATAAATATTTAATAAGCGAAAGGAAAAAAGATCAAGGAATAGATGTTCATGAAAACAATCATCAACATGCTATTCACATGATGAAGCTTGAGTCCCCTGCACTGTCATCTGACCTCTGGAAACATTTGCCATACTGATCATACATTACATCATGTAACGTGTGTGCTGTCAATAACCCTTGTCACACTGAATTATAACCTGTAGCTTTTATGTGCCACTAGCACAGTTAGGCTATTATGGAACAGTTCCTCATTCCCACTGTGTGTTGATGCAGAAACTGGGACTTCAGGAGCGGTCTCCCAGGATTTGTGAACCTCAAGTTTTGCATTCTGTCTTACCTTTAGCAAAGAATTAACAGAGACAGACTCAAGAAGGGTAAATTATGAATCATTAAGTTTATTTATGGAGAAATCACAGATTGTGGGGTTTATTTAGAGGAGAAACCATGAATTGCGGGGTTTAGGAAACACACTGTCATGTGGAAACACTGCATAGTTTATGAGGATCGTTTAAGAGAAATTGAGTTTCTTGGGGGAGAACTGGAGTAGAGTCACAAGCATGTGGACTTAAGAGAAACTGAGGCTTTTAATGACAGATTCGAGTAAAGCTGCTGGCAGGTAAAGTAGAATCTAGGAGCTTGTGTAGGGAAATTTGGGAAAACCCCACATGGCGTCTGCCGTGTGTATTCAGAGACGTTAAGAGGAAAAATGGTGAGGGTCAAGGAAGCAAAAACAAACACCTGAGAGGGCAGCTGAAGCCCTAGTCACAGCCCCGCCGTTTGGACCCATGCAGCAGCTTCCTGTGTTTGCTTGTCTCCATCTGTGTACACATTCATGGAACACTGGGAGCATCAGGACACAGAAATCTGAAGTTGTTTCTAAAGGGTTTTTGATTATTTTTAAATAATAATTAAAGATGCCTTTTTCAATTTGCCTTTTTTTTTTCATAATTTTTCTTAACCCCTGCCCTGCCTATCACTGTTAATCACTGGTATGATGAGTTTGTTCAATATGCATTGTTTAGTAGTTTTCTAACATTTTCTTAAATTTTATGTGCATATGCAAGATGACAAAATACACATATGTGAAGAACATGGTAAATAAATATATTTAGAAAAAAAACTAAAAAACAAACAAACAAACAAACAAAAACACTGAGAGGGCAGATGTAAAAGCAGAGACCAAGAGATTCAGAGGGGAAATGAACAATGAAGAGGATTACAATCCCCAGGTTTAAAGAAATTGCACAGGTAGCGCGCCTACAGTTAATGAAAGCACCCAAGTGGTAGATCTGGACTGAAGAAAAATGTGCACATGGTAGATTCAGAAACCAGAGGAAAATTGTACATGTAAGTAAAGTGAGAAGTTACTCCAAACTACAGTGCAGAGACCAGCAGAAAAGCCATCCAAACTAAGAAACAGTTGTAGCTCTTCCCCTCCCCTCAAACCCAGCCTTGGGAAAGTCTGACTCACGTGTATCCTTGTGGCCCAAAGGAAGAGAGGCAGGTAGGCCTAGCGGATATACTGAGCTGACTGGAGCAGAGCAAGGAGGAGTTCGCAAGAGGAAGAAGCAGCATTTATAGGCAGGGGGAAGACCTGATTGGTTGGTAGATTGAGGGCGGTTCCCTAGGACCACCCATCCAGGGCTGTCTGTCTAGGTAGCATGCTAGACTGGGCAGCAGGGGGCGCTGTACGTCAGTCTCCATCAGACACAAGTTCCATTTTTGTGGTGGCATCTCATGGTTCTCTTTGAGCCTGGATCTCTAACTGAAACTGCCTCAAAAAAAGCTAGGTTTCTCCTATCCTCCTTCAGTGTTGATGCGTTTTCTATCCAAGACTGGAAAGAACGGTAAGTGGAACAGGAGAATAGAGGAGAAGGAGCAGGAATAGAAAGAGAAAGGAGAGGAAGAGCAGGAGGAGAATCACAAGACCAGGAAAGAGCTGCCTGAGCGGGAAGAGAGAGCACTTCCAGTTTGAGTTTGAGTTACACAGAACGGCTTCAGGGAAGAAGTCAGAGCTGAGCCAAGTCTTCCAAGGAGTCTGAGCTCACACAGATGGAGAGGGACTAGAAGGGGTGTTGAGTCTGCTGTTGCTGGATGGGGCCACAATTTGGACCTGGACCTATATAAAAACCCCCAACCTGAGATCCCAGAGAGTCCAAGGAAGCAGAATGCCTAGAAAAGTAGACATTTGAAGGGTCTGAATCAATGAAGCTTTCCTGTGCTACTTGGGAAAACAAACTCAAACCACCATCTGAAGCTTCACACCTCTCATCAGTGAAAATAACTCCTCCCAGGAAAAAGTGACCTTGACATTCAAGATAAAAACTTCTGAGGTTTGTTTTTGTATTTTTTATATAAATTTTATGTAAAAGTTATATAAATTTTAATATATACATTATGTATTTTATATTATATTTATATTGCTTGAAGCCACAACACTCAGATCCACCCATAATAACACTGGTGGCAGCTCTCTATGCAAAGAAACCAGGTCTGAGGCCAGGCAAGACATTTAATCCTGTCTGAAGTGAAAACAACGAAACACACCCATTAACTTGTAAATGAGTGCACCAATGTGGATGCACCATGTGAAGTTCCCCAGGAATCAACAGCTGTGCTCTGTGGTCACGGTTACCCCACAGCAGATCTTGGCCAGTGACCTTCAGACATCTGAACTAGGGCTGATAGTGATGTGTTCCCCATGATTTTGTGGAGAAATGACTCTCCTGGCTGGCATCATGACCACAGCTCTCCATGGATCGGGCTGCATCCCCTCCATGTGACCAGAGGTACAAGAAACAAGCTGGCGTCAGTAGGATGACCATCCCTCCAAAAACTTGGCACACATACAAAAGGACAAGCCTTCATTCTTTCTGGTCCAGACTTCTCCCTTTCTCCCTTAGAATTCAACCAGTACCAACCACTGATTCTGGGCTCTGGGCTCACCTATCTCTCACAATTTCACCATCCACACAGTAACCAATGAGGCCTATCTAAAATGCAACATTTGTCAGTTCTCTCCCTGTGCTGCAATGCTCCTTACCATACACAGCACGACATGAGGTTTGTCATGCCTGACATCACAGCAGCCAATGTGTGTGCCTCAGATGACCTGAGGATGCCTGTCATTCAATGACTCTTCGTCTTAAGACAACAGCAATACCACACTGGTGGAGCCAACCTCATGATGCCTGCAGGAAAGATCAAAACACACTGGCCAATCTTCCCTATCACCTTGGTGATTCCTCCATCCCTCAGTTAGAAGTTTGCCAAATCAGAACTGGCCATGTAGCTCAGTGTACTTGCCTAGCATACAAGAGGGTCTAGGTTCATTCCCCAGCACCATAAAGACAGGAAGCTTGCTAAACCAAAAGTGACTACATTACTTAATTACATTACTTTCTCAATACAAATGTACCTCATACTACAATATAGGACTTGGCCTTTGTTACTCTAAACATATCAACTATTAGCTCTTGTAGCAATTACCTTCTTGTTGCTGTGACGAAACTCTTGACCAGAAGCAGCTTATGGAAGGAAATGGTTTATATTTCAGGCTTACAGTTTTTGAGGAGAAGCTTCATCATGGTGGGGAGAGCACGGCAAGACCCGGAAACTGGCTCATTTCATCACACACCAGCAGAGAGGAAGTAAAGACAGTGAGCATCACAGCACTGGTGCCGGGGGTGGGTGCTGGACCGTAAAATCCCGAGGCCTTCCCACAGTGACATGCCTTATCCAGTACGGCTTTGTGTCCCAAAGATTCCCACTGGCTGGGGATTAAGAATGAAGCTTGGGCTGGGGAGATGGTGAGGCGGTTAAGTGCCTAAGGACACCGGTTCGAGGCTTGATACCCCAGGACCCGTGTTAGCTAGATGTACAAAGGGGCGCACGCGCCTGGAGTTTATTTACAGTGGCTGGAAACCCTGGCGCACCCATTCTCTCTCTCTCTCTCTCCCTCCTTCTTTCTGTCTGTCGCTCTCAAATAAATAAATAAAAATAAACAAATAAAATTTCTTTTTAAAGAATGAAGCTTAATCACAAGTACATGAGGCTATGGAGGATACTCCACATTCAAACTCGAGTTCAGTCATCATCACCTGAAGGCTGGCAAACATGCAGACTCCTGGGCTTCTCCAGCCTTACTGGCCTAGTATCACTAAGCATAAGGCCCAGGAATCAATATCTCTCTCTCTGTGTCTCTCCCTGTCTCTCTCTGTCTCTCTGTCTCTCTCTCTTTTTAACAAGTTCTTCTCTTTTAAAAATATATGTAAAGGGATCTGGAGAGATAGCTTAGTGGGTAAAGTTTCAAGCATGAGGATATGAATTAAATTCCCAGAAGCCACATAAGAATGCAAGGCAGAGCAAAGGGCACCTGAGACCCCAGTGCTGGGGAACCAATGAGAGACCCTCTCCCAAAAGGAGTGGATAGCATTCCTGAGGACACCACCCAAGGTTTTCCCCTGGCCACATGCACACGCATGCAAACACACAGACACACACATGCACCACACACATGAACATGCATAATAGGCACTGACACCTTATAACCATTAATATGTACTGTCTAGAATATGCTTTAGGCTTACCATATGTATTTCTGTGTGCTTAGTTTGAAGTCAGAGAGCTTTTGGGTTGTACTAGCTTGCCACAGATCAAAGGTACATTGTGCCCATCAATAAAATCAGCACTACTTTTACCCCCTTCACCACGTGACGTGGTGTCCCTCATTCGAGGAAAACATGGTCAAGACAAAACTGATAGCCCACATGCAGCATTTCAAGAGACTATGCGCTACATTTTGTGAAAGAGCTTCATGAACTGTTGCAGGCAGATAGAAAGATTGTATTGTTGCATGTTAACATTCCCACTCTCAGGACACACCTGGGTTCTCATTGAAGACATTGTCATGAGAAGCCTTTACATTCAAAGATTATAAGACCACGCGTGATTTTAAAGGGAAAGTAAGGCCAGAGGGAATGAGAACTAATCAAACGTATATAGGCTCTTCTGCAGAGATCTGGCTTTTTATACTTTCCAACTTAATAATGTAGCTTTGTCCGGCTCTACTCCCTAATTGCTGTGGAAATGCAGCTTTAGGGGTCAAAGGCTAAAACATTGTTAATATTCTAAAAAACTCAAATATGTGTCCCTCTTATCATTTTGAGAGGAGACAGAAAGAATTGGAAGAAACATTGCATGAGTCCACTTTTTCACTTCTATAACTAAAGCTGAGGTTGGTACTTTATAATGAACAATGATTTAGCTCATAGTTAAAACCATGATGTGATGCAGGATAGACAGCATCTAGTCTGAAAGATATGCCTTTGTGTTCCCATGGAGACAGATAGTTGATGGACAACAGGTTCCCACAGTGGAAAGGACTAGCCTCTGCTGCATCGGTTTCACCACTGTGGTCTGCTATGGGAGATGGAGGGCTGGCAGGCCATGGGTTTAGGCACACTCAGGATTTATCAGCTGCCTTGGTGGGGAGACTTGACCATATGTTTTCCTGAGCCTTTGTTTTTCCATGTCTCCCCAGACATTCTCCATATGCCTGAGAAGCAAAGCAGAAAGAGTCTGAGGATTCACCCATGAGCCCTAATTCCTAGGCCTGGGCGTGAGGCAGGGGAATTGTTTTCTTCTACAAAGCCCTGCCCTAGATAGGAAGAAATCACCTCTAAGCTCTTGTCTTGGGTAACATTTTTCCTGACACTGGGTTGCTTTTCCTCACCTGTCTAAACTAAGTAAAAAGGATCCAATATCCACTCAGTGCTGATCTTTTCAGCAGATACTCAAGGGATAAAGCAAGGATAATTTATTATTCTTTTAATCCCACAGAGTGCATTGTGAACTTCAAACAGTAAGGCATTCTTCTAAAAAAGATTCCCCCTTATCAGTTTGGCCCTGTCTAAAATAATGATGACTTCACCTTGGCTGGGGTGTCAGGATGTATTTGTCCCGATCAATAACTAATGCTCAGGATTGCATTTCGCCTCTTCAGAAGGGAGCCCAGAAAGCACAACAGCCATCCTTCTTAAATGCGCCTCCATGACAGCCCTCTTTCCTATTTGGTTATGCTTCCCATGGAGCCCCAAAGAAGAGAGGGAATAGGAAGTCTCCCTCCAGTTCTCTTGGCTCAGCCTGGTGAAGAAGCACTTCAGGAAAGGTACAGTATGTCCAGTTTATTTCTTCAGAATCTGATCTTTTATAAGACATAATAACCAGGCAGCTGCCACAGATCCTATGAACAAAACCTTTAAGTTGCTCTCAAATTGAATCTGAAGTGCAATTTTTAGCTATAGCCACAGATGATTTGTCTGCTCAAGCTATAGTTGTACTTAGAGCTGGCTGTTGATGTAAGATGTCCACAGAACCGTAAGGACTTGCCATGAGCTGCCTGCTGGAGACCAGACCAGCAATTAGTGTGTGCCTGTTTTCCTGTCTAAGGATTTTGGGTGGCAAATAATACAAAGCTCATCAGGTAGACTTTTCTCATTAGGTGAATGGCATAAAGGTGGAGTTCTAAAGTGGCCCAGGGTTATTACATATGCATGTGGATGTGGGCATGCGTGCACGCGCGTGTGCACACACACACAATTTATATCTGTACAGACTGTTTAAATACATCTGCATGAAGTATATGTTAAATATTCCCCAGAAAATAAGGAACTTGTCTTTCTCATCTTCATGTTCTTTAAAGTAGGTCTATAGTTCATATATACCAGTGAATTTGGTTCCAAATACAATTCATATTTTTCATGTTTTTTCAACTTAATTTTATGATTTTTTTATTAGTTATGAACTTTACTGTTTGAACAAATCACGTGTTGGTCACATTCCTCTCATGTTATCCTTTTATATCCCTTCTTCTCCCCCTCCATTCTACCGAGGGTCCTCCTCCGTGGGGTTGTTGGTACTCAGAGGTAGCAGGGAGCTCAACACTATAGTAGACTTATAACACACTTGCCAAGGCTCAGGGAATATTTTGCAAGAGGGCAAAATAATGGCAAGGCCCACAAGGTGGGAAGGAGTATCCTGAATCATTGTTCCCTTGTCCACAGAGAGTGACTGATGCATTCATAACCCCTTGGTGAATAGTTCTTTTTTTTTTTAATTTTATTTATTTATTTGAGAGTAACAGACACAGAGAGAAGGACAGATAGAGGGAGAGAGAGGGAATGGGCGCGCCAGGGCTTCCAGCCTCTGCAAACGAACTCCAGACACGTGCGCCCCCTTGTGCATCTGGCTAACGTGGGACCTGGGGAACCGAGCCTCGAACCGGGGTCCTTAGGCTTCACAGGCAAGTGTTTAACCGCTAAGCCACCTCTCCAGCCCTGAATAGTTCTTTTTTTAACTTTTTATTTGAAAATTTCATACATATATGTGATATATATTGATGATATTCACCCCCATTATCCTCTCTTTTCCCCCTTCCGTTCTTCTGCACCCCTTCCTCGTCTCATTTAATCTCCCTTCTACTTTCATATTGATTTTTGTGATGGGATAAGTTTAATCAGAGTTGCTCACGCATGCATGGGTGTAAGATTATTTACCAGAGCATGGACAACTTAACAGTGGTTACCTCTCTGGAGACAAGGTTGCTCCTTCTCCCAGCAGCCAGCCATCAGCTGCCAGTAGTTCCTCAGGGAGGAGTGAGGACTCATGAGCCTGTCCCCCTTCCCTGAAAGAATCTTGTGCAGGTAGTCACCACTGCTGTGAGCTCATGAGTACAATAGCCTCATCATGCCTTAAGACAGCATTCCATAACACGCCTCCCCCCCTTTCCTCTGGCACTTACATTTTTTTCTGCCCTCCAGTGAAAATTCTTTATTTCTAAATTTACTCATTCAGACAACTCCACTGAGCACAGTGCCTATGGTATGCCAAGCAATCCAAGAATCCAGGACATATCCACTGAGTACGGCACCCATGGTGTCCCAAGTTATTGGAGAAGCAGCAGCAAGACCCAGATAGTGTCCTCATGAAGCCACTAGCTGCCAAAGTAAACACTCGTACAAATGGATTCCTAACACTTCTCTCATATATTAAAAGAAAGGGGTGTTAAAGATGAGTGGGAAAGTTCAAATTTTTTTACTTTGTGTATAACCTCCTAAGTTTCTAGTATCCAGCTCATTTAAAACAATAACCGTGGCCTCTAAATCACTCCCCTCTTTTCTGTAGTCATGAGCCACCTAACAGTGTCTGTCAGATGATCCATCAGACTGTAGTGGAGCTCAGACATTCCTAGGTCTCAGTGACATTGCAGCATGAAGCATCACTCACCTGAGCGGTGACATCAATGCCAACAGTCCTATTGAGCTGCCAGTCATGTAAAGCGATGACATCTACCAACGTGTGCAAGCACAGAACAGAATGCACCAGTAAACCACAATATGCTCGTTTGTGTGTTCATAGTTCTATGTTTACAAGCATTATTTTAGAGAATACTCCTACAAATAAAAAGGAGGTAACTGGGGGAAAACAATCCCTCAGGTGGGTCCCTCAGGAGGAAGTCTAGGAACCATTGTGCCCCTGAAAGAAAGCAGTAGCGTGCACACTGCTGCTCCATAGATCTCGTGTGGTGACAGGACAGATGTGAGGTGGCAGACATGATAGCAATGGTCCTGACCCTGTGTGATCCTAGGCCAATGTGTTTATTTCTAGCTTTTCATTTAAAACTTCAAAGAGTAATAAGATTAAAAAAATTATTGAGAAAAGTTTATAAAATACAGACATGAAGGAAGAAAGCACTCTTTCATAGCCATGCAGCATGTTTGTATTTGAAGCAAGGGGTTATTACAAGAGGCACAAGTTTATAAAGTAAAAAGATTGCAGTAAGCTAAACTCATTGGTGTTAGCATCACAATCTCAAACCACTTACTCACTGACCTATTCAAGGCCACTTCTAGATCTGCAAGCCACATGCATGGCAAGGGCTCTACGCACGTATACCATGTTTTATCTTTTGTATGTACCATGCCATACAACATGGGCTTCCAATCTGGGAGCACAACCTGAGGACCTCACATGATTATGTTGCCTGAGTATATAGCAGGACATCACGTATGGCTTTGTACAGGAACACTGTACTTGCAAAATAATAAATCACCAATGATGCACTTCTCAGAACTACAGCTGCTGTGAAGTAACACACACACTTGCTTTCTAATTCTTTTCCAGAGCATGATATCATTGAGTATGAAAGCTATGGTTCATTGGTTTCTCTATCTCTAACTCCTGGCACATGGTAGGCATTCATTGTTCACAATTTTATTGACTTACGAAGTAATCCCATGTAAAAAATATCCTGATAACAGAGGCTGGAGACATGGGTTAGTGGTTATGCCTGCAAAGCCAAAGGACCCAGGTTTGATTCACCAGGACCCATGTAAGCCTGATGCACAAGGTACTGCATGCATTTGGAGTTTGTTTGCAGTGGCTGAAGGCCCAGGTGTTCCCACTCTCTCTCTCTCTCAAATAAAATTTTAAGAAATTAAAAAAAATTCCTGATAAAAAACACAAGATTTTAAAAATATTTTAAAATAACCACTGAAAATGTGTATGTGAAAAAAGATATACTGTTGCAAAGAAATAAGCAACCATCTCCTAATCCCTTCCCATACTATTTATAAAAGATATGTCCCATGGGAGAGAAGTAGTGTTTCTATCATTGGGAAGCCATGCTCACTGCACATGTTTATTTTACATTACTGTTATGACATATCTGAAGCAGGTTAGTTTGTAAGGAAGGAAGGTTTATTTAGGTCACAGTTCTAGAGGTTGAAGGTCTTGGAACTCACATCAGCTCAGTTCTAGTGACCACCTCATGGAGCATAGAATCACATGGTGAAGGTGTGAGAGAAGAGTCTGAATGGTGAGACAGGAACCCAGAGCCATTCATGAGTCAGATTCACTCTTAACAACTTGCTACCCCAAGAATTATCCAGGGATCTGATGAGAGCTACCTTAGTCTATTTCAGGGCACACTCCAATCACCTAAGAATTTCTTACTAGGCCTCACCTCTTAAAGATGCATAACTTCCCACAATCATTTCACAAAGGCCATACCTCCAACACATGATACCTTGGGGTTTCCACTCACCATATCTAGGCATAGCAATCAGTAAGGCTACAAAAACAACACTAACATCCCAGCCCCTGGATGGAGCTCATGGCAAAGCTACAAGCCAATTAGAACATATATTACTAGGGGCTGGAGAGATGGCTTAGTGGTTAAGGTGCTTGCCTGTGAAGCCCAAGGACCCAGATCTGGAGTTTATTTGCAGTGGCTAGAGGCCCTGGTATTACCATTCTCTCTCTATCTGCCTGCCTCTCTCTCTCTCTCTCTCTCTCTCTCTCTCTCTCTCTCTCTCTCTCTCTCTCTCTTTCTCTTGCTCTCTCTCAAATAAATAAAATATAAAAAGCATTTGTAAAAAAAATAAAAGAAACAAACAGATTACTAGCTTTGCGGTATGCTTTCAAGACAGTCCATTTTAAATCTCCAACCCAAAAAATTGCCTTTGCAAATTTTTTCACTATGCCTAAGAAATGGAAATGAATTGAAGGTTTTATAGGTTTCCTTGCTCATTGCTACTCCCTGGACTGAGACCTATTTAAATATAAAACTTTGATCCAATGTTTAGATGGCTGGTGATCACTGCTGGAGAAACAGACTTCTCCCTGCAACCTCAGACTTGCACTGTGCAGAATCTGTCTTCCCTAGCCAGTGGATTTCATATGTGGAAGGCTAGCCCCACTGTGGAGTAGGACTCAGAAGTTAATTGTTGCCAATGAGTCGTGACAGAAAGTGATTGAAGTATCTAATTGATTCTGTAAGATGGCCCCTAACTCAATTTCTTGGCACTGTGGGGCCATTAATATGTGACTTGCCGGCAATGCCGCATCCTAGGCCTGGGAGTGATTGCATACACAGAGCATCCTACCTACATGACATGAAGACTATGTGGATGAGAAACTAATAGATTCTGTTTAGGCCACTAAGAGTTGGGGCTTCCTGTACTGGTTGTCATTGCAATATGATCTATTTTATCCTACTGTACTAAGTCACACGCAGAGCTAGAAAATTAGCTTTAGGGCCAAAGAAAAACCAAGGCCAGAGTTCGGCAGAGAAGCTCTATCCTCAGCTAGATGCAGTGTGCAAGCCAATCCCATGTATGCCTGCTTTGCAATGTGGTGAAAGCTATGGTCAAAGCCTCTTGTTTAGCTTCCAACCCATAATGAATGTTCAGAAAATGGTGGCCACACTGTAGGTTCCAACTGTCTCCATGCAGATGTATTCAGAGTGGCATGAGTCTAGGGAGAAAAGGAGGGGAGGACCTAGGTCTGTCTTTATTCATTCAACAGATATCTATTTGAAAAATCTCTCAAAAACCTCTACCTATAAGTCCCTTCTTGAGCAAACCCTAAACAATGAGAGGGAGAGTCAGAGAAAAAGTGTGAAGTCCAACAGAGCAGACTCCAATCTGAGAAGCTGAGTCATTACGAGTGTCCAGCTAAGGACTCAATTTGCCAGTCTTGTGCATCTGGAGGAGGTGATGTAGTGATCAAGATCTGTAAGGTGAGTCTGGTAGAAACATCATTGGAGAGGACCATCATGGGCAAAGGAGCAGAAGCAAAGGAAAGAACTGTAGTGGCCAGAGCAGAGACAGAAGGAATTGGAGGCCCCAAAGGAAACTATGTACTCTGACACATTCAGGTAGCACACCAGCCAGCAGAATGTCTCTAATTCTGCTTCTTCTCTCCATCCACAAAGAATAACATGAAATGAAGCCCTGCTGGGCACAGAAGTCTACAGACTTGGTAAAGTGCCCTAACATCTGTGCAGTCATTCAATAACCTGCTCTAACACCAGATCACACAGAGTAGGGCCATGTCCTTTGGCCTAATGACATTATATGATTCCAGAAAATGCTCTCATCTCCCTTCTTCCATCTTCCCATCATCTCTATGCAGCCCATGTTCTCAGGCTGCAAAGTTTCCACAGAAGCATTCTGGCAAGGGACTCTGCTTGGCAGTCAACGCCCTTGAGAGCTGAGACGTGGAACGGAATGTCTATCTCTTACCCCACCCATTTGTTAGAACCCAGGAGACACACTCCACTTTTTGCATTAGTCACGAGCAGGTCATGGGCAGTGGTGTGGGGGCCAGAGGCACAGCTCTGTGCTACTCGTGCAGAAGCCAGAAGAGATCTTTTTGGAGACTTCTTACCCTGGCGAAGTCAGCATTCTTCATTCTGCCACAGTAAAGAATTTCAGAATGAACCAACTTGAAGAAGATCTGGAATTTAAGAAGAGCTCTTAACATAGACCTAAGCATGGGAGTGAATAGGAGAGGCAATCGGGGAAAGGAAAAGACACAGACATGGGGGCTTCTCAGCAGAGAGCGTCACTGGAGGGTCTTAGCAGTAACTGCACAGGGTTTAGAAGGCTTTTAGAATTACATGGGGTTTCTAGAACCCCCTCCTCTACGTCTTTTTCCCCTTTTAATAAGCAAGATTATAGAATGGCTCTGAAGGCACCTTGGATAAGATTCTAATCTCATAAAATAAAACCACGGGGGCTGGAGAGATGGCTTAACGGTTACGCGCTTGCCTGTGAAGCCTAAGGACCGCAGTTCGAGGCTCGATTCCCCAGGACCCACGTTAGCCAGATGCACAAGGGGGCGCACGCGTCTGGAGTTCGTTTGCAGTGGCTAGAAGCCCTGGTGTGCCCATTCTCTATCTCTCTGCCTCTTTCTCTCTCTGTCTGTCGCTCTCAAATAAATAAATATAAACAACAAAAAGTTTTAAAAACCATGGGTCACAAGGGGGTTACAACATGCCATTTCCTAAAAACGGGGTTTCTAGTGAGAGTCCTCAAACTTGCAGGCTTGCAGCTGGAAAGGAGCGCAATCATATACAACTTAGGCCCTTAAGCATGGTTCGTGACTATTTAACATTCTTATCTGAAATATCTCTATGTATAAGGAATATTGTCTCTTTTGGAAACCTTCACAACAAACACTGTTAATGGCAGTAAGTCCTGACTCTGTACTGGTGAGAGACTTCAATTAGTGAATTGAGTCTTGAGTGAGGGACTCCTTTCCTTTCCCACATCCTCTCCTTAAGCTTCCCTATCTTGCCTTAGGAAGAAAAGAGAGACACCAGTTCCTTGATCCACCCCTGCAGGAGGGCACCCAAGGGTGTCATAACCCTCTTCAAACTGCCAGTCCAGCCCTAGTACCCTGCCCAGGAGAGTGAGGCTCATCTTGTCCTGCCAGCTCGAGATTATTTCTGACTGATTCACCCATCTCACTGCAAGACCCGCAGGATTAAGAGATATAGCGAGTCTTATTTGGGACATTGAATTCCCTGGCTCACTGCACACCGTAGGAAAGGTCTGCCCAGAAACTCGACGCCCAGAGCCAACAAAGTCTGTGCCATCAAAAGCAAACAAAACACAGTGGCATCCAGCAGTGCAGCCAGCAGATTGTCAGCCTGTCCTCTCCAGCGAGAGCTCTGCAGAAAGTGCCAACGGAGACACTGCAGAAGGAGCCAGGAAGGGAGCGAATTCCATGAACCCTTTGCTGCTGCTGTGGCTGCGGGGATTATGCCCCCATTCCCACCCCCACCATACCACCAGCACTGTTGCCGCTGCTCCTGCTTGGAAAAAACACAATGCTGCATCTGGCATAGGGGCCCCACAGCTGTGGAGTGCCTGACCGCCTGTGTGGCCACAAGTGTTCTCCGAAATGTGCAGCCTGGAGCCGGCAGGACAGGTACCACCCAGCTGTCAGCTGCACAGGGCTCTGCCAAGCCAGTGTGTGTCAATTTCCTTGTGCTTCACGGGCCAGATTTAAGAAATGCTAACCTTGTCTTTGGACATTGATAAACTCTCTAGAATATAGAGTGATGTCCTAGTGAGTGTGTGAGAAGCAGGGGCTAGGGAACAGACCTATATTAGGAAGACTAAATAAACTAAGGAGGGGGTAGAAAAGGGCTCACAGGCAGCTTCCAGAGGTTTTTAATCCCAGCACTCGGGAGGCAGAAGAAAGAGGATCGCTGTCAGTTCAAGGCCAGCCTGAGACTACATAGTGAATTCCAGATCAACCTGCACTAGAATGAAACCCTACCTCAAAAAAAAGAAAGAAAGAAAGAAAGAAAGAAAGAAAGAAAGAAAGAAAGAAAGAAAGAGAGAAGAAAGGAAAGGAAAAGAGCCTGAAACCAACATTCTAAAGCCATCTCCAGTCAACCTTGCTTGACTGCCTTATTCTCTTGACAATGGGACAATTTTACTTCCAGGAGTCCATGCTTCCCCAGGAAGTCAGTCTGCCTCTGCTTTTGAGGCTTTCTTACCCCATCTCCTTGGAGTCACAAGCCTATGTCTGTGAATATGTTCATGCTGGGAGAGTGGAGGGAGCCTGTGGGCAGATGAGCTTCCAAGTGACTCTTTCCAAGCAAAGGCTCTCCAAGAAGAAACTGCTACAGCACAAAGGATAGCTCAAAATTCGGAAGCAGAGGTTGTTTCAAATTAGCTTTTCAGCCACTTTCCTCAAGTTCAGTGTAAGCTAAATATTCAACAAAGAAATGACATCACATGTGAGCATATGCTGAAACACCACCTCCTTTTAGACTCTTGAGAGAAAAACTTTCAAAACTAGGCTATTGCTCAAAAGAACCCATCCAGGTCTGGAGAGAAGACTTGGTGGGTAAAGGTGCTTGTTTTTAAAGCCTGGCAGCCCAGGGTTCAGTTCCTCAGTACCCATGTAAAGCCAGACTCACAACATGGTACATGCATCAAGTTTGTTTGCCGTGATACAAATCCCTGGTATACCCAAACATTCATATTCTCATTCTCATTCTCTCCTTCTCTCAAATAAATAAAAATATTTTTGAAGAAGAAAGCATCCTTAGAAAATAGGCAAGTTACTAACTTTATGCCATTTTAGCTGGAAAAAGTACTCCAAAAATTGAATTCCCAGCTCATAGTAATGCTGTATGTGACTGACAGCAAACCAGGGAGGGCAGCAGATATTCAAGCTACTGTGCTGGACTAGACCAGTCTGCACATTTAAAATTAAGAGGTGCATCTGTCCTCATAGAAGGGTCTGGGCATGGAAGGAGGAGATAAGCAAAGAGCTTTAAAGACCAGTTGGGAGTGACACAGAGGCCGATTGTGTCACAGCTCTGGGGTGTGCCTTGAGTCAAGACCTTGGCATGCAAAAGCAGCACGCTAAAGTACAGCCCCTTGTGAGTTATTATTAGCTCAGCTGGACGCAGCATCCCACTCAGAGAGTATGCTCCTTTCCTCTCTGGAAACCCTATATTTAATTTATGAAGTCACTGCAGCTTCCTCTGCTACTGCTGAGTCCCTGAACTGAGCAGACAAGATTGATAGAAGTCCTTGGGGAAGGGGAGAAAGGTGTCTCTTCATTGCTGCCCTCACCCCTAAATTCTTAAAAAAAATAAAAATAACAAAGGCAGGCAGTCATGGAAGAAGATTCAGAGGGGCTAGCCAGGCCAGAATCATGGCAATACAAGAGAACAGACCAAGTCGGCGTGTTCCCCATAAGGTTCTGAAACCGGCTCCCAGGCATCCCAACAGACCTCTACCCCAAGGTGCTTTGGGATGGACCAGAAGAGCACCTGTGAGCCAAACTCTGTCACAAGGTGTTTCCCAGCCTTTTCCTTGACATTCCAGGAAACAAACTGCAATGCCTTTATTTTTAGATGCTCTGCATTGCAAATGCCTTCAGCCTTCAGCTGAAGAGTGGATTCTGTCAGCGCTGCATAGAACTCTGGAGTCAGGGATAAACCTGCTGGGGGTAGTGCTAAACTCCTGCCCTTTTTTGTGTCTGAACCTCATTTTGTAAATATATATATATATAATGATTCTAGGCCAAAGGGTGCGGGGATATTAATGCAAGGTAAAGAACGAGAATCTGCACAAGGGAGTACTGGTACAGAAGTACCTGGGAAAGTAGCTGCACCATCTGTAGTCATCAGCATTTGCAGGGCGTGTTTTCAAAATCAGTCCCACAAACCTGAAAGCACATCGACCTAACTGAGGAACATTCCTTCGAGGACTTTTTTTTCGACTTGTGAAATCACATTTTCTTTTCTCACTGGAGCATTGATGTGGAGGCATTTTATAGACACATTATAGAAAATATGTGAAACAGGTGAGAGGGATTGTTGGAGGGGCCTGATGCCATTGTCTTTGAAAGAGGTCAGATTTTCCATGCACTGAGGACTGACAAGCCATGCCTGCTGCATTCTGTCCCAGTGCGGCGCGTTTCTAGTGTTACGCCGTGGGAGGTGCTCTGCAACCCAACACCGGACCGTGTGCACTCTAGGCAGGCCTTACAGGGCGAGCTTCAGAAGCCCTGATACTGGCTTGCTGAGATTCTCAAGGAATGTCATGACCACTTCACTTTTTTTTTTTTTTTTTTGCCATGGGGGAAGGGAACAAAAATCAATCTCCTTGTCTCCTGTGGTTGTTGTCCACACATCCTCTTGTGCTATCTAACATTTTAAAAATAAAAGGATGGGCCTTTTACAAGTTCCTTTTTTCATTTTAAATAATCACTCTCAGACATATATACAGGGAAATGAACAGAGTTGACCAAAGGTTGCAGAAACTCGTGTTGTGGAGTTGTGTACACAGACTGCATCAGCGCAAGGCGGGAGCCAACACAGGAGCCCAGACAAAGCTCCAGCAGCAGCATCCGGGCCTCAGTGGAGGCTGCAACTAACCAGAGAAAGGTGCTCACCGCTCCCAAGGGGTTCAGACAAGCCAGAGAGCGAAGCTGCAGTCTGAATGGCAGCCGAGTTTGGCAACTCTCCAGAATCATCAGGCTCAGCAGCAGCATCTGTAAAGCTCCAGTCTAGTTCAGAACCCCACCCCAGCCCCTCACCCTTCATACCCAGCACTGACAACAGGCTCAGGGCCGACAGCCTACATTCAGGCACCTGAGAGAAAAAAATCCCCTAAAAGGAAGTACTGGGTTGAAAGCCCCTTGTGGACAAGGAGCAGTATCTACTGCCCAGCCAACAAGAGTGCGTTGAAGGTCTAGGAGAATGAATGACTAAACAAGCAGGTTGGCTGGAAGAAGACCTTGCGCAAAGCAAAGGATTCATTTGTCTAAAACGAAAGGTTAAGTTCTAGAAACACAGAAAGGTAGGAGTGAAGGACCGAGGGAGGAGGAGCTATCACAGGCAGGGACAAGGGGAGTGTGCCTTTGGTCTCTTCCTGGCAAGCAAAGGCTGCTGGCAACTGCCTGCAAGCTTCCTGCCCAGCCAAGTTGTGTGCTTTTCTGCCTCCATTGTAAGGAAGGAGAGCGTTTGGAGGGAGAGGTGGGATTTAGCGAAAAATGACTAGTGCTGAGTACACGGAAGCACTGAGAAAATGAAAATTGATTAAAAGGATGAGTTTGAGCCGGAGGTGAAAATGAGCCAAGTGTTGAGAGCAGCAAGAGCATCCTTCCTCTAGGACCCAAGTGCAGAGAAGCTTCAGACTTTTCCTCCGGGCGTCTGCAGTGCCCTGTCGATGCCCAGGCCTCTCCTGCTTCCCAAGCCTTCACCTCACCACTAAGAACTGATTCAGCATCACTATAAAAGACTGATGCTGTTTGGCTGCTGACAAGTCCTGGGAGGACATTAGGATTATTTATTCTTTCTGTAAGTAATTATTAATCGCCTACTGCACATCAAAGACTAAACAGAATGAGCCCAGTTAGATTGGTAGGGTCTTCTATTCAGGAGCCCACTATGTTACTAGGTTCACTCAGTGAGAGCATTTATTTTAGACCTTGATTCACACAAGTGGGAATAACACTCATATTCGTAAGGGCCATTGTATTCCAGAGCCTGGACACTCCAAAGGGTGGTCCATGGGACCCACAATGTTGGCAGTACCTAGAAATGTGTTAGAAAAGCAAATACTCAAGCCCCGCCCCAGCCCTGTGAAATAGAAGCTGTAGCTGAACAAGATTCTCAGGTGATGCTGCTCATTAACGGTGCTTGTGGCTGGAGATTTCCAGGCAGACACATCAGGATTATTGGGAACAAGCTAGACGGCAAAGCTCTCTCTAGGGTTTCAGATTTGGATGGTCTGGGCTAGGTCCTGGGAAACTGAGTTTCTAAC
Organism: Jaculus jaculus; assembly: GCF_020740685.1. NCBI lineage: Eukaryota > Metazoa > Chordata > Mammalia > Rodentia > Dipodidae > Jaculus > Jaculus jaculus. The sequence continues at coordinate 28,733,809 of NC_059108.1, forward strand.
TATTCCCCAGTGATCACACTTTAGGAACTACCAGTCCAGATACCTGTGTACACACAGCCACAATGCAAACCATGCCTGACTCAACTCTGGGAATGAAGAGAAAACATGAATGTTTCAGACCCCCTGCTTGAGCGATATTTGCTTCGTCAGGATGCCAGTGCTTTAAAAATCTGGTTGAATTTCTTAAAGCTTTTTGAAAATTAGAAGCAAGAAGACAACTTAGTAACTGATTATAAAATCATATTGCGGGGCTGGAGAGATGGCTTAGCGGTTAAGCGCTTGCCTGTGAAGCCTAAGGACCTCGGTTCGAGGCTCGGTTCCCCAGGTCCCACGTTAGCCAGATGCACAAGGGGGCGCACGCGTCTGGAGTTCGTTTGCAGAGGCTGGAGGCCCTGGCGCGCCCATTCTCTCTCTCTCCCTCTATCTGTCTTCTCTCTGTGTCTGTCACTCTCAAATAAATAAAAAATTTTAAAAAAAAATCATATTGCGTTCAATAATCAATTCCACACAACAAAATTCATTAAATTTACAAGTGCTATGTAACAATGCTAGAGCTCTTTCTTACAGTAAGACACCAGTTATTTTTTTTTCCTTTTTCACTTTTACTCAGAATCCTAGTTATGATTATTACCTTATTATCCTAGTATCATTTCTGAATATCTACATGGCAGTAGTAATTCTACATCATAAATATTGCAGAATCATTGAGGATTGCCTTCTTGCTGTTCTTGAACTTTGGCCTCGTTTGCCACCTCCAGAAATGTTTGTGACTCCTTTGGCCCACCCCTTCTCAATGTGCAGACAGATTCTGGATTCCCCATGGACACCATCTCCATGCTGTGCTTTACATGAAGCCTGGGGAGAAAGTGGCAGGGTGGTTTTTGTCACTAGACTTTCTTTTTAATTCTGGCTGAGAAATATTTAGTAAGTAAAGCACTTCCCTTGCAAACATAGGAACTGAATTCAATTCCTAGAACCCACAGTAAGAAAAAATAAAATAAAATAAAACAGTAACACAGGTGTGGTGGTATAGTTTGCACTTACAATACCAGTGCTGGGAGGTAGAAATGTGTGCATCCCTGGGATTCATTGGCCAGGTAGTGTAGCCTAATTGGCAAGTCCCATGCCAATGAGAGACCTCATTTCCAAAATGGTGGGTGGGATCTGAAAGAATGATATCTGTGGTTGTTTTCTGGCCTCCATACATGCATGCATATGCACGCACGTGTGCACACACACATACATACACACCAAAAAGAAGGTTTTTTTAAATTTTTATTTATGTATTATATGAGAGAGAGAAAGAGGGAAGAGAGAGAATGGGTATGCCAGGGCCTCCAGCCACTGCAAATGAACTCCAAATGCATGTACTACCTTGTGCATCTGGCTTACGTAGGTCCTGGGAAATTGAACCTGTGTCCTTAGGCTTCGCAGGCAGCACCTTAACTGCTAATCCATCTATCCAGACTCAGAAGATTTTTTTGTTGTTGTTGTTTTTTCGAGGTAGAGTCTCACTCTAGCCCAGGCTGACCTGGAATTCACTGGGTAGTCTCAGGATGACCTCAAACTCACGCCTACTACTGCCTCCCAAGTGCTGGGATTAAAGGTGTGCGCCACTACGCCCGGCAGAAGAATTTTTTAAAATAAATTATTTTTAAAACTTTATTTTATGTATTTATGTATTTATTTATTTGAGAGAGAGAGAAAGGAAGGAAGAAAGGGAGGGAAGGAGGGAGAGAGGGAGGGAGGAAGGGAGGAAGGAAGGAAAGAAAGAAAGAGGGAGAGGGAGGGAGAGATAAAGAATGAGTGTGCCAAGGCCTCTAGCCACTGCAAACGAACTCCAGATGCATGTGTCACCTTGTGCATCTGGCTCATGCAGGTACTAGAGAATCAAACCTGCATCCTTAGGCTTTTCAGGCAAACGCCTTAACTGCTAAGCCATCTCTCCAGCCCACAAGAAGAATTTGTTAATTACTAAAAAAAAAAAAAAAAAAAAAATCACATGAATAGGAGGCTTCCTTTTTTTTTTGTTTTGTTTTGTTTTGTTTTTACATATCAGTGAAAGCAAAAGGAAGAGGCCCTTTGAAACAATATTCTGCTGCAGTTGAATAGCATGTAAACAGGATGGGATAAGAGAAACTTAATCAGAAAAAAAGAGAAGCAATATCTCCCTCCCTCCCTCCCTCCCTCCCCCCCCCTCTCTCTTTTAACTTTTGTTACAAGGTCTCTACCTCAAACTCCTAAATGCCAGGATTCCAGGTGTCACCAGCCCAGCTCTGAGCTGGGCCAGGGGCCAAGCCTCAGAACCACTGCTCTATGTGTATCCACAGGATGCATCTGTTAGACCCTTTTTTTCTTCCATTGCCAAGCTCTGTTTCAACTCAGGTTCACTTGCAGAGCCATAGCTATGCATAGTCAGTATTGTAGGTACACTTGAGCCTCACAGAACACATAATGATCAAGCCAACTAAAGTCATTCAGGACACACCTAATACTTACTTTACACAAATCAGCCTGGATATTAAAGTCATGTGTCAGGCTGTATTCCCACATGACCAACAAATAACTTTTCCACCCTTGGCTTCCTAGAACTCATTTCTTCTATTGTTTTGTCCCAGCACCTCAAAGGTTTTTTTTTTTCCCTGCAATCTTAGAGGCATGGAGAAGGAAAAGGAGACAAAGAGGGAGAGAAAGAGGGAGAAGAAGAAGAGGAGGAGGAGGAGAAAGATACAGAGGAAGAGGAAGGAAGGAGGGAAGAAGGAAGGAAAGGATGGGGAGAGAGGGAAAGAAAGGTAGAGTTCTGCCCATTCTTTCCAGCTTTGCTGCCTCTTCTTGTCCTCTAGCGTCTTCTCAAGAACTCTCTTGCCATTCCTACTAGCATGGCCAGGAGCCTCAGTGTCCTACCCTAATGATCAATAAACGATGAATCGTTGCCTATCCAACCTCGTGCTTCCATTTACCTGCCCATCAGAACAAGTGGTACCTGTGTCTATGATTCCAAGCTACTTTGAGCACAGAATACCCAGTTACAAGCAAGATGGAACACTGGGGAGATACTCCGTGATGTCTGTTGGCGTCCTTCAGGTGGGGCTGCGCCCAGCCACTTTTATGCAGTGCACATTCCAGAAACTTCCTCAGAACCACATAGGTTGTTCCGAAGCCTCAGCAATTACCCCGAAACAGCACTATAAATGAGCACCTGGCTGGGTGTCAGAGATCTAATGACAGCCAGGGCGTCACCGAGATGCCTGTCCAACCATGCCTCTCCTGCCTTTGTGGACGCTGTTTGGTTTCATGGAAACCAACGTGCAGAGGAAAATACAGGCAGCTGTTCCATAGCCCTCAGTTTAAACCCCTGTTTTCTCTCAAGCTATATGAAGCATGTGAGCAAACTCCTTCCATTTCTGGAGCCTTCCAGAAGCATTCCCTGAATTCCAGCAATGCTGGGGGCAAAAAAAAAAAAATAGACTGTTTGGGGCTAAGGTTGGCCAAGTACCACCACTACTGCCAACAGTACAGAATCCTTTCCCTTTGTTTTAATTTGGATGGGCATGCTAGGTCAGGGTGGCCTTGAAGATTTGACAATTAAAATATATAAAATAAGAATTTTAAACGAAAGCAGTTGGAAGAGTCTGCTGGGATGCTGAAAGGTGATCTACAGATGGTGGTGAGGGTTTTGCATACTTGACTTTGGTGCCCTAGTTACAGGTAAAACACTTCCATTTTAAAGTCTCCATGGGCCTCCAAGCACTAATGAGCAGAGCCTTGGGCCTGAATTCAAACCCACAGCCCTTCCTACTGAGTTCAAGAGGAATGATGGGGTCATGACAAAGAAGCAAGACAGCCCCAACACTTTGTCACTTTGTTTAACCTTTGGTGGAAGTCATGCTTTCTGCCCAGATCAGTAGTCAGCAGAGCTGGTGGCAGCCCCATCACCAGTGCGTTCACAGAACTCTCTGGTTGCCAGTTTTCTCGGAAACAGTGTCAACTCTACAACCAGAAGCCAGTGCAGCAGAAATTAGAGCCCAGGTCCCAGCCTGCTGCCATTCTCTAAAGTCCCCACAAGGCCAACACAGACCTTCCCATCAGCCATCTGCCCTGTGCAGCCTGGCACTAATCATGGGTCTTGCCATAGAGGCTGGGTGTTCCCCAGTCACCAAACATAAAAGTGTGGAGATTCCTGGCTGTGTCCACGTGAAAAGCCACTACCTTGACATTCCACATTAAAAGGTCCTCCATGGAAGGAGGAGTTTCTCCTGGACCATGGTATGTCCCTGTGAAAGGAAGCCCCACCACCACCACTTTCCATGTATGTAAACCAAGCTTTGCTTCCTTGTGGGACCCCTTTCCAGGCTGTTTAACCCTTTGCTTTGCCAATTTATGAGGAAGATCACTACTAAGTGAGAAAGAACCAGGCACCACTGGGCTCCTGAAAAAGAAAGGAGAGAGAAGGAGGCAGGAGTCACAGAGCATCCCTACCACTGGCCAGTCCCCACAGCCTTGATCCCATTCTTGGATGTTGAAGAGGGTGCTTTAATAGATTTCTTGATTCTACTCTGTTTCCAGAAGGGCCTGGACTGCAGGAGAGGTGAGGAATAAGAAGATGGGTGGTCTGTCTGTACAACACCTGCAGTTAGTACGTCTCCATGTAGATGCAAGGAACTGAAGCACTGGTGCTGAACTCAACCACAAGGAGGCATTTCTAAGGGGGACTGAGAGCTGCAGCCTTCAATGGAGGGCAGGAATGAAGCAGTAGAAACAGGAAGCTGATATTCCTGGGCTCTCCCTGCCCTCCCTATTTTCTGACTGCTTTGCCTTCACTCTCTGTGACACACTCTAAGCCAGGTCCTTATCACTTTGGGCCCTTTTCTGGGAACAGGTGGCCTATAGCTCCTTATAGGTCAGGACCAGTCACATGAAAAGGCTCTGAACTCCCAACACCCCATCTCCAAGAACCGCTATATCTAAGGTGAAGCCAACTGGGGTGCCTGCTTCGTGCTCCACAAATAAGCTGCTGAAGATGTGGGTTGGGGCATGGGGGCTCATTGTGAGTCTAGGGGGCAGGAAAATGGTTTCCAGTAAGCAACAAGTAATGCAGACATAATATTGTCCAAATACAAAAGAGATAAGGAAGGAAAACAAAATGAAAGAAGTCACATAGAACTAGCTAGCAGATAGACAGGCCTAACAAGCCAATGGGGGAAAAATGTGAAAACAGAAAAATACAGCTCCTAAGGGGCCCTGATATTATGAGTCTAGTTTAAGTGTATCATCAGCTGCAGATGCACGGTCCAGCTTTGCCCTGTCCAGCATCTATGGTGGCCGTAAGCCAAGCCAGTGTTAGTATGAGCCGGAGTTTGCCAACCACCAAACATCCATAGAGTACTTACATGGCCCCAAGGTCTTTCCTTGCTTTGGGCCAAGGGTTTCTGAAGCTGTAGGAACCCAGCTTTCTGGAATAGTCGTCAAGCAATTCAACTAAAATGATGTCAATGCAAGAGACTGTAGATTATCTGAGAAACAAGGCAATGAGGTATGTGCATGCATGTGTGTGTATGTGTGTACAGGTGTGTATATATGTGCATGTGTCTTTTTATGTGCGTGCTTCTGTATGTGTGCATGTGAACGTGTGTGCATGCTTCTGTAACGTCCATGTGTGTACACACATGTAGGTGTGCATATATATGTGTGCATGCACTTGTAGGTGTTTGTTCCAGTAGAGTGAGTATGGAAGGGCATACTTGTTGGGCACATAGCAGATAATCCTTCCTCCTCACATACACATTGCATATTTCAATATGGCCTTTATTGAAGCCACAGGCACCTGCAAGGGACTGAGCACTTGCCAAGCCACCAGGCCAGCCCCACAGCTCAGAGACAAATACCCATGGTAAACTCATTTGCTCCAGACAGTCTGTGTCTTTAATGGAAAAGCCAAAAGTGCCTTGAGGTGGGTGCCTGGGTGGATCCCAGTCAGGAAATCTCATCAGACTGCCTCAAGATTTCCTCCGCCTTTGCTCCAAATCCTCACAGCATTGCAACCATATGAAAACCAAATCTGCAGAATACATAGGTCTGTTTTGAATTTTTATGTAATTGAAAAAATAAAATAAATTCCTTAAAATTTGATTCTAATTTGCCCTCACTTTTTATGGATTTTGTAGCTAATCAACCATGATAGCACTTATTTCATTCTTCCTTAAACCAGTGTAATATACATGTCGCTTATTTGTGAATAAAGATGATTGATAGATATTCGTATTTTCAGGAATTGTTGCTATTTAAATTTAGGTTATTTATTTACTTTTTTATCAGTGAAGAATGAGAAGAAATGGAAACTAGCTGGCCATCTAAAACATACTGGGAAATGCTCTGGAGATTTATGTAGAGATTTTAAAATTAATTACAAGGTTTTTTTTTTTTTACTTCCATTTGTCTAGAATATTAGGAATTTTTTCTGGTCTGTTTTGAGCATTGTAGAAGCCAAATATGCAATCGAAAGAGAGCATTTTCCAAGGGCAAACCCACTAAAGAGGACAGCTGGTGCCTATTGGCCCTGTGCGGGAACCAAAGAATGAGCTTTACGCAGTACAGAAAGGGAGCTACCTGCCCACGCTGCTGCAGAGGCCGCCATGGTGGCTGGGTTCCCTGCCATTTCTGAGCCACAAAGTTGGGTTACCCATTCACAAACAACTCAGAGCACAAAATCTGAATCAAATAAAATAAATGGTGGAGATTCCAAAGCTATTGGAGTGGAACTAAATCACAACCATTGTTTTCTCATTTCTAACGTGAGGCACGACACTTGGTTTAAAGCTGGAGGCTATGGTCTACATTCCCACAATTTAACGCCCTTACATCCAAAGCAGTGTCACGCTCTAGGTGGTCCTCCCCGTTTTGTTTTAATCCTGTTCTTTCCACAATGCCTTCTTAGGCCCCCTTTTTTTTCAGAACTAGACATCTTAGTAAGAAAACATAAGGCCTTCAGAGTGTAAATCTATGGTTGAAATTTCATGAACACAACATACAGCAACAGATTTCTTTTTACCTCGTTCAGACAACTCATTTTCCATTTGCAACAAATAATTTATAGTTAGAACTTAGTGCCTACTGGACCATGGTCATTGAAAACATATGTGGAATCTGTTGTGGCCTCGACAACAATCCGAAGTCATTTTATTTCCCATTTCAAAGACCAAAACAGTAGCTTACATTTTTAATACATAACCAATTGTTTCAAAACATCTGGAGAGCTATACCTTTCTACCTTTATAGACAGATTCTTTCTTTAAAGGCAAATAGGAAAATCTTACAAGGTCCCTTTCTTAAAAATATAGTCTACTCCAACACTCTCCACTCCACTGCTAGAATTTTTTTTCTTTTTGCCTGAGTTACTCACTGTTTCCATATTATCCCACTAAGAGATACATCAGGAATATAATGTCAATGCAAATAAAAATTGTTCTGCCTTAGATTTCCCATTAAACTAAAAGCTCTTTATTTCTTCAGCAGAAAGTCTCATCAAAGCACATGTACTAGGCTGGGGTTGAAGCTCTGTGGTAGAGTGCTTGCCTTAGATACAGGAGGCCTTGGGTTCAATTTTAAGCACCATAAGTAAAGGAATAAATAAATAGTATAGCAGAAATATTGGCTTTATTGCTGAAAGTTCTTCCCAGAGAGATAAGTCTGCATGGACACACATCTTAAAGCATCTTTAAGCCTCATAAATTATGTCATATAAGTGTGTGTGTGTGTGTTAAACCTGTTCATACATTTTCATTTATTCCCTCAAGTTTCAACTCACAATAGATCCTTTCTGGAGAGGACAAAAGAAGTAATGCAGATCCAAATCTAACTTTTAGTGACATCCATTCATTGTTCTGTGTTATCGGAATATCATGGTAATACTCTGAGTCATGGAATAAGAGTAGAGATTTGAACAATATACAAAATTCTGTTGTGTTTGACCTCCTGTGGCATCAAATCTGTTCTGGTGAGTTTCTCTTCAGCTTGTCACCTCTGAATTCATCATTGCATTTACGTATAACCGACTTAAACCCAATTAGGACAAAAGTTCTGAAAGGTTCTCAACTCCAGAATAAAATACCAGCCTTAAAACAAACAAGAAGGCTCATTCTAACAGTCCCAGTCAGCTTTAAAACCACCAGGGTACTGTTCTTCTCCCGTCCTCAAGGCGGAGAAGGGTGCTATTTTTCTTCACAGTCACTATCACATTAGGAACCACCACTAAGAGAGCTAAGGGAGTTTCCTACATGCTCTTCCACCCTGCCCTCCAAGGGGCCTTTGTCCACTGCCTTTTGCCAATCAACATGAGGTACCCAGAGAAGAAGCCTCAAGAATTTAGAACCAAAGTGGACTGGTAATGGTTATAATGGTTACAGAATGTTAACAAAAGTTCTTAGCTCTTCATGTTCATTTCCTCCTCAAGCTCCCCAGAAGACACACGTGTATTTGCCAGCCTCCCTCCAACACTTGGGGAGCTACCTGTGGGGCTCACTGAGCTACTTCTGCAGTAACTGCAGCAGCTGCATTTCTCATCACTGTAACCAATACCTGGCAAAGTGATTGAAGGGAAGAGGGATTCATTTTGGCTCACTGTTTGAAAGGATAAGATCATGGCAGGTAAAGGTATGGCAGTGCAAGGGCCCCTGGCATCCAGAGGGTGTACAAACCACATATCACAGCTTGCTCGTATCTCAATGGACCAGGGCGCAGAGCCAGGCTATAAACCTCAAGGCCTGCTGCCCTGTAATCCATTTTCTCCAGCTCGGACCTATCTGTTAGAGGTTCTACAACCTCCCTAAATAGTTAGGATCAAGTGTTCAAACACATGAGCCTGTGAGAAACATTTACTATCCAAACCATAACAGCCTCCCCCGGCCCCCGCCACATCCAGGCATATCCAAAATCAAGCACTCAGTAACCCTCACTTCCTCAGTGCTCATGCCAGAAACCACAGGACCATTCTCGTGTCTTCCGGGCAAGTCCAGACAACCCGCAACAACATCTGATTCTTCTCATCCTTGTCCTAGCCATACCCCAAGTGTAACCACATCTTGCTGTGGCCACTACCACCACCATTATCCTGCCGCTGCCCCCTCTCACCTGGGTCCACAGCTCTCCGAGTGAAAAAGCCTAGGTCTTTACAGCAACCTGCCCACTTTGGTGCTGCTTTAAAGCTCCTCCCACCATCTTTCTCCATCCTCCACATTATTCCACCAAACTATGGTGTCACTTGCCTTAAATCCCAACTCTCAGGAGAGGCTGTGGTAGGAGAATTGCTATGAGTTCAGGATCAACCTAGGCTACAGACTGAGTTCCAGGTCAGTCTCAAAAACAGAACAACAAAAAATCAAAAACCTGGGCTGGGGTGTGGTTCCCTGGGTTCCACACTCAGCACCATAAAAAGTTCAAGGAGAAGCCAGTTCCCACCTCAGAGTCCTTGCACTTGCCATTGCCTTTATTTGAAATGCTTTTCTCCCAGACACCTTCATGGCTGGCTGACTTCTCCCCCAGTCAAATGTCTCCTAAGCAGAGACACCAGTTCATGCATGTAAGGTAATACCTCTCACCCATTTTCTAATACTTCTTATTCGTTTACTCTGAATTTCTCCCCAGATTTATTACTACCCTCTGGCTTAGTACATAGTTATTTACTTTACTTCTCTCCGCGTAAGGCCCTGATGCATACCAGGTGCTCAAGCAATACAGTTGGCTCTCTAGACTGAACAAGTACAGAACATTTTCTTGTCATTATTTCCTAAACAGTAGCATAAACAACTGTTTGCATACCATTTACATCCTTCTAGGCATTATAAACGACCTAGAGGTGATAAAAAGTATGCCAGAGGATGTGTGTAGGCTCTATGCAAATATTATCATTTTACATGTGAGCTTTGTGTATCTGTAGCCTTTGGTATCCAGGGAGGTCCTGGAGCCAGCTCTCCAAGGATCCTGAGGCATAGTTGTATTTGTTGAGTAGACTCACTAATCGGAGCTGTCGTCACAAAGGATGACACTGAAGCAGAACAGCACAAAGAAGGCCTTGGCCATGACAAATCTGCAATTGACCTTCACACTGTCCACTTTCTTCTTGCCTGTTTACCCACTGGACTACTTATGGTTTAGCCTCACAGTGGCTGCAGTAGCAGGAGCTAAAACTCCAGAGAACAGGGGTTCTCTACCAAGCCTAGGGTCTGGTCCTCATCTTCACTTACCAGGTAAATTGAAAACCACAGCCAGGCAGATGCCAGGGTGCTGACGTCATCCTCACAACAACAGCCTTTCAGCGTCTCTACTGCTTTTATTTCTGTTTTACTAATGAGAACATTAACCTTCCTGACCAAGGTCACAGAAGCAAGACTCAGAGCCAGATTTTACTTCCTTAAGCCTCTGACCCCTTATTCTATTCCAGGTAAAGTGGGCTAGCTTCTTCAAAAACTGTCAGCCCTGTGAGCCTTGTTGGCCATTTATTTGAACATTTTGTGTGTGTGTGTGTGTGTGTGTGTGTGTTTAAGACAAGGTCTCATGTAGCCTAGGCCAGTCTGCATGGCCTCTATGTAACCCAGGATGGCCTTCCATATGACCCTACAGCCTCCATCTGCAAAGTTGCAAAGTACTGTGTTTACAGATGGTTGTCCCTACACTTGGTGCAAGTGATCACTTTCTCAGCGGCTTATTTTAGCCTAGCTGACACTACTGCCCATACACTGAAACATGGGAGCAGCCACTGAGGAAGAGAGTCACACAAATCTTCTCCTACAGGATATGCTTCCATAGACAGACTTAAAACATCAACTTAGAATCACTGGATGGGCCTTGCTTAGGAAAACAGCCAGTAATGTATCAATAAAATAGACATTGAATTACTACCTCCACCAGATTGAAGCCAAAAATACTTGAATGCATTAAATGTCTCAAATCTCTCCCTTATATCCTTTGCAAAACTCCTTTTTAAATGCATGAGAAGCTTGATGGAGATTCATCCTAGGAGAATCACTAATATCCTCTTGATGAGAAAATGAAAACAAAAAATGAGATTTCAAATTCCACATGTGGGATCCACCACAGATGTCTACCTCTGACTTCAACAACTATCCAAAACAGAGCTGGATATAAACTGTAATTTGTAATTATAAAAAATAATTTATACAGACTGACAAAGGATGTGCTTTGGTTTCTCCAGGAAACTCTTTTTACTAACATCAATAAAGGCTGAGAACTCAGGTTGGGAGGGTTTGGTGTGAAGATGTGCTGGGGAGTAGCTTGTTTATCATAAACCACCAGATACAACATCTGGTTCCTACCCTGGCCTTTGCATTTTACAGCAACCCTGACTAATAACTAAGAATTAAACATTGTGTATTCTATTTCAGACTTTCAGCATTCTGCAGCTCCTTGCTCAAAATCTCTAGCAGAAGTCAGCAGATGATGAAGAGTGGTTTAGAAAGAGATCAAAGCTGTGAGTGGTGGCGCACACCTTTAATCCAAGCACTTGGGAGGCAAAGGTAGGAGGATCGTCATGAGTTCAAGGCCACCCTGAGACACACAATTCCAGTCAGCCTGGACCAGAGTGAGACCCTACCTCAAAAAACAAGCAAAAAAAAAAAGAGAGAGAGAGAAAGGGAGAGAGCAAGATGGTTTCATTCCAGGGATGCAAGGATGGTTCAACATATATCAATCAGCAAATGTAATCTATAACACATAAACGGATTCAAGGATAAAATTCACATTATCATCTCAATGAATGCAGAAAAGGCATTTGACAAAATAAAACATCCTTTCATGATGAAAGTCTTGAATAAACTAGGAATATAAGGAATGTAACTCTACATAATAAAGGGTATATATGACAAACATATAGCCAACATTATTCCTAAGGGCTGGAGGTATCACCATAATTGATTTCAAGTAATACTATTGAGCCATAATAATAAAAATAACATGGTTCTGGCAAAAAACCAGAAACACAGATCAATGAAATATAACAGAAGACCCAAATATCAATCTGCATAGCTACAGCCACCTCATTTTTTTTTTTTACAAAGATTCCAAAACCACAAATCAGAGAACAGATAGCCTTTTCAAGAAATATTTGTTCAGCCAGGCAGTGGCACATGCCTTTAATCCTAGCACTCAAGAAGCAGTGGTAGGAGGATCACCATGAGTTTGAGGCCAGCCTGAGACTACAGAGTGAATTCCAGGTCAGCCTGGGCTAGAATGAGACCCTACCTCAAAAAAACACAAAAAAAAAAAGAAAGAAAAGAAATACTTGTTGAAAAACTAGATATCTGCATTCAGAAGAATGAAACTAGATCTCTATAGCATACCCTGTACAAAAATCAACTTGAAGCCTGGGGTAGTGGTGCATGCCTTTAATCCCAGCACTTGGGAGGCAGAGGTAGGAGGATTGCCATGAGTTTGAGGCCACCCTGAGATTCCATAGTAAATCCAAGGTCAGCCTGGGCTAGAGTGAGACCCTTCCTGGAAAAACCAACAAAAGAAAAAAAATCAACTTGAAACGCATAAAAGATCTAATGTTACAACTAAATTCTGAATCATTAGAAAACTTCAAGTTATAGGAATAGGCAAGGACTTCCTGCAAAGGACTCCAATCATTAAGGAACTAATTCCAAGAATTGACCAATAGGATTGTATGAAATTAAAAAATTTTTGCAAAACAAAGAAAACAACAAATTGAGTGAAGAGACAACTTACAGAATGGAGAGAATCTGTGCTAACTATACATCGGACAGAGGATTAATATTTAGAATATATGAGCAACTCAAACTAAATACCAAGAAATGAAACAACCCAACCAAGAAATACACTGAAGAAATTAACAGACAGTTCTAAAATGATAAAGTACAAATGAACAATGAATATATGAAAAAATATATAAATATATGAAAAAATATTCAACATCACTAGTTATCTGGGAAAATAAAATTAAAACTACACCTGAGGAATGGAGCAATGGCTCAGTGGTTAAGAGCACTTTCTGTATAAGTATGAGGGCCTTAGAAGGCCTGAGAGACCACCAAGATGATATAAACAGCTGGGCATAGCTATGTGTCGATAATCCCAGTCCCATAAGAAACCAGAACCCTGAGAATCTTCAGCGCTCATAAAAATCAGCCAGCTCCAGGATCAGAAAGATATTCCAGTGCAAAAAAGAACAGGTGAATGGACAGCACAGGCAAACATACCCCACAACAAGTGAGTGCACAAATTGCTGCAAGAATGCACACATATGTTTACATCATACACTCCCTCTTACACACAGACACCACACACAAGCAAAATAAATACATAAACTACATTGGGATTCCATCTCAGCCTAGCCAGAATGTCAGTAATTAGGAAAACAAATGACAAATGCTATCAAGGATACTAGGGGAAAGGGAAGAGTTGCATCCTGATGATGGGAATGTAAGTTACACCAACTATTGTAGAGGTTCCTCAAAAGACTAAACACAGTGCCAGAGAGAGGGCTCAGTGGATAAAGTGCTTGCTGCTCAAGCTGGAGTACAAGAATTTGATCTCCAGATCCCCACACAAAACCAGAAGCTGGATCGGGCTTCTGTGACTCCAGCGCTGCTGACCTTGACCACAAGGTGGGGAGACAGAAGCAGGAAAGCTTCCAGGACCTCATGATGAAAGCAGAAAAGAACATCAGAACAAGGATCTAGAGATTTAGAGTGATAAATTCTTTCTCAAAGTGAGATGGGCAGGCAAGGACCAGACTGAAAGTTGTCCTCTAACTGCTATATGCACACCATACCATGGCAGGTACATCCACATACACATGATGATCTTTTTTAATCTCGAATATGATCTAGCTATGAATCATTCTTGGGTCTCAAAGGACTCCAAGTCAACATATTACAGAGGTACTTGCACATCAATGTTTATCATAGCATTTTTGACAATAGCAAATTATGGAATCTACTCAAATGTCCATCAGCAGAGGAATGGGCAAATAAAATGTGTGTATATGCCAAGTGGAATTTTATTCAGCCATAAAAAAGCATGGAATTATTATTTTCAGGAAATCATGCAACCGAAGCTTATTTTAAGGCAATTAAATCAGATTAAGAAAGAAAAACATTGCATTTTCTTCCATTTGTAAACCCTCGACTTTACATAGGTACATGAAATTAAGTATATATAAATGATTTAAAAATAGATGTGAAACTATTTAAGAGAACAAAGAAGACTAAAGGAAAGAGAGGCAGAGAACAGAAGTGGAGAAGTGAGAAGATGGTCAAAGTACATTATATACTTATAACAATGTCCTTATGAAACCCAATACTCTACACAATGAATTTATGCCAACAACAGCAACATAGAAAATATGACTTAGGGGCTGGAGAGATGGCTTAGTGGTTAAGTGCTTTCCTGTGAAGCCTAAGGACCCTGGTTCGAGGCTCGATTCCCCAGGACCCACATTAGCCAGATGCACAAAGGGGTGCACACGTCTGTAGTTCACTTGCAGTGGCTGGAGGCCCTGGCATGCCCATTCTCTGTCTCTCTCTCTCTCTCTCTCCCTTTTTCTCTGTCTGTCGTTCTCAAATAAATAAATAAAAATAAGAAAAAAACATTTTAAAAAAAGACAGCATGGCTTAGAAATGGGTCTATCAAGCCCAGCTTAGATAAGTGAGTGTGTTTACTGTTGCCCTACTCTGCCCTCATCCTTAGTGTATTATGCTTTCATTTGTCTTCTGGCCTCAAGAAGGACTTGTAGTGGTCCCACCTTCATGGAGTGAGCTGGTTAAACCCTTATGAGTCTAAGTACCTAGAAATAGTTAACATGTACCATCCAGTTTCCCTTATTTCTCCCAATCCCAGAACATTATTGATTATCCTAAAGTCTATGACACTCTGACACCCAGCCCCACACAGATAAATGGATAAGTAAACACACACACACATATGCACACGTGCATATGCACACTTTACATAAGAGTGGGCACATCAGAAATTTCTCATAAGTCTGGAGGTAGCTCAATGGTAGAGTACTTGTGAAGAAAGGGAAAGGAGGAGGGAGGGAAGAAGGAACGAACCTGCTCAACCAAGGCAATTCTACCACTTGTCATTACCACCCACAGAGTCAAGCTCCAGGAATGCGTAAGGAGGAATTGTCCACAGAACATCATCAATTTTCTTAACCAACTTTGGTACACGGTCCAACTGGGCTATCTTGATGAGTTATATCTGCTCTGTTTTACATGATGGTAGAAACAGGAGGTTTCTTTCTTTAATTGAACAACAAATGTGACATCATAGCTCTCTACAATATTGGAGCATCTAGTAAATTTCCCTTTGTATAATGGCTGTGTTTTCTTTCTGAAATATTGAAATCTGAAAATGGCTACAAATGCCCAGATAGTTTCAGAGGATCTCACTGGCTCTAGTGATCGTTTTCAGCTCACAAAACTCCACTGAACCTCTTCACTTTTTCCCAGAAACACGTCTGCTCTTTTTATTCTTGATTTATAAGGCAAATTTGGCATGCAGCTCACTTACATATGCTGATTCGGGCTTATTGAAGGCAGGTGCACACTTTAATATATGTGGGCAAAGGGACCCCCTTCCAACCCATAAAAGAATACTGGGCATGCTCTCATGTGGAATATCTGCTCACTTTTATTCATAAACCTGAAAATCTGGGCCATTTGTATTGCTTTCACATATTACCATGAACAAATTAGGACAAGCAGAAATAATGCTCTAACTCTACAAAGGCACCATATTAAAAGAATTTGAGCCAAACTCTGGCCGCTATTCCCTGACTGAAAGAAATCCCAGGGCTGAGCATGACTCTCCTCAGGCTTTTGTATTAATGCTGTGTAAACACAGCCATACAACCCCATAGGGACAGGTAAATGCAATACCACATTTCCATCAAAGCAAGACGTATGCATGGCCCTTCACTTGTACAAGAAAACGAAGTTACTCTGACAGAGACATCATTGTTTGTATTAGACAGAGCTATGAAGAAGCAGTGAATGTGAGAAGACCTCCTTTAGTGACCTCGAAAGTTCCTGCGTCATACTGGCGACTGATCCTGGATATAGCCTGATGCAGCTAGCAGGTTTAAGGTGAACACAGCTGCAGGTAATGGTATCTGATATTCACAGGTCAGTGTAGAAAACAGCTTCTAAGTAGGTCTGCTCTGTTCCTGGGATCAGCCAGTGACAGGAGAGAGGGTTGGAATCCTTTCCACGTATGTTCCACCCCTGACGTGCAGTGTGCTCTGAAGTATTAAGCACCTGACGGGAGATTGTTTTTTCACTTTCTAATTTCCAAGGTGGATGGTACAGACTCACTCATGTCTGAATACAGAGTAGAGAGCCCATACAGCACACATAGGAAGTATGAAAAATTTTGTCTTGAGTGAATAAATAGGAAAAAGAAAGGCTGAGTTAATTAATACTAAGTACAGAGCAATGGTAGATCCTGAGAGGATTTAAGAACACTGAAAAAGTCAAAGACTTCAGCCGATGGTCAGCATAGACACAATGTGCAGCAAGGACTGAGAGAGCAATACTAACCAGGCAGCAATACTCACCGAAGAGCAATACAAACCTCAACCTATGTTGCTTGATTCCCCCTCTTGGGCTTCTCATCGTTTTTTTTGACATTTCTTACAGTTTTACAACCAAACAGAGGTCATTAGTTAATGTCCTTGTAATACTGCCTTTTGAATCATCTGTGATAAGAGTAGGCTAGACCAGAATGGTCAGGACTGGAGCCTTGCAGCCATAGGAGAAAGCCTCGGCATGATGGAGGCAGGGAGCAGGTGACATCACACTACAACGACAAGCTCTGTTTCCGAGGCTGTGTTCTTTGTTGTAACCTTCAATTTCTATTTTGCAAGAGAAACCCAACTTCCCAACCACAATATGTAGACAACTGACCCACTGCCTCTCTGGAATGCACAACACATTGTGTCCCTCAAGAAGAAACCACCACCTTCCAGTCTATAAGATGACCTGATACCTAACTCTGCCTCTCTTACACCCATCCTGCACACAGTTACCAAAGCCTACTTAAGATTAATGCCAAAGTTACGTTTTGTAGTAGTTTGAATAGATGGCCCCCAATATGTTGAGTGTTTTATTAGTTTGTAGTTTGCTTCTGCAGCCACCTGGCTATAGGCAGCGTTACTGGATGGATCTTAAGGTGTGGTGGTGGGTTTCAGATTTCAATCTAAGGATATGCAAAATGTGCCTAGCTGGAGTTCCTGAAGTGTGCTGTGCTGTGTGGCTTTTGGCTTTTAGGCTTGTGCTTCTCTCTGTGTGTTTGGTCCTGTGAAGCAGGCCAGCTTCTTCTGCCATTTTGGAACTGTAGGCTTCAATAAATCCCTTCCTCCATAATGGCGCCTGGTCTGGAAGTTCACCTCAGTCAACATGAAGCTGTCTGTTATACCTTTTAAAGAATATGGCTACGTGCTAGACGCAATGCTAAGCATTCACCTGAGTTACATGACCCTGGAAGGTGGTACTGTGGTCACCCACATGTTAGAGAGCTGAGATGAAACTTGTACCACAGTATAAACCATGGAAGTTCAGCATAATGTTCGAAGCCTTGAAAAAGAGGAAGCTGCCCCTCCTGGCTGGCCATAGTCAGGAGACATTTCCCAAGACCCTCTTTAAAAATGCACTGGTTAGAGTTAAGCAACTCCAGAATACATGTATGCAAAACTGTACTTATTCCTTCCATATTCTCTTGGATCAACATCTTAGAAGTCCTGTGTACACTTGGCCTCTCTTTAATCCCCTTTGCTAGTCTCCTCTGCTGTCTATTTCTCCCACAGGGAACAAAAATCCTACATTTTTATATGCAAATCATTTATCTATCCCAGGACCCATATTCAAAAATTGCATAACAATTATATAAAGAAAACAATCCAATAAAATTGGGCAAAATACTCAAAGAAAAAAATTTCCCCCCAAGGTTTGACTGACCACCAAGCACATCACTAGATACTCAGCAGTAGTTAGCCACAAAATCAAATCAAACAATATGATACTATTTCCTGCACATTAAGAAACCTAACAGTACCAAGCAATGACAAAGTCACAGAGCAATTTTCCCAAATTCTTATTCATTGCTGATGGGGGCTAAGGAGGCCAGGAACCTTGGAAAACTCCGCATCCTGTTTTATCTCGATCAGTTGCTTCAATCACTATTGGCTTCTTCAGAAATCTTCCCTATTTACCATGACAGCATGCTACTATAAATTTATCAAAACTGGTCTTCTGACTACATCTCAAGATAAAATGAATGCATTTGTCACAACACAAATCATGAACAGCCCATCATGGAACACTCAGCCACTTATGCAGAGCAAGAAAGTCTCCTGGGTTTCAAAACCTGATATTTGTCATTGTCTCTGCACTGATGCAAACTTGAAGGCCATTCACAATGCTCCTGAGACAATGATGCTTTTACCCTTACTACTTCCCCTCACCATGTGTCCTACAGTGGCTCAGATTCTACCACAGCTAAAATCTACCCATCCATGCACAACCACTTGCCTATGGAATAGAAAATATAGGTTTGTTCTTCCATAGGTGTTGTGTGATGTCATCAGTATCCTTTGGTTGAGACATATCACTCCCTTTCCATGATAGGATATTAAATTCCCTTGTGCAGACCCAAGCACTTTCCCAGAACAAGCCTGTTGTATGACAGAATTGCTTCACATTGGAAGCCATGAACAACTGCTGCCCAGTTTTATCAAAAGCAGCTGGGGAAACCCACGCGAGAAGGTGTGGGGAGGGTCATCAGACCCCTACCTGAGATTTCAGGTGACCCCCATGCCAGCTGTTTACAATAGATGGATGAGGTATCATGACCTCAGGGCGAGATAGAGAATAGAGTGGGAAAATGATCAAGGAGCAATGAACCCATCAAGGTGGCTTCTTTGGCGTCTCCATGTGCTGGAAGTAAGCCTTCATCCTGCGACTGAGGGAAGAGCACTGGTGGTGGGTAACCTCAACATAGTGAGCCCCACTGAAGTGCTGCCCTGGGTTCCCCAGTGAGGCTTAGTGGCGGCTGCTCTGGAGTCCTCATGCTCTGTAAGTAAGCCCTCAACGTGCAGCTGAGGGCAGAACATCAGAGGAGTCATCTTTACACAGGGAGTCCCCTCAAATGGCTGTTTTGGGACTCCACATTCCTGTAAATAACCCTTCATCTTACTCTGTAAGTGAACCCAGTAAACTCATTGGTTCACCAAAATGGATTGGTGTAATCTGAGACCTATCTGGGTGAAAATGTGTGTTTGCATCTCCCCCAAGGGAACAATCTCCCCTCAACAAAGCCCAATATGGAGCTGCTATTCAGAGATGCCTGTTTTCTCTGCATGAGAGTTTTGATAGAGAAAAGAACAGCACACTAAAAAAAACCCATTGGACAACAGACCAGCACGCAGGGGTACCAACTTCTGGCAGTTTCAGGTTATGATACATATAGTGGGATAAAACTGACTTCAGAGGCTGGAGAAAGGGCACAGTAAGTAAAGCTCTTGCTATGCAAGCATGAGGACCCAAGTTTGCATCCCCAGCACTCACATAAGTTCATGGTGGCATGCTCCTATAATCTCAGCACTCTGAAAACAGAGAGGCAGAGTCCCTGGGAAAACTGACTAGCTAAACAAGGCCAACTGGTGGGCGTTGGCTTACAGTGAGAGACCTTATCTCAGCTTAGAAGGTGGAGAAGGATAGAAGACATCTGATGTCAACCTTTGCCTCCACATTCATGTGTACACATGTGTACCAACAACACATAAAAGCATGCATACACACACACAGATATACACATGTACACCCATGTGCACACACACAAATACTCATTTCAGTAAAAAAAAAAAAAAAGATATGAGGGCTGGAGAGATGGCTTAGCGATTAAGCGCTTGCCTGTGAAGCCTAAGGACCCCGGTTCGAGGCTCGGTTCCCCAGGTCCCACGTTAGCCAGATGCACAAGGGGGCGCACGCGTCTGGAGTTCATTTGCAGAGGCTGGAAGCCCTGGCGCGCCCATTCTCTCTCTCCCTCTATCTGTCTTTCTCTCTGTGTCTGTCGCTCTCAAATAAATAAATAAATAATATTTTTTTAAAAAAAGATATGACTTCTGGGTATGCTGGCACATCAGAAACAGCACCAATATGACTCAGTGAAGGAGTCAATCAAAATAAGACCTAAAAGCTGGTTCCCAACAAAGGAAACTAAAGAAGATCCTCAGAAAACCAATATAAGAAAGAAAGAGGGAAGGGGAGGGAAGAGAGAGGACGAGAGGAAGAGGAAGGGGAAGGAAGGGACAGATACCAGATATCTAGGTCAGCAACAGCAAACCAGGTAGATCCACAGGTCACTCAGCTCACCTCAGAGGAGACTGCATGGGACTCCAGCCCCCAGTGCTGCTAGAATGTCAAATTTGAAGCTGAAAAGTATCCAGATTACAGGCAAGTTCCAGACAAGGGGTGCAGATATTCTGGGTATTGTCTCCACTCAGGACCCTTCCCAGAGCACAGAGCACACCAGCCCCTTGGAGCCAAACAGGGCTGACAGTGAAAGCCTCCCGCCTGCCCTACCTCGCTCCACCAGCAAAACCACTAAAGTCATTGAGAAAATAATTACTGCAACGAATTACTGCAGAGATATTCTGACACCCCACTTCTGGGACCCCTCGCAAGCCACTACAATCCTCTGAGGTCCTCAGAGGCTCTCTGTTAACATTGGGTACAGCTACCCCTCCATCAGTGGTCTCCAGAGACCAAACTCATAGTCCAAAGGGTCTGGAGAAGAGGACACTGTCTAGTGAAAACCAGGCCATGGGGTTAGTTTTCACATGGAGCCTAATCAGGTACAAGGTTGGAAACTCTGAGCTCATCATGTAGTAGAATGCAGATAGATATCCTCTGCTCACAATTACAGGGGAGCTGAACACTCCCGGCTATCATAACAAATTCTAAGGTGGGCAAGACTTCCACATTAGTTAAGCCTACACAAAGCCCTGCCTGGGGAAACTCTTAATCCCAAATCCTCAGGAGGCTGGTTCATGTCAGGCCCAGGGGTACATGGATACATAGGCCAGAGAACGGACAAATTTATATATATATATATAGAACTCTCTCCCACCTGAGTAACCCACTCACAGGTTTAATCTGGCAGACCTGTGGTGTTGCCATTACCAACTGTAACCAGAGGGAAGGGAAAGGGAGAAAGAACATTTACCCATATATATGACTAGAACCTCACTCATGTCCCCTGTGATTTTGATTGGTTTTCTGATTTGGTTGGCTGATTGTGGGATTTTTTTTTTTTTTTACTGTTTTTTTGTCTTATTTTGTTTTTATTTTTATTGTGGATTGACTTATTCTTTTTCTTTCTATTTTACCTTTTTCTTTCTCCTTACTTTCTCATATTGTTTTTCTGTTTACTGATTTTGTTGTTGCAGTTCCTGTGTTCTTTTATGAACTCTTGTTCTTGTTTATAGATGTCACATCATCAGCAGTCCAGCAACTCTATATCTATCTGTAGGTTGGTAGCAATACCTGAAAGTATATGCATTAAGTGTTAAAATATTGCATCTAAAACTTCTATCCCACTAACACATTCTTATAAAACTAGGAAAAAAAAAAAAAAAGACACTCATCTCCACCCATGCCAAGACACAACAAAGGAACATGAAAAGTAAAGGACAGTAATCCACCACAACACAATACTCCCAAACTCTCAACTCCCCCACAATGGGAATAGAAGACCGGATAACTGAATTTCAGAAAAAGAAGCTAGAGTTCCACTACTAGAAATAATCAAGGACCCCATAAACACCTCATATAAGCAGAGGAGAAAATTAAAAAAAAAATAATATCCCAAATCTTGACAAGACACTCTCCAAAGTGAATGAAATCATGAGGAAATTAGAGGAAAAGGTCATAAATATAGAGGAAGATTTTAGTAAGGAAATTGAAATTCTAGAAAAAGATCAAACAGAAATTATGAAATGGAAGCAATGATTAATCAAATGCAAAACACAGAAGGTAACACTAACAGACATGATCATGCAGAAAAACAAATCTCAGAGACAGAAGGCAAAGTCAAGACAGTATTACACACAGACTCATAGAAAGAAAAACCATTTAAAGAACATAACCAATATTTCCAAAAACTTTGGGGCAAATTCAAGAGATCAAACGTCAGAATACAAGGGGTAGAAGAAGTTGCTGAGATAAATGCATAAGAGATTGAGAACAGTTAATGAAGTTAAAATTAAAATATTAATAAAATTAAGAGGGAAATTTTCCCCACTATATTGAAAGAAGTTGGCATTCAAACACAAGAGGTACCAGAAGTAGCCATCCTTTTATTGAACAAAGCAGACTTCAACCCAAAACTGATCAGAAAAGACACAAGGGAATTTCACCTTAATAAATGGATATGACAGTTGTAACCATCTGTGTACTAAATACTGGGGCTCTTAATAAAACAAACATATGAAGACATAAAAGAACACACAAGTACACACACAATAATGGTATGATACCTCAATACTTCATTATATAAACCATCCAGACAAAAAACCAGCAAAGAAACTTCAGAGCTTTTAAACTACACCATGGAACAACTGAACCTAACAGACATGTGGACTGTATTCCACCCAACAGACAGGAAATACAGATTCTTCTCAGCAGCCCATGGAACCTTTCTCCAAAATCAAACACATACTAGGACACAAAACAAACCTTAACAAATATAAAAAAAAAAAAAAACCTGAGGAAATACTCTGTATCTTATCAGATCACAACAGAATAAATATGGAATCAACAAAAAGAATACAGAAACTACACAAATTCTTAGAGACTGAAGAACACACTTGTGAGTGAACAATGGGTTATTAAGAGATCAAGGGGGGGCTGGAGAGATGGCTTAGCAGTTAAGCGCTTGCCTGTGAAGCCTAAGGACCCCGGTTCGAGGCTCGGTTCCCCAGGACCCACGTTAGCCAGATGCACAAGGGGGCACATGCATCTGGAGTTCGTTTGCAAAGGCTGGAAGCCCTGGCACACCCATTCTCTCTCTCTCCCTCTATCTGTCTTTCTCTCTCTTTCTGTTGCTCTCAAATAAATAAATAAAATATATTTAAAAAAAAAGAGATCAAGGGGGAAATTTTTAGATTCTTGGAAAAAACATAAATGATAATACAACCTACCAGACTTCCTGAGATATAGACACAGCAGTCCTAAGAGGAAAGTTTATAGCTATAAATGCATATATCAAGAAATTAGATCACAAATAATCCAATAATTTGCTTAAAGGCTCTAGAATACAGCAACAAGCCAACCCCAATTCCAATAAACAGTGAGAACTAATAAAAATCAGAGAAAAAGTTAATGAAATAAAAGACAATGCATAGAATTAGTCAAATGAAGAGGTGTTTTTTTTTGAGAAAATAAGATTGACAATCACTTAGCCAAACTAACACAAAGGAAAAGACCCAAATTAACAAAATTAGAGACAAAAAGGAAGCTGCTACAATAGACTCCAGTGTGATCCAAAACATCATTACAGAATACATTGAAAACTTGTATTCCACAGAGATAAAAGAAGAAATGGACAAATTTCTTTTTAATTTTATTTATTATCAAGCAGAGAGAGGCGAGAGAGAGGAGAGAGAGAGAAAAGAATGGGTGAACCAGGGCAATCAGATACTAAAAATGAATTCCAGATGTATGTGCCACTTTGTGCATCTGGCTTTTCATGGGTAACTGGGAAATTGAACCCTGGTCATTAGGCTTTGCAGGCAAGTGCAAGTGCCTTAACCACTTAGCAATCTTTCCATCCCAGAAACGGACAAATTTCTAATCATATAACCTCTCAATAACATTAATAACTTAGATCTATTAGAAGCAATGAAATTGAAGCTGTAATTAAAACCCCTTCCCATAAAGTAAAGTCTTAGACCAGATGGACTCACTGCAGAATTCTACCAAACCTTTAAGGATGATCTAATTCCAAATCTTCTCAAGGTGGTTCAGAATATAGAAAGGGGCATAACAATTCTAAATTCATTCTATTAAATCTGCATAACCCTGATCTGCAAACTGGGTAAGAACACACACAAAAAAAACTACAGATCTATTTCACTGATGAGCATAGCTACAAAAACTCTCAAGAGTCTCAGAAACCAAATTCAAAAACATATCAAGAAGATTATCCATCATGACCAAGTGGGATTCATTCCAGGGATACAAAGCTTGTTCAATATAATTCAATAAATGTAATACATCACAAATAAACAGGTAGAAATCGCAGGATCTCAATTGATGCAGAGAAGGCATTCAACAAAGTCTAACATGTCTTCATAATAAAAGTTCTGGAGAAAGTTGCAATAGATGGAACATACTGCAAAATAATAAAGTCCATATATGACAAATCCCATGGCCAACATTGTATTAAGTGGAGAAAAACTGCAAACATTTCCTCTAAAAACAAGAATGAAACAAGAATGTCCAGTCTTGCCATTTCAGTTCAACACAGTGCTGAAAATCCTAGCAAGAATAATAAGACAGGATGAAGAAATAAAGAAATTAAAAATAAAGAAGTCACAGCTATCCCTACTTGCAGATTCTATACTTAAAATCCCCAGTAAAATCTACAAAAATTCCTAGTGTTAATAAATATATTCAGTAAAGTTATAGAAAAAATCAACACATAAAAATCTGTAGTGTCATATGTACAAATAATAAATTCACAAAGAAAGAAATCAAGAATAGCATCCTATCTACAGTATATACAAAAAACTTAAATGCTTAGGAATAAATATTACCAAAATATGAACAATCTGTGTATAAAACTTCAAGATACTAAAAAAAAAAAAAAAAAAAATCAAAGAGTACACTATACAGTGCAAAGACCTTCCATGTTCCTGGATTAGCAGCGTTAACATTGTAACTGACTATTCAAGAGTAATCTACAAATTCAATGCAGTTCCCATCAAAATTCCAGTGATGTTTCTTACTGAGCTAGAAAAACTAATCCAGCGATTCATAGGGAACAACACAGACCACAAATAGCCAAAGCAATCCTAAAGAGAAAGAATGCAGCTAACGGTCTCACAATACCCAATTTCAAATTATACTACAGGGCAATAGTGGTAAAGACAGCATCATACTGGCACCAAAACAGACATATAGACCAGTGGAACAGAACAGCTTATTCAATAAATGGTAGTGGCAAAGCCAGATATCCATCTGAGGGAAAACGAAATTAGATTCATATTTCTCTCCCTGTAAAACATATTAAACCAAAGTGGATCAATTACCTCAATCTAAAACCTGAGACACAGAAAGTACTAGAGGGAAAAATAGAGAATACTCTCAAGGAGGTTGGCATAGGCAAGAATTTTCTGAACAGGACTCCAATAGCATAGGACTACATAAAATTAAAATTTTCGTACAGCAAAAGAAACTATCCACAAAGCAAGCAGACAGCTTGTAAAAGGGGAGGAAGTCTTTACAAGCTATACCTCAGACAGGGGGCTAATTACCAGGGTTTACAAAGAACTGCAAAAATTAAACACCAAAATTATAAATCAAGCAATTACCAAATGGGCTAATGAAATGAACAGACAGTTCACAAAAGAAATTCAAATGGCCAACAAGCACTTAAAAATGTTCAATATCCCTAGCCATCAGGGAAATGCAAATCAAAACAACTCTGAGATCCCATCTCACCCCAGTCAGAATGGCTGTCATCAAGAAAACAGACAACAAATGCTGCCAAGGACACAGAGAGAGGAACCCTCATCCATTGTCAGTGGGAGTCCAAACTAGTGCAGTCATTATAAAATAAATATGAAGGTGTCACACAAAAGTTAGAAATAGATATTCTATATGACCCAACAATACCACTCCTGGGCACATACCCTTAGGACTCCACACTCTGCTACAGAAATACCTGCACACCCATGCTTAATGTGGATCTATTCAAAATAGTTAAGAATTAGAATCATCCAAATTTCCTGTTAATAGATGAGTGGATAATGAAAATCTGGTAGACAGGAGTATGGAAAACTGAAATTTTGGGGGGAAAATAGATAGGGAAGCTACTACTATTGTTTGGATAAACGATGTGTTCACCAAATTGCCCTCCAAATATTTATGTTTCTTCCCATAGATTGCTTCTCAGCTTTGGTAAGAGAAGCTTTGTTTTTTTTTGGAGTTAGCAGTATTTATTAGGAGTCTCAAAAAATCTTCAAAGTGCTAAGAATAACTGACTGTTGAATACTCAGTATTAAATGAGGCATCTATATCACCCTCTCCAAGACTCGGGGAACATTGCAGAAAATGGGGTGGAAAGCAATCGTCATTGCCTGTAAAACATGAGGACCCTGGACATTACATCATGGACAGTGGAAGAGAGTGGGAAAAATATATATATTAAAGTCAAAAATAATCTAGTTGGAAATAAAATAGGGTCCAATGGAGGGGAATGGAGTAAGGGAAACAAGAGAAAGTCAATGGGAAAGTATTATATATATGTGTGAAAATTGCCAACAAGAAGGTTAAAGAAAATAATTCTCTTTTCAGAAAAGACCAAGTGAAGCTACTGGCCTTTACCTGGTGAGCAGAGTCCAATTCAAACACTGTGGAAGCAGCAACAAGATGACACGAACAGGCAGGTTATGGATGGGCCCCAGGAAGGTGCTTTGGCTTAAAACATTGTCTGTGTTTTCATTTCTTTGTGCTGTTATGGTAACCAATAGACTTGCAAGGACAGGAACAGTGTATGGCCAACAGAGGAGTGGTATTTTCTCCATTAACTGAGAAGCGTCATACATGTGAAGTGACAGTTATCTGGCCCACTGCATGAAAGTCAGCAAGCATTAATGATCAAGGCTGCTCCATAGATCCAGTTTACCACAGCTGATACCAAGGACGGGGCCCTGTGCGCATCCTCAGCCTTGGGACCATCCCATTCTCACGCCACAGCCTGTGGTCAGCTGCATCCCACAAGCTCTGAGGAGGAGGTACACATCAGAGCATGGGCTCCCTAAACATTGTCACATCACTGTGGCCTCTGTTGGTATAAACAGGAGGAGGCAGCCCCGGGACACTGGATAGCCCTTCAAAAGAAAAGAGAATCCCAAGCAATGTCAGATACCCAGGCACAGGAGTGTTAAGCTGAGCATTTGCTTTCAGAAGCCAGAGCTAGGAATGTAGATAATGCTGGCAGCAAGGTAGAGGGCAGCTCAGGATACCAAGCAGGAGTCCACCCCAACTACACAAACAATCTTCTGTTATCTGTATATGTAACTGTGAGTTTGTAATCATTTGCTACATCATACATTGGAGTATTATTCAAACAGAAGGGCCACTGGCATGACATTTTGCAAGAAAAAACACAGATGATTGACTTGCTTCCAACATCATGACCACCTGACAAACGGTTCTCAAGAATCAGCACAAAGATGCCATGTGTTCAGAGCCAACACCAAGATGTTCAGGGATCTAGAATGTGTGCCCAGATGATGGGCTGGAAGACTGTGAAGAAATGAATACAATGGCTACACAATGCTGTACACCTGCATCCACTACAGTGTGTGTAAAGATGAGGTGCAAACAGTGGGTGCCTCTGAGCAGAGGAGTTGCTGTCAAAAGGCATAGGACAGGGCACCCACCTAGAACAAGGGCCGGAGATCGCCAACTACACTTATCCGAGTTCTGTTTCTTGAGGGGAGGAAAAAAATCTCACCTTTTGGAATGATTGTGCCTGGTTTTATTTTATTTCACGCACACATCCGGACTTGCGAGGCTATGTGATCTATGGTATAAAAACAGTTGCCATTTATTGACCACTTAATATGAGCCAGACACTCGTTTTATTATCTCATTTAATTTCCACATCAATCTACATTACAGTTTGAATGTGAAATATCTCCTGAAGACTATATTCCAGCTCTTGGTCACTGGCTGGTGACACTGTTTGTGAAGGTGGTAGAATCCTTAGGAAGAGGAGCCTCCTTGAAGAAAATGGTGGGGCTCGGAATTTTGTAGCCTGGCCTTCCTGTGAACTTCCTGTTCACATTCTCTACTTTCTGACTGTTGACACGATATGACCATATGCCTCCTGCCACCATGTAGTCTGGACCATAATGAACTATATCCCTTGGTACTATAAGCCAAAATAAACCTTTCTTTCCTTAAGTTGCTTCTTGTCAAGTATTTGGTACAACAATGATAAAGTAACTAACACACTGCCATGAGTGAGGAAATATTATTACCTCATTTTTATTAATGATAAAATTGAGGCACAGAATTTCAGCAACTTGACAGAGATAATACAGGAGGTTAAGATTTTAAGTGGGATTCAGGCCCAAGTCTGCTCTGGGGTCATAGAATATAGATTTAATTTTCTGCTCTATCTCTGTGTAGCCCTGAGCAAATCATCTCTGCACTTCCCTCTTCATTATTGAATTATTTCAACAAAGTCACATTCACCACCAGTAAAAGCCCCTTGTACTTTTCTGGTCAAAACAAGAACATGGTATGGAGATGGCGCATCACCATCCACGTTCTCAGCTAAACTACTGACCCAGGAGTCAGTGCTTGGAAACCACAACGGTACCATTGCTAAGGGCTACCACACAGCTGCCTTCTGCTGTGCTTATCAAGAGGCCTGACTTTACAGAGCAGGACTCTGGGGCACCAACATGCTAGAAATAGCACCTGCTGTCACCCAGCCTGTCAACAGCAGACTTAGAATGAAACCCATACGCATTCTAGTGGAGAATGATAAGTGGGTGTTTGACCATAAGAAGGGAACCTATGATGGATACTTTGGAGAAAAGAAGGACGGATTCCACAAAAACGAAGGCTGCATGCTCCATGGTGACTAGCACCGGCAGCAATCTCAGACAGCTGCTAAGTGTTCCACTTCTGACCCTGTGAGCTAGACCAGCCTTTCGGTCGGAAACCCACTCTTGTCATTAAGGGTCTATTTAGAATTTTGAATACAATAAAAAGAAACCCATATCTAGCTGGCTCCAAAGCTGATTCAAGGTCTCTGCTGTACCACCATCCATGACTTCGGGGACCATCTCTAGAATAAAACCTCCACAATGCAATTTCAAATTTTACACTTAGATATCATTGCAGTTAATCTTTACTGTCAGCTTCACTGGATTTAGAATCACCCGGGAGATGGAGGCTCATGTCTAGGAGATTCCAGAAAGGATTAACTGAGGGGTAAAGAGCCATGCCAATTGTATTTGTCACCATCCCATGGGCCGAGGGTGCAGACAGAATAAAAGGGGAAAGATGAAAGCCTGGAAGCAGCAGGATCCCCTTTCTCCATTTCTGGCCAACAGGACCTGAACTTCTTGGTCCCACCTTGCCTTTCTGGTGAACCCTTTGAAACCAGAAACAAAATAAACACTTCCTCCCTTAAGGTGTTTCTGTCAGGCACATTAGTCACAGTGTTGGAAAGTAACTAATACAAATACCTTAGCACCACTAAATAAAATAATAGGAATGTTCTGGGGCCTAAGGCTGGCTGGAGTGTGGAACCAGGGCTCCTAGGTAGGGAAGCACACTGCCAAGTAAGGGGCCACCACATCTGTTGGGGTGCACTTGCCACCTGCAGCCATCACATCATAGCCAATGGGCTCAGGACTTCAATCTGTACCATCTGGTTCTCCCATTCTCCCCCTATTGCCTGGTACCTGGCAAGGAGCCCACCTCAGCCCCAAAGTCCCCAAGAGGAATGTGAAGAAAGAGCCCTTGTGCAAAACTGTTAACTAAACATGACCCTACAAAAGTAGCAACAAAGCCCCCCCCACTTACCCCCCGAAAAGAAAAGGCAGCAGGAAAGTATATGAGTTTGGACAAAAGATTGCAAACAAAAGGTGAGGAGGCAGCATAGAGAAACCAGGTTGAAGTGATGAGCCAAGAAACTAAAGATCTACCTGCAGAAAACAAGGAACTAAAAGTGAGTCCAGCCTCTGAAGAAGGTGATATGAGGACTGATATATCATACACCCTGTTGTATCTGTGCTCCCTAATTCCCTCCTTGTACTATCCAGACAAATATTTCTTTAAATTAAAAACTTTTCAAATTAATAATTTATCTGGTGGGGTAAACATACCAGGGCCTCTTGCCAGTGCAAATGAATTCCCATTTGACTTTATGTGTGTTGTAGCTATCTTCTCGTTGCTGGGGCAAACACCCAACCACAAGTAGCTTATGGGAGGAAACATTTTGTTTCAGGCTTATGTTTTCTTCAAAAAGTTTAATCATGGTGGAAAAAGCTGGCTCACTTCATCATAAATCCATAGCAGAGAGATAGCCACCAGATCTCAAGCTGGTTCTGAACACACTAGGCTAGACACAGCAAGGCTACGCCTCCCAAACTGCCACTATCTGGGGAGCAAGTATTCAGAACACATGAATTATGGGGCCACCTAATTCAAACCACCACAAGTAGGTGGCTGAGGAATTGAACCCAGGCTATCAGGTTTTATAAGCAAGTGCCTTTAAATACTCAGCCACCACCACCACCCACCGCCAAAGGAATTTTTTATCTATTATTTTTCAAACACAAGTTCTTTAGTAGCTCTAAAGACATTTTGAAAAAGATGGGAAGCCCACTTCATTCCATTGTTAAATGTAAATGATTTTTTTGCATGTGTGTATTTATGTGCATAATGTGGTGTGTGTGTGTTTATGTGTTTGTGTAGTGTGTGAATATAGTGTGTGCTCTTTTGGTGCCCACCCACTCCCCTGTGGCAGAGTGCACTTGCTTAGTGGCCAGATAGGAATGTGGGTGTCAGGCTCCCTCACTCTTCTGTTTGTTCTTGTTTGAATCAGAGTGTCTTACTGATCCCAGAACTTGTCAAATTTTCCTGAATTCCAGCAATGCTCAGGTCTCTGTTTCCCACAGAACTACGGTTACAATCACACGTGGCCACAGCCAGGTATTTAACATGGGCTCTGGAGATTCAAACTCCAGCAGTCTCAGGTTCTCTCGGGACTTCATGCATGTGTAGGAAGTGCACTTAACCCCGGCGCCATCTCTACAGCTCATAAATTATTTTTTAACAGACACAAAACCACTCCATTTATTTTTTGTGCAACCAGAAAATAGTAGGATATTGAATTATGGGGGGCTTTGGCTACCTTGGGTGTCAGCTTAACATTCCATAGGTGGGGATTAGTTTTCTGTCCTATATTACAAAGCATTCTAAATGGAGATTTTTGAGTCACAGTTATGTATTTAATATGTCTCAAATATTTTAAATGGTCTCTAATCCCATGTTGTTTTTAGTAGAACTGTTTATTAAAGAAAACCACACCTTGAATGACATCTTGTCACAACTGTGTATGCTCTGTAACATCTCTGGTCATGGAAGTCTAGTTTTCCTCATAATCTTGTTAATATGTTAGAAAAGATTAAAGATTTGCATTGTGAATTAGGATGGGGAGACAGCTTAATTGCTTCATAAGCATGAGAACCTAAGTTTGACTCAGAGAACCCAAGTTAAAAAAAAAAAAAAGACACCAGGAATGATTGAGTACCCTTGTAACCCCAGCACTAGGAAGGAAGAGATAGGCTCTCTAGAGCTTACCAGCCAACCAGTCTAGTCTAATGAGTATGTTCTAGGCCAATGCAAAGCTGACTCAAGGGCTGGAGAGATGGTTTAGTGGTTAAAGTGCTTGCCCACGAAGCCTAAGAACCCATGTTTGACTGTCAAGATCCCACATAAGCCAGACACACAAAGGTGGAGGCAAGCGCAAGGTCGCACATTCCCACCAGGTGGTGCAAGCATCTGGAGTTCGACTGCAGTGGCTGAAGTCCTGGTGCGTAAATTCTCTCTGTCTCTCTAAAAACAAAATTTAAAATTTTTAAAACTGCCTCATAAAGGTAAAAAAAAAATGACACTGAAGATTGCCCTCTGGCTTCCACACACACATATATATGCACACCTGCACATGTGTATGCACACACATGTGCACCTGAACACACACAAGTATTCAGGGATCAGTGGGTTAAGAAAGATTATTAGCACTTGAAGATATTGGGGATATGATAGCCTCCAAGTTTGAAGCTGGAATGTCACTGGAATAAGTTTATAAAACAGAGTCATAATTCCTGGCTCTTCGGATTTTGTACATGCGTTAAGAATTGTATGTGAGTGGGAATGTCTGTGTACTGGTTCTCAACACAGCCAATGAAGGTGCTCAAAGCTGACATCACTCTCTTGCTCTCATGGCTAACCTAGGTTGCCATACCTGGTGGCCTGCAACTGTGGCAGTGAGGAGTCAGGGCCATCTCTCCTTCATCAGAGGCAGAATGGATGGAATCAGAGTGCACTCCTTGCCCAGGGTCAACATGGTACATGAAACAAAGCTGCGGAAAACAAGGAAATCAGGAGAGGTCAGAATTTATAAGCAAGGGACTAGAAGGAGTAAAAAAGACAAAAGCTCAGCAAGTGTTTGGGAGATGGTGACTGGTCAAATCATCACCTTGGAAGATCTAGCAGCTTCCTCAACTCCCAGGTTTCCCACACACTGGGCCTGTCCTCTAGAAGCACAGAGCCCAGCCCCATATGCAGTGCTGGCTCCGGAACAAGCCTGTCACCTTCATCTGTGGCCCTGGAGGGAACTAGCAGGCAAAGAATCCTTGAGCCATGTCACTGTGAGCGCTAGCACAGAAAAGCCTAATGCTAACAGGAGAAGACCGAGTGTTAGTTATACCTTGTAAGAATCATCTCAAACACATTTGGCAGCATGTCCAAGGGTAAGCAGGAACAAAGAAAGAATGCTGCAAAAATATTTTGAGGAAAGATTTGGGATACAGGAGCCCAAAACAGCATACGATGTCAGGACAAGAAAGGAAGACATTCTACTCCTATGTTAATGACAGCAAAAGTGCCTCTAACAAAACAACACAGCATAACTACATGGAACTGAAAATGCCTTGAGATTTGGAAGTGCAAGGAACTATTTATTTTAGATCAAAGCATTTAAAGATAAACACCCTATAGGGAAAGAGTTCGGCATGGGATGAGGGGGAGGTTGAAAGCCAGTTTCTACCTCTCTCTTGCAGCCATCCCTGGCAGGATCACCTTTCTCCTTTGTACCATAGTCATCAGTAGAGCACCTTACCTGGAGGAAGGGGTGGGGGAACCTGGCTGCACAGAAGTGTTTTCTTCCCTCTTTCTTTTCATTCAGCCAGCTATGATTGCAGAAGCCCTCTAACGTGTTGGGTGCAACATGGGTTGCTCTGTGTATCTTCACAATAACCCTATGAGCTCTCATGTCACTTGGAAACCCAGGCCCCAAGTGCTGGAATAGTTTGCCCAAGACTTCACACCTGCAACCAAGCGAATGGGAGGTCAGAACAGTTTGGCTGAGGTTAAGACTCAAAAGAAAAGTCAGACACTGCATTCAAATGATCCATGAAGTTTCTACTTAAGTAGAAACATAAAACCAAGAGATGGCTTAGCAGTTAAGGCACTTGTCTGCAAAGCCAAAGGACCCAGGTTCAATTCCCCAGGACCTACATAAGCCAGGTACATAATGTGGCACTTGTGTCTGGAGTTCATTTGCAGTGGCTGAAGGCCCTGGTGAGCCCATTGTCTCTCTCTTTCTCTCCTTCTCTCTCTCTCTCTCTCTCTCTCTCTCTCTCTCTCTCTCTCTTCCTCTCCTTTCTATCACTCTTTCAAATAAAAAAATTAAATTACAAAAAAATAAAACAAGCAAAGCATGGTGTCATGTGCCTGTCATCCCAGCACTTGGAAAGTGGGGGTGTCAGGAGTTCAAGGCCAGCCTTGGCTGCATGAGACCCCATCTCAAAAATACAAAGAAAAGGACTAACTTCAAGTCAGAATTTCTCAAGGTGTCATCTGAGGACCACTCAAGTCCCTAAAACTCTGTCAGGAGATCTATGAGGTCAACATTGTTTTCTTTTGTTTTTGCCCACTCATTCTGTCATGAATCTACAGTGGAACTTTGCAAGGGCTGCACAGAGCATGCCAGAATATCCTTCTGGTGGCCAACAGAACATATGCTCACATATACTCTTATAGTTTAAATTCTTCTCAGTTTCAGTTTCTTCAACATTGGCAGGTACAACTCACATAAGTGATGCCTCTCTGAGGTCTTTAGTAATATTTTTTTAAGAGTGTCAAGGAAGCCTAACACCACAAAATTTGAGAACTACCTGTTTAAACCAACTGCATGAGAACCTGCTGTACAAATTCAGGGAGACTTTTTCAATGACCACCACCTTTTATTGCTGAATAATCACAATAAAATGTGGAGAGCTGATTTAATCTGAAGTAGGTGTGGTTCTATCCATAAAACAGATCCGTGCTGCAGTTTTCATGAGGAGTTTTATATTGTATATTTGAATTCTGGAGGATTTTCAGGAATGTATCATGAAACCACCTACCGTAAACTGTCTCTTGGGAAACAAAAATGAGAACATAACCAGCCAACCCTTATTTTTAGGCAGGTTGCAAACTTACAAAATTTATGAAAGCATCATTTTTATTATTCTTAAGTGAGGCATGTTTTGAAATCATATCAGCTGAGTTGTAAGAGGTATTCACTTCTTTGATTGTACCATAACTAATAATTTGCAACACTTTCTATCCATGATGATTCTGTGTTGTTTCTCTTATGACACAAGGCCAAGACAAGAGTGATGTTTGATCTGATGGGAGGTTTATCTCGCTGCTTATCTTGGCTAATTTTTAACATTTAAAACTATTTTGTTTTGCTTTAAAAATTCTACTTTCATAGGTTATCCAGCCGAAGAATAAATAAATAAATAAACAGAAAAGTAAAGATTTGCTCTTTGATTTATAATCAGGAGACATTTGAATCCAGATAAACATGATACTTAAGTAAAATAAAGAGTTCTATTGAATCCACTAGTGTTGATATTGTGAACATAGCATACATGTACAGTTTTGCACAATGGACCTTGCCCATGGTGGCTTTTGGAATACATTACCATGTCCTGTATAACACATGTAAACCTCTATTGTCAGCAACATATGTCAGAGCTGGAAGCAAAAGAACACAATGATTCTTTAAACTTGTTCTAAAGTTTCCAGAGACTTTCAAGAGAGGTAGCTCTGACTTTGATTAATCCAAACTAGAACATAGAGTACTTTAGAAACAAAATATACAAAAGACATTGAACCAACCAGGATTTTTTTTGTATCTACTATGACATCATTGCAAAGTTATATTGTTTTCTCTAGACAAGGTTCCCTCCAATTCTTTATTACTCCCTGGTTCTTCTATTAGAATCTAAAACCCATTTCTGAGACACAGTGACATCAGTCTTAACAACCAATAAGCAGGCACTGAGACATCCTAAGTTAAAAGCAAGAAGCCAGAGCAAGGATTTGGTTGAAACTGAAATTAGCCTGAAGTAAGTTTATGCCAAAGCCTCAGGTGAAATGGCACAGGGGTCTACACCCCAGCTCTGATACAGAGCACATTTTGCCTCAAAGGCCACCCACTCTGGATGGACAGCACTTGGTTTGAATCTGGTCTGCTGCTATGACTGTGAGGTAAACAGCTGCCTTATCCTTCCATGCCTGCAATATGGGCCACCATGCTGGGAGGGCTGGTGAGAGATGACATGTAACCTGCCCTGCCCAGTCCCTGCACCTGTCTGGCCTCCAGATCTCAAAGT
Organism: Jaculus jaculus; assembly: GCF_020740685.1. Lineage (NCBI taxonomy): Eukaryota > Metazoa > Chordata > Mammalia > Rodentia > Dipodidae > Jaculus > Jaculus jaculus. Next base: position 28,769,549 of record NC_059108.1, read on the forward strand.
CATTGTCTGCGCAACATTATTTCAATGTACCAAAGTGAAATAAAAGGCAAGAACAAAAACTGTTTAGTGATTTAGGGTATAGCTCAGTGCACAGGGCCCAAGGTTCCATCCGCAGAGCAGAAACAATGAAAAAGAAAGGAAAGGAAGAGGAAAGAAATGAAGGGTGAAATAAAAACAGTGAAAAGAAAAGGGAAGGAGGAAACAAAAAAACCTTTGAGTAATTTCTGAAAATTACATATGTTTAAGGTCTTAAGCATTTGTTTTCACTTCAATAGGAAGGAGCACCTCATTACAAGGCTTGTCACCATGTACATTTTTTTAAAGCTGTAGTCTAACTCATCCATTGAGAGAATAATGTGCATTGTCTTTATACAATTCACTTTCATCTTCCTTATTTATGTAGAGGTGAAAAGAAACGTGAGCCAAGGGTGTGCACATTCGACCGTTCTAGTTCCAGCGCTGGTGCGATATTCTCAGTGGGTAGTATCTGTCTCTTCTGACTGTGGTGTAGCAGGTTGATTCTGTCAGCCAGAGGGGTATGTCTCTTCCTTCAGTTTGCAAGTGGGGATAAGCCTTCCTACCACCCCAGTGTTCACATCCCTGTACTTTGCACAGGAAAAAACAGAAGAGACATGCCAAAACTCAAAATTATAGGAACAGCATAAGGTGCAATTGTTGGGGTGAACAAAAATCACCTCCCTGTCTCCACACACACATACACACATCGTCCTTCTACTTCAGTGAGGAAGAGCCACCACTGAAATGACATCCTTAATGAAGAAAGGACATTTTCTTCACTCCTAGCTCCTACCCATGGCAGAAGGAATAGCATCTAACCTACAAGAGCTGTGGAAAGAATTGGGACAAGGGTCCTGGCCCCTTCTCTCCAGGACACCACTCCAGGTCTCATGGAGAGGGTCGTCCCACCTTTAAGAAGGACCCTGTTGTTCTGCTCTCCCACTGCACTGGGGCTTGAGTCTAAGTCTTCCTCCAGGTGAAATATTAGCGAACCCCAAGGTTCTTATGTGCAGGGCTGCCCTTCCTCCTAATTGATCCCAGCTCAGGTGAGAAAAGAGTCTGTTATTGACTTCATAGATTCCTAGCATCTGAAGCCAAGCATGAGACAAGGACTGTCATCTGGGGGACTCAGGCCCAGGGACACGGCGGTGAAGCAGCAGCTTCAGAACCTCGGCTGTAGGAAACGCAGCTCATGTCGCATTCTGTCCTTTGTGTGTGGTGCAGAGTATTTCATAACAGGTTGGAATTCAGCAAGTACTGGCCACTTGAGCCATTAACTATGAAGAAGACAGAATGGAACTTTATAAAGCTGTCTGGGGGCATTGGCACAGATCTTAGTGAACCAAGGCAGCTAAAGCAAGGAGTTTTCTTATGGAAGAGAAAAGTTCTTTCTCTGCAGAGAGTTTTAAGCATCCAGTATGAAACTATGCTTAGCTGGCTGCCTTCACTGCTTCTCTGGTGAGCCACAGGCCTGGGTGACTGGAAAAAGGGGCCTGTAAGTTGTAGACTTTTGAGGGTTCTTGTATGCTACAGGGCTTGATGTAACATTCAGCTTTAACGGGTGTGTTTCCCCAAATCTCAGCACCAGAATTTAGACCATGGAGGATCCAGGAATCATGGAGGGAAAAAGGATGTAGCTCTTGGTATCATGATGTCTGTCCACAGGCTTTTAAAGTTCCCTCCCACCCCCTTTCCATGAGACACAAGTCAGCACAGATTTCAGAAATTATATTAGAATATGGTGTTAGGAACGATGGCTTCATCCTCAGGAGCACTATAAAATTTATTAATAATGACAGAGGCAGGAAAGATGGGCTTGGTTTACTGGAAGTTTCTAATTGTGTATGTTGCAGTCAGGTTCGCATTGCTAGTAGAAATCACCTGACCAAGAGCAGCTTGTAGGGGGGGAAAAAAAGGTTTATTTTGGCTTACAGGCTTGAGGGAAAGCTCCATGACAGCAGGGGGAAACAATGGCATGAGCAGAGGCTGGACATCACTCCCTGGCCCCCATAAGATGGACAATAGCAACAGGAGAGTGTGCCACACTGGCATGGGGAAACTGGCTATAAAACCCATCAGCCTGCCCCTAACAATACACTGCCTCCAACAGGCATTAATTCCCAAATCTCCATCAGCTGGGAACCTAGCATCCAAAACACCTAAGTTTATGGGGGACACCTGAATCCACCCACCACCGTGTACAAAACTGCCTTCTCTCCTCTCACGTTCTAAGTGCTTGAAGGAAGGTAAATATTTCAAAAGAAGTTAAGCCATGATATTGAGTAAAGCTAAGGAAACAAATGACTGGGTAAAATGACTGTGAACTCAGAAGTGAGGAGTACGTTTTAAAACGTGAGGCCTAGAATATTCTGTATCTAGGAATTCTGTTTGCTTCAATAATCAAAGAGAAACTAGATGGGCATGAAAAGCAGGCCAGGATCTTATTATCTGATCAGGAGTGTGTTTTCATAATGAAATCAAAATAAAGGGAGACAGAGAGGTATCTTTGAAAGGAAAGCTGAGATTTTAGAAGCTGATTTGAGTGCAAAGAGCTAGAGAGAAAAATGGCATCTTCATGAGCAATGGCACAGGGGAAAAGAGATTCACACAGGGTTTACTATTCAAAAAGAGGATATGAGATGAGATAGGAGGGCCAGATTTTAGTGGCTTCTTTTAAGAGATAAATAAGTCCAATTATGTTTGGTGAGCAAGATAAGACACACTTTGCAACAGACTATATAGTAGCTTTCTGCCAGCAGCCAGGGTCACTCCTAAAGCTCACATGGTCCAGGAACCTGAAAAGGCCACTACCCTCTGAAAACAGTGAAGATGGGCTAAAAATTCCATGTTCCAGAAAGAGCCACATAACTGGCAACCTGAAAATTATTTCACTGATGTATCTAGAAATGGCTTTAATAGTAACAACAACAACAAAAAAAAAAATCAGACTACAACAGCTGAGTTTTCAAAAAAAGAGAAAACTGAAGATACTGCACACAGTGTTGTACCACACAGCATTTCCATCTATGGAGAGTCTGCATATGCAAACATAGACCCATACGGCCCAAGTACCTAGTGACATTGTAGCCATCTGTTTGTGTGAGTGCACTCTGTGATGTTCTCATTACCAAGAGATCACCTAACTGCATTTCTCAGAACAAATTCCAAGTGTTAAGCAATTCCTAACTGCATACCAAAGCAGCTGAAGTCAGATGGGCTGGTTCATATGTCTCATCAAAATACAGCAGACACTTGACAGTGTCTGTGACCTTGGCACTTGGGTTTCCAACCCCACAAAACAAAGAGCGATGATGTCTCAATTTCACTGAAGGTATAGAGTTAGAATCAAAAGTATAGTAGAGGGCTGGAGAGGTGGCATGGTGGTTAAGCACTTGCCTGTGTAGCCTAAGGACCCCAGTTCGAGGCTCGATTCCACAGGACCCATTGTAAGCCAGATGCACAAGGTGGCATATGCATCTGGAGTTAGTTTGCAGTGGCTAGAGGCCCTGGTGTACCCATTCTCTCTCTCTCCCTCTATCTGCCTCTATCTTTCTCTGTCTGTCTGTCACTCTCAAGTAAAGAAATAAAAATAAACAACAAGATTTTTTAAAATATTTTTAAAAAATACAATAGACCCAGCAGCTCTTCCTTAGAAGACTCTGTGAGTACATGGGTAAGGATTTCCTCATGAGGGCTGAGAGTCTGGTCTCTCTGTCTAAGCTCTAGGAGCAAAAATGAAACAAAAACTCTGAGGATATAAAGCCTCAGACAACAAATAACATGTGTTCAGGGTTTAAACTAAGCAACCAACATGGTCTAGAGCTTCAGCAAACTGATATGCAACATGAAGATTAATCCCAAGCCAGGCATTTCACTCAAAATAGTCATAAAACTACGTAGTAGTGGGAGCATGCCCTTTACATTAATCAAAGGAGTGGAGTATCTCAGGTTCTTCTAAAGGGTGAGCTGAGGGCTCCAAACTACAAGACACACAAAGATGCACTCCATCCATGCCACAGTCAGCACAGTCAGCAAGAAAAACAGAATCTCAAGAAGTACAGACAATAGAACAGCTTCGTAAGAGCCATTAAATGGGCATAAATCCATTTATGGGGCTCAGTGGGTAGGAGTGCTTATGATGCAAGCATGTGAGCCTGAAAGGGCCTGAGTTCAGTACCTATCATTCACTTAAAAAGCCAGGCCTGGCCGTGCATACCTGAAACCACAGTCCAGTGGGGAGCAGAGACGTCAAACAGTCTGACCAAGAAAACAGCAGTTCCTGGCTCAGTAAGACTCTGTCTCAAGAAAACAACATGGAAAAGAGATAGAAGATATCCAAAGTTCTCCTTTGGCCTCCTCACAGGCACACAGAGCACATACATTTGCATATGCACATGCATACAACATAAATACACCCACTATACATACTACACACATGCATGCACAGCAAAAAAGTACATTAAAATTAGTTAAGAATATCATCTACTAGGCTGGAGAGATGGCTTAGCAGTTAAGGTGTTTGCCTGCAAAGCCAAATGACCTCGGTTTGATACCCCAGGACCCACATAAGCCAGATGCACAAGGGGTCGCATGTATCTGGAGTTTGTTTGGGGTGGCTATTCTCTCACTCTCTCTGCCTCTTTCTCTCTCTCAGATAAATAAATAAAAACAAAGTTTTAAAGAACATCATCTACTTAGAGAAACCAAACCGCACTTCCAGAAGATTATAGTTAAAATATAAAATTTGATACTACCAGCTTTAAATTATATATGTTAGTGAGGCATTATTAAACTAGAAATCACCACTAAGGCATATTTAACGATGTAAATCATAGAAAAAATATGAAAAAGAAATTATCCAACACAAATAATAGATCCAATATGTATTAGAATTTTAACATATTTTAATATCAATAATTTCTTTCCTGGCTTATTATTGCCCAATATTTAAAGTATCTCCAAACCCTTCTTTGACAAGTATTTGTTTACATTTACTGATATTTTTCAGTCTCTTGTTCAAACTGGCTTTTTATGTCTGGCTCCTTTTTTGTAGCTTCATTCTGCAGTCCTTCTTTTACATATTCTTTTAACAAGTATCTCTATTCCAGAAAGAACCAAAGGCAGATTAAAGCCCTAACTGTGAAAGGAAGAGTAGTAAAGTCCATAGAAGATATTCTTTATGACACTGTATCCCAGAGGAAGTTTTGGAACAAAACACATGATAAATTAATAAATCATCAAGAGAAACAAAAACTTGATAGTATTAAAGTTAAGACATCTATATCAGAAAAGATACTGTACTCAAGGTAAGGAGTCAATCCACTAGAAAGAGGAGACATTTACAGCCCAAATGATGTAACCAACAAAAGTTTTTCATGCAGAATCTTTAAATCTAGTGATGCATGTTGAGAGGAGAATGAGAAGGCAAGGACTTATATGCCATTTATGAGGGTATACACTGGCTCAGCTCCTTGGAGCAAACTAGCTACTCAAAGATGGCCACATAATGCAAGATGCAACTTTGCTCCACTTATCCCCAATATTCTCAATGCAAGGCTGCATAACTAGGCTACAGAAATCATTGAGGCTCATTCAAGTGCCTCCTAAGAGAACAGCAGACATCAAACAGTATCTCTGACCTTGGAACTTGGATTTTCACACCCACTGCAAATGTCCTCACACGTGTATCTTATCAGAAATGCACACAAATTCTTGGTGTAATAATAGCAAAACAATTATTATTAATTTCCCTTGGAGAGAAAATGAGCCTATGAACTGTTGCTTAATCATATAATAAAATATTGTATAGTAGTTGAAATAAATGATATTAACATATAATATCAAAATTTTACTGAATGAAAATAAGTTGAAAATAATGACATTGGTTATGCATGTTTTAAAGCACAAAATAATGTACGTTTTTATTGATATTTTGTTATACCAAAAGAATACATGGAAAATGCATTCTAACTTTAGTACAGGGATTTCCTCTGCAAAAGAAAGCCAGGGAGGAGGAAAATCACTACACAAACCTTGAAATTATGTTTCATAGGAAACCTAAACCCCATGTGTGCTTGTGTGCACACACACAGGTGTGTGAATGTGTGCACAGACAATAAAACTCATGTATGTGCCTTTGTGTGCATGTGTGGGTGTGTGATTGTGAGCACAGACCATCCCTGACTTGTGATTTCCAGTGGAAATGGTGCTAGACACTTGCCTGGAAGTGAACCATCTCCCTCAGCCAGGTGAGGAGGGCCGAGCCCCAGGCTGCTCGCCTGGTATGCCCGTAGGTCAGCTGAGTCAGTACATTTTCCACTTGATATTTTTGAACAGAAATGAGTTTATTGGGATGGCATCTGTATATATGAAATTAACCTCTATTTTATCTTGGTGATGGTTACATAAGTATTTGCATTTCATAACTGAAATGTTCTAAAAGATATTTTCTAACAAAATCATTACAGAGAAGTAATAAGGAACTCCCCTGTGTAGGTAGACCTTGAAAGATTAAAAAACAAAGAGGGGGGGAGTACATGCCATTCAGACCAAACAAGGACTGGGTTTATATATTAACCACAGTTCTTTTATTTTTCTTAATTACTTATGTCACATCTAATCTTAAAGAAAACTTAAAGCACTTTCGACAGATTGCTTTTTTTATAATTGACCTATTAAGACTAAAAAAAAAAAAAAAAAAAAAAAAACAGAGCCACAAAGTAAAGATTCTGTCACAGAAAATCTAGACTGGAGTGGGCACTGCAACACAGCATGATATGGGGCTTATAAGTGTAGAATCTGAGATAGGCTGCTTGTATTTGAACCTAGGATTCTCCACTACCTACCTTTTACTTGCTGCACAATCAATTGCTTCTGGCCCCAACACGGTCATCTTGTAAGCATTAAATTGGTAGCTACTTTTTAGGGCAATTGTGAGGATTAAATGAAGAAATTATGTAAAGTTCTTGCTTATCACCTTCAAAGAGGCCTGACTGGTAAGTACTCAAAAATGCTACCTGTCATAATTGCTATTTTTATTACAGGAGTTGAGCATAAAACTGAACTCTAAGCTTTCTACCAGCTAAGTGAAACAAGAAATCAATTCAAGAAGTAAGTTACCTCTATCCAATTACTGAGAACAGACAGGTGAATGGACTAACAGATGGATGGATATATTAAGAGAGTATATATGGATAATAGGTGGGTAAATGAGTGAGTGGATGGATGGATAGATGAATAATGTTAGGGGATGGAGATGCAGAAGGACAGGAAGGAAATATTTTACTAGTTTGATGGCACCAACATTTTTCAAATTCTAAATTTTAGGGGTATTTGCATGGTTCTCCAAATAATGGACCTGAATCAACAGAATAGATATCTGATCCAATGTAAATTGAGGCACTCCAATCTCCTAGCACATTGAAAACTTCATTTCAAAGTAAACCAAAGTCCTGATATTTGCCCTGTGCCTCAGATACACTGGAAGAAATCACTAAGGCGTGCACATGGATCAGTCACAACAGGTATTCTATTAAAAACCCTGTAAGGGCTAGATGGCCTGGCACTAAATACCAGCAAGCAGACTAAACACCACAGCTCCATCCTAATGTGTTCCTTATTACCAGAGAGGGGCTTTAGGGGTGACAAAGATCACAAGAGGTTAAAAATTTAAAGACCACTACTTTCCAAACTCCTTCCCAGAAAGCATCAAATCTTGGAATTATTCTTCCTAGATTTTCCATTGGCTTAATCATTCTAACATTACATAAAGGGAAAAAAATCCTTTGAACAGGTGCCCTATTTATGAAGACATTTATAGCCACCATAAAATATAGGAAAATTATTATTCCTCCTCTTCTAAAGAGGTAGAGTGATAAATTGGAACCGAATTGTATAGCCTATTTTATTTACTAGCTGCGATCTTTTCATATATACAAAAAAAGTTGGTTCTTTTTCCCCTATATTTTTGTTGGGATTTTAACATGCTTTTCTAGGGCTAACTCTGCCTTTGAGTTTACAGAGTCTTGCAAAGAACCAATGATAATAAAACATTTCTGAATTTAGGAATCCCAGTGATAAGTTTCATACTCACACATTAATCTTGCTGATTTTAAAGTATGGTACAACCAAGTACTATCCTTATAGTTTAATTTATTCAAAATCTTAGATGTTGTTATTAAAAGGAAGTCCTTATGAAATTAATTATTTCATTTATCTCATTTGCAATTATTTTCCTCAAAATTATTCTTATCTTATACAGTCATAAGAACTTGGTGATATTTTAACCTGAATTCTCTCTGAATGTATATAGGTAGAGAGCATTTAAAATCCCAAGACACTCTACATGCTACAAAACAGTGGCAGGAAGTCGGAAATTTACTTGAATCATCTTAATGGGAAGACAAAATTTTTTAAATTCTCTTTCCTTTTTTTTTTGCTATTCTGATACAAAGATACTGCATAAACTGGTAACTTGTGAGGAGCATGACTAAATTTGACAAAGCTTGGTATAAACCGCCTCTATACAGTGACGCTCTGCTGCCAAAACACTTGTATCACATCTGTATATGAAGTCGGGGCACCCTACTCCATCACACTCCCTGCTCTTTCTTCTGGTGTCTATGAGACAGCCGGGACAGTGACCTTGATCTTGTTTAGGTGGGTCCCAGGCATAAGTGCAGGGAAGTCTTCAGAGAGGTTAACGCTTTTTTTTATTTAAAGGAAAGGAGGTAAGAGCATTAGGTTAAGGCAAGTTTTCTTAGATCTCCTGGCTACAAATTCCATGGAAAATTCTGGCAAGCAGTTAACCCTCTGTGTTTTCACCTCTCAACTCTTTTCCAGGTTCTCCTCCTAGGAAATCCTGCATGTCCAAGGGAAGCCTGCATCTTGTCTTGAAAACTAAAAGGCAGCCATCCCACACACAATAGTTAAGAAATAAATATTAGAAAAGAGATGGTGAGAAATGACACCTTGGCTTGGCTTCTTCCAAGAAACCTAGGACAAGTGTTTGGAGTGAGCAAACACCAGCTGGAAAGCGGGGTTCAGGCGAGGGTCTGACCCTGAGTTCAGAGTGAGACAAGCAGGGCAAAGTATGTGATCTGTTGTGTAACCTCGGTTTTTATGGCTATCTGCTGGTGGGCTGTTTTGCCTCGTTCTGGTCTATTTCAACATCCATTTGTGCTCCACCACTGGTTCCTTCATAAACACATATTTTACTCCACCTTGCCAAGCAGGAGTCCTCAACTCTGGACCCGCCCCAGTAATCGTAGGAGGTCTCTCCAATCAGATGTTGGGAGCAAAGGCGTCCATTGGTGGCCCTTTCACTCTTACCTCTCCGCCGTGCCCTGTAAGTCTCAGTCCTGATGCAGACCAGGGCCCCTAGCAACACAAGCCGCCTTGGCCCAGTCTCCCCACCAAATGCTCTGATCTCAGCATGAAACAATCCACCTTGTCTTTCAACACTGTGAATGGAAAAAAAAAAAAAAAAAAAAAAACTCTTCTTGCTTAGAATTTGCATGCAATCATTTTCTATCTTAGAATCCATAACCTAGAAGGATGGAAAACATCCAAAAGAAGACTGCTGGTCAGAGAAGAAAGTTAGAAAAAGGGTCCTGCTTGCAGACATGCAGTGAAGAGGAAAACCTAAGGACCCCTGGTGACAGGTAGGAGGATGAGGACTCATCCTGCTGAGGAGAAGAGAGTTTAGGTGTCAAATCCAGCTGGCTGAGGATTCTGGCTCTGTCCCTGGCTATCATGACTGAGCAATCCGGCCCTCTACTTTAGAGTTCTCAATGGAACGGCAGCAGTAGCAGCTCTGACCTCCCTGCTCTTGCCAGGGTTTTGTGCTAGCATATAGTTCCGACAGAGTCCTGTGACACAAAACCCTTTACTATGACTTTGGCACTCTGCAGTAGCCTAGCAAGGGTATCTTCTACCCTTCGTGTTGTTGAAACCATAATAATTCAGTGTGGCCAGGCATCCTCAACTTTCCCAGATAGCCGTCCCATGCCATGACCTTCAACATGATACAAGAATGTGCCCTGACATTTTAAACAAAGTTTGCTAAAAGCCAAACCGCTTTTCACTTTTTCTATTTATCACATTATCTGACCACTCTTGAAGTCATCTTTAGAATTATAAAATTCTCAGTAAATACTTTTTAAAAGCAGAAGTGATTTATGCTATTATTTGCCAGTGGAACAAAGTAAGCATGCTATTACCTCAGCAAATTAGTTTGTTGGAAGGATGCGCTATATCACCCGAAAACAATTTTTATCAACTCCTAACACAAATTCTCACACAGGACTGTCAAGTCAAGATGGAATACAGAGCCAAACTTTACTGAGGACTATAATTCACAAATTCTCCTAAATCTGACTTTAGAAGGATGTGTTCTGAGCAAGCATTCAGCTAGCAAGGGCATATTTAGCACTACAGTAGCCTAATGAAAGAAAATGTCTCTGATGAACCAGGAGGTCCAATGTGCACAGTAGTGTTCAGTGGATGCAAAGCCAGAGTGTCAGCAGTAAGATACCTGTTTTCACACTGAGCATTTTCCTCCTATGGATTTTTTTAACCTTTGTAGTCAGAACAATGATGTCTAAGCTGGTGAGAGATAAACACTACAAATTTGAGGCAGATGGGCTTCATAGTCTAGAAAATTGCTCATGTACTTGAATACAAACTCTTGCTTTTGGGTCTGGAGAGATTACTCAGCCGTTAAGGTGCTTTCCTGCAAACACTAGCTTTCTCATCTAGGACTGAAAGATGCTTTAATAAATGATGGTTTAGTAGTGTTTTCCCTCTGTGAGCAGGCCTTTATGTAAATGAGTACTGTAGGTGTGGAAAAAGAGGTGTCTGAGGAATGCATAAGTTTAATTGGCAGAGAAGGTCAATATAAAACACCGAGAAGGTTCCACATACAAAAAACCCAGGGCAGAGACGAAGGAAACAGACAGCCACACAGAAACAGAAGCCAGAAACAGCCAGGATCAAGGAAGCAACAGGAACTTCTTGGTTCAAATGATGGTCTCCTCACCACACAATGCTAGCAACTTACTTTCCTGGACAGCATCTGTTTGTAAGTCTGGACTCTTGACCTGGAGTACCAGAATTTCTCTACCCCAGGAGAGAACTAGGGAATTCTTTGCATGTAGAAATGAGCCATTCCCTCTACTGGCTGAGTTAATAAACTACAATTTCATCACTTGGGGTGTGGGGGAGAATGTACAAGTCACTTCTTTTTTTAAAATTATTAATTTATTTAATTGCAAGGAAAGAGAGAATATGAATGGGCACACCAGAGTCTTCCACCACTGCATGCAGTGATGCATGCACCATTCTGCCTCTGGCTTTACATGGGTATTGGAGAATAAATCTAGGCTGTCAGGTTTTGCAAGCAAGTATCTTTAACCACTATTCCATCTCTTTAGTCACAGATTATGGTTTCAGCAAAAACCAAGTGTCGGGCCTGAAGACATTGCTCAGTGGTTAAAGGAGAAAAGATATGTTTGACTCATGGTTTGGGAACTATGGTCTATCACAGCAGGAAAGGCATGACTGAGTCCATGGCCTTGTGAGAGTGTAACGGGAGTCTATAGTGGAACTCTTCACACTCTAACAGACCAGGACACAGAGAAAGAAATCTTATGAGACTCAAGGCCAGACTACATCATGAAGGCCACACCCAGCAGTGACGTACTGCCTCCATTTTCCAGCTCCCAATGGTTCCATGTCCTCCACAAACACTGCCACCAGCTGGGAAATTTTACATTCAACAATAGCACTTCCCATTGTTACTTCTTCTAAGTTGTTCCTTGGTTTGAAAATGGAAACAAAGTAAATCAAGCCCATGTAAATCAGTTAATGTCCTTACCAGCCATCTCACCTCCCCCAACCCAATTTCCTGCCGACTACAATCTTAAAAGATTTTTTTTTCTCTTCCCATCAGACACATCCAAATCCATCAAGCCTCAATATAGCAGAATTTTTTTAAATGTTTATTATTATTAATAACAAGATGTTTTCATATAGATACCTCATGTGTTGGTACCCTCTTTTCCCTCTTCCCTGCCCCTATTCCATTGGGAATGCTCCTCAGTGGGGTTACAGGCATTTCCCATGGGGTTGTAGTTTGTGCATTGTGAGGGCAGTAGTCAGTTACATTAGGAGGAAGGGAATGACTCTGGGCATGATGTCTCAACCTGTGGCTCTTACAATCTTTCTGCCCCCTCTTCTGCAAAATTCCCTGAGCTGTTGTAAGTGAGTTTTTAAGACTACTTCAGTGATGAGCTATGTTCTCCAGTGTCAAGCTCTCACTAGTCTTTGGCTAAAAGAGGGATTATATACATCAAATTCTCCCTACATTAATAATGCTTATCCCATTTAAACTATGCTGACTTCACCCTCTGTTGGAGAATCTATTTTTCATTTTCAGAAGGTAGTGAGACTGGAGGAGATAAACTACCCCTCACACTTCAGCCAAGCCACAACTGGATCCACAGGGGAATGGGGACATGAGCAAGAGTGCTGCTTCCATGCCGTTCCTGATAATCAGTGCCATGGATGTAGGAGACAGACCCTGAGGATACTCAACACCTACCAAAGCAGAGATCCAGAGGCACCTAAGTGAATTCTTTTCTTCTATACCTCAATGACAGCAAAAATGCTTCCCTTGAAGCTTCCCTCAGATCACAGATGGCTTCAGGCAATAATGATTTAAGGAAGATGTGCATAGTTGTACCTCTAGGTACACCTATATCCAATGGCCCAGATCATTTAAATGCAAGGCTTGCATTTAAAATACAATGTTTTGTCATGAACTATAGAAATGCCAGCTAAAGCCCAACACTAAAATGCCTGTCATCCAAGAAAGCACCTCAGTGGAGTCCAACACATGTCCTCACAACAGGCAGGTGCTCATTGCCCAGAGGGTAAGCTGCTAACTTCTCCTACCACATGGCAATTCAGTGAATCCATTTCTTTTAACATTCACAAATACTTGTCTGTAACATTTGGAATTTGTTACTTACACTCTTGCTAATACAAAAATGTCCTGGATCTTCATTTTACACAGTGATTCACTGGGTCTTAATGTAAGCCCAGAAAAATGCTGAGACAAGGAGAAGGACAGATGACTATAAGAAAATGGGCCTGCAAAGCTGTGCTGTGCCAAGCATGTCCCAAACAATTTTGATAGTGTGAAATGAAATATCTAAATGGGGGCTGGAGATATGGCTTAGGGATTAAAGCACTTTCCAGCAAAGACAAATGACCCAGGTTTGATTACCCAGTACTCACATAAAGCCAGATGCACAAGATGGAGCTTGCATCCGGAGTTCATTTGCAGTGGCTAGAGGCCCAGCGGTACCCATTCTCTCTTTATCTGCTTCTCTTTTGCTCTCACTCTGTGTGCAACAAATAAAATAAAATTATCTGGATGATATAAGGGTCCTCACCCCATCAAAGAAAAGGATAACTTTTTTTAAAAAAGTAGAAAAGGAAAACTGATGGACATCTGAATAGGATTTATTTACTTTAACCCAAATTTCCCCTTTGAGGCCATAAAGACTCTATCAAGCTAAATATAATTAGTATTTAAGTAAATAAAATACACATATAAATCAGGATTGCAGTAAAATCTATGGTGATACACAGGAAGGTACCTTCAATTGACAGGTATTTAAACTGTAGTGTGCTCTGATTGTGGACAGTCACACCTGTGTTCAGCGTAGCATGATTCACAACAGCCTATACAGAAGCAACTCACATAGCCATTGGTGAGTGAGTGGGTAAAAAAATGCTTACTTAGCAGAAAAAAATAATAAGTGTCCTCTGAGGCTTCCGAAATAGTCCACTTATGATACTACATTCAGTACCAAACGCTCCTGGGAACAGATGTGTCTCGGTGTTTTCACAATAAGCACCTGGGAGTCACTTTGACTCGGTGCAGACAGTATCCACTTGGAGACAGCACAGACCCCACAACACCGGCCACATCTCAGAGTCTAGCTACAAGACTATCACCTGTGTTTCTTACCTGCTGGCTATAAATGAAGTGTACACAAGACCCCTCTCTCTCGGGTTCAGTCACAGAGCTCAGGGACCCACTGTCCTTCCTTACATCTTCACATTAGTTATGAAGAAAATCACTGGGACTAGCTTGATGGCAGATGCCTGGGGCAAGGTGTATGGGAAGGGTTGGCACTTCACCTCATGGATACAGCCCTCTAGGTACACCTATATCCAATGGTCCAGAACTTTCTCAACCCTGTCCTGTTTCCTGGCAAAAAGCCCTAATTCACAGGTCAGATATCCATGAACCTTCATCCCCAACCATCCCATCAGCATGCAAAATCATTCTCACCACTTCAGGGACTCCAGGTATTTTAGGAACTGCATGCCAGGAAATAAAGGTAAAAAATAAAATATGTATTTATTCTATGTCATAGGAAAATGGAATATAATTCCTGTCCTATCACTTACAGCAATGCAGATTAATCTGGAAGACATCAGTTAACTGAAATGAACTAGACCCAGAAAGGAAAATACTACATGAATCCACTTCTATGAGGTATCAAAAATAGTAAGACTCATAGAGGTAAGACTGGCATGGTGATGGCCCAGATTCAGGTAAAAAAGAAAATGGGAAGCTGTTATTAAAGAGCCACCCATTTCAGTTGTAGAAGATAAGTAAATTCTAGAAACCTCCTGCTTAATGTTATGCTACAGTTAAGAATACTGAATACTGTCTTGCACATTTACAACTTTGCTAAGAGGGTAAGCCTCATTTAAGCATTCATACCATCAATGAAGAGGACACTGAGGGCTAGAGAGATGGCTCAGTGGTTAAGGTAATTACCCAGGTTCAACTCCCCAGTACCCACGTAAAGCCAGATGCACAAAGTGGCACATTTGTCTGGAGTTCATTTGCGGTGACTGGAGGCCCTGGCGTGCCTATTCTCCCTCTCTCTCCCTCTCTCTCTCTCTCTCTCTCTCTCTCTCTCTGCTTGCTAATAAATAAATAAATTATTTTTTTAAAAAAAAGAGGGCATATACCCTTTTAGAAGTGGTCAATTGCCTCAGTTTTGTCCAAAATTACCAAATGATTATACATTTAGCGGGTTATATCTCAGTAGAGAGCATAGGCATACATAGATCCCTAGGTTTGACCCCAGCACTAAAAGCAAAAATTATATGCATTACTATTGTCACTTTTTACATATCAATTATGTCAAAGATATTTTAAAATATCAGGTGCTATCATGAAAGATCAAAAGAGCTTTCTGAAAAGTCTATATCCACCTCCCTAGACTGCAAGGCCGAGACTATAACCCTAAAGACTCACATACCTGTAGCTCTTATTGCAGTTTCTATAAGTTGGCCAACACATAAATTTGTTCATATGTGGAAAAGGAGGAATATGTTCTAAAATTATCTGTGGAAATGGTTGCAAAACTCTGTAAAAAATAACCAACTCATTGAATTGTACATTTTTAGTCAGCCAACAATATGGAATATGATTATCTTCAATAAAGTTATTATTTATAGCAATAAAAAATGAGTGCCCATATTAATTCAAGTTTCCAAAGCCTTAAGTGAGCATAGAGCACAATATATATGTCAACATATATCTCCTCTAAGACAGCAAGTGAAGCCCAGCAAATGATTCTCTTTAAATCTCCCATGGACTCGAGGATGGGTTTATACTAGCTTTTGTTACCTGGTTCTATTCACTACACCTTAAGATTCTTATCAGAAATACAGAGTTACTTAAAGAGCATGCAGTGGTTTGAATGTGAAATGACCTTCATAGCCCCATGAGCTTGACTAAGCCTCATACTTAATCCCCAGCTGATGAAACCCTGAGGAGGTGGAGCCTTGCTGGAGAGGTGTGTCACTAGGAGTGAGCTTTGGAATTTTATAGTCCAGGTACCTGGCACCCTGGGCCAGTACTAGGAGCTCACTCTTGCTGCTTTTTCCTGCTGATATATGTCAAAGTAAGCCAGCTCTCTGCTCCTGCCTTACTTTCTTTCCCTGACATGATGAAACCTCCCCTTCAAACTTTAAGGCCAAAATATGCTTTCCTTGGCTGCTTCTGGTCGGGTGTTCTGTCCCAGCAATGAAAAGGTAACTGCTATACAAAACATAAATATAATCTTCCATTCATATTTTCATTCAATAAATATTCTTGTAATATTGGTCCTAACAGAAAATGCAGAAGACAAAAAAAAGTGAGTTGACACTATCTCTAATGAGCTAACATAGATCATGAAGTTGGTAGGTTGCAGGATGGAAAGTAGACACCCATTTGACCTTTAGGTTCAGGGGAACTTTTCCTCCTGCCAGGCATTGCACTCAGCCACCTTGTCCAATCCTCACTTTGGGAACAGCTTTTCTCACTTATCTCCTAAGGACCCTTGACCAAGGTGGCCAAGACAGCAATAGGGAGGGCCAAGACCAAAGTCTCCTGCCTACCCTAGACTTACCAGCCCCTTGCCACAACTCCCAAGTCTGCGTCATTCCCCCAACCACACTGCAGTGTAGACCTGTGTGTTGAACTAGGTATTTGATAAAATTCGCATATATCAAGCATTTGGTCCATTTCATTTGTTTTTGCTTTCTTTTGTGAATGTTTTAAAAATATTTTTATTGGGCTGGACAGATGGTTTAGCAATTAAAGCACTTGCCTGCAAAGCCAAAAGACCCAGTTATGATGCCCCTGGATCAACATAAGCCAGATGCACATGGTAGTACATGAGTCTGGAGTTTATTTTTAGCAGATGAAGGCCCTGGCACACCCATTCACTTTCTCTCTCTTTCTCTCCCCCTTCCACTCTCTCTCAAATAAATAAAATAATTTTTTAAAATATTTATTAATTTATTTATTAGCAAGCAGAGAGGCAGGGGAGTGTACCAGGTCCTCCTACCACTGCAAACAAACTCCAGATGCATGTGCCAGGCTGTGCATCTGGTTTTATGTTTATACTAGAGAATCAAACCTAAGCTTTCAGGCTTTACAAGCAAGCATCTTAACTGCTGAGCCATCTCTCCAGCCCTTTTCTGAACTTTTAAAATTATAAATCCAGTGATTTACAATTGCCCATCTTAAGAGTTAGCAACCAATAAACTGAAGGTGACCTTGAAATTGTAGTCAATAGTTTCAATGACTTAAATCTTCTGCTCTCCTATAGCATGGAAAATGCTAGAGACCCAGTTCCAGTCTTGTAAGGGTCTTAAACTAGCCTGAGAACTTGTGACCTTCCTTGATAAAAAGAATCAATTCAGAGGCTAAGTGTAGCAGAATACAACTTAATTCAAATAGCTAAGCATTGCCAGCAGAAACTAGGAGTAATTGTTTTTATGATCAATAAAATACCAAATGAGAGCTCAGTTGGTGAAGCGCTTGCCTACCATTCACAAAGCCCTGATGCACACACAAAGAAAACAGGTGTGATGGTACATGCGTGTAATGCCAGCACTGGAGAGGTGAAGACAGGAGGACCTGAGACTTCTGGCTGCATAGCAAGTTCAAGGCCAGCCTAAAATATGTAATAATAAAATAAAATAAAATAAAAATAAAAATAAAATAGATAGCTTTAGATCACTGAAAGAAAGCAATAAAATATCTCTGCTGGGACAGGAAAGGGAAGATGCTCCACACACAGTTCCAGACATAGAAATTAGACTTTTCTTCTACAGCGATGTGACCGATTGGTGACTTTGAAACAAAAAGCATTCAAAAAGCACATGGCTTGTGAGGCTTCAATACAGCTGCACACTGGAGAGAAGTTGATGGACAGAATGAAAGAATTAATGCGATGACAATTTAATACATCCATAACATTAAAGTCCATTTTGGGTCAAGAGTTTAAAGTTTATGTTTTTGAGATAAAGGGACTGAGGATGCAGCTCAGTAGGTAGAGTACATTTGACCTGAGTTTGATTCCCAATACCACAACAAACAAATGAATGAAATAAGCACTAAAATATATTTCGTTGGCACCAAAGACCAACATTAAGGCAAAATCCAAAGTATTTGGGAAACATTCCTAGGGAGAATTTTGTTTAGTTGTTTTTTTTTTTTTTTTTCAGGGCTGAAGGTGGGAAATTTTGTATTTTGTTTTGTTTTATTTTTATAACAACAAAATAGATGATGAAATAACTAGCATTTCAGAAGCCAGAAAAGGTGCTTCAAAATACTAATATTAACACCTGATACTAAAACTTTGAATAACTCAATAATTGTGTCAGGATTATCTTTATTTTAAGGATATAACCATGTCTTTCTTTGGCTCACATACATAAAACTATTCATATACAACTTCAAAAAGAAAACAAAAAAGAGAGTCTCCTCAAAAGTCACTTGGCTTTAAGCATCATCTTTGTGCAATAGCCCAATAACCTGAGAACATCTCTATTTTAATATAATATTTGTGGTATAAATATTTTAGTAAAAATTCCTTTTAGAAACAAGCAACTATTAAACAGCTTTTGGAAGGTACAATATTTTTGCCAAGTTGGCACTTGGTCTTGAGGACAAAATGCTCTAACTGTGTAGCATAGCCACATGTCACTTACCAGGGACACATTTTTCAGAACTGCATCATGTATAGCTTTCATGATTGTGTGAACATCACACAGTGTGCTTACACACAGCTGCTAGATGGTGTCTCTCACCAGCACCTGGGTTGTGAGCTCCAGCACATCGTTCCTAAGTTATAACCTGTCTGGCATCACTGATCTGACACCTGAGAGCAGTTGTAATGTAATGGCAAGTACTAGGAGTTCTATAGCTCTGTTATCATCATATGAGAAAACTGTGGTACAGGTGCTCTGTACTGACCGGAAGTTAAGTATATAGCATAGCACTTATTTTCTAATATAATACAAAGCCAAGAGCTGTCATTTTACTCTGCCTCTTTAACTCACAAGTCATTTTGCCTTCTGTAGCAATGTCTTTGCACCCTGGCTCCTTTGACAAGCCCTCTTTCCCCAGCTCCTCCCATCAGTCTTGTTGCTGAGGTATATCACCACTGTGCAATCAGAAGGCTCGTGTGTCTCCATCCTCTTCCTACAGGCTGTGACCATATCTCAACTGCTCTTGCCAAGTCCATAGCACCGAACATCTACCTGGAACTCGATAAATGTTTGTGAATGCAGAAATGCTATGATGCAATGAGTGGATCCTTCTAACCCAGTTAAGAAAAGTTGAAGCACTGGACTTCTCCCACAGCCAGAAGGTGGAGATGGCAAGTGAAATCACAAAGGCTCAGGTTGCCCAAATTTCTGTAGCAGAGATGATGACAAAAGTCTTCTTATACATTTAATGATTGTTGGCAAGAAATGTGCCACTGAACTTGGCTTGAAGAAGGATTATTGAATAGTGGTGAATGAAGACACGGATAAGGGACAGTCTATCACATTCATCTCCGTGGTTGTGGGATGAATCGGCCTCCTGCATAAGATTGTTTGGGATAATCTTCCCTTCTCTAGGTAATGAATGGGTTTTCAGGTTCCAATATGTTAAATGGCACACATATTTTTGCCTATATTCGGAGAAATAAATGCATTTTAAAACCTTATGCCTAATAAAAGACATTGTTGCATGGTTAAAAGAAAAAAAAAAGAAAGCTTTTACAGATGTGGAAGGAAGGACTGCAGAAAAGCTTAGGACAGGAGCTCATCTCAACTAATGGGTCACAAATTCTTGGAAAGGAATCTGCAGATGCTGACCACTGTGCCCACTCCTTACAGTTGTTGTTGGTGTGGCTGTCTGACCTCTGGAGGTAGATATTTATAAACAGTGTGTGCTTTCCATTCAGAATGTGGTCAGAACTCTAGAAGACACCACTGGAAGATGCTAGTGAAATTCAGGCATCCAAAGAGAACACTGCTGTAAAGCCTCTGAAAACACATATGCCTGGAAAGGCTTGTCAGGATCTAATTGAAAGCACTCCATGATATGATAGAAAATGTAACCCTCCATTCTGCAAAAGTCACAGAAAATCAACTGGAAGGAAAGGGCACAAAAAGATATTTTACAAACTGTGGGTTTTACATGACTTTACAGATGGTTTCTCCTAAAAAGATGATGAGAAAGGTCTAAAATCAACACAATAAATACATCATTTAAACAAATACAAAACAAATTAAAAAGAATAATAATCAACATCCAAAATTTTTCTAAATTCAGTTTCTTCAAATTAAATAGCATTACCTTAAAAGAGATGTTTTACATAAAATGGTATACTGACTAAATAGAAGTCTCAGCAAAAGAAAATAAAATCTCTCTGTTTCCTTTACCAAATATTTCATCGTTGCATGAACCATTCCCATGAAGGTCCATGCAGTTTCCTGTTCCTGATGAATGCCAAAATTTTGGCTAAAATGAAATTCATAAAGCTGACTATTTTTGCCTTGCGAACCTGCTGAAGAGGATATTATACTTCATATTGAATTAAAAGTGTGTTTTCCATCTTGGTATAATTTTAGAACTGAATTGACTTTTTCTCTTCAAACTTACTAAGCTACTGAAACCTAGTTGGAGTAACATGAAAATGAAAATTACTTGAGGCAAATTTAAATGGTAATCTCTGAAATTTTTATTGTTTTATGTATTCTATGAGTCTATAACTATGTTTTTAAAAGCTGTAATTTATTTAATTCGCTCAAATATGCTATAACATGCTTTGTGTTATTTTAGAGATTACTTTCCCATTAGCCTCTGATTCCATCAAATATAGAGACTTGGGAACTTTTACTCTGCTATATATAATGAAACTCTACTAACTATCATGTTCTATAATAAGATTATTGCCCACTTCATAAACATACCATCTACTTAAGGTCGCAGCTCCTAATAATTGTCTAAGTCCTTTAATGTGCAATGAAGGTTGACTACAAAAAATATTTGACTCATAGTATATTTATATTTGTATAGTATAGCTATGCTGAACAAATCTTAATAATTTTAGAACTACAAATTGAATGAAATGATTTTCAGATTCTCTATTATCTTAGTTATTTGGAGGTGTTTTATATGTTTCAAGATATTGTTTTCATTATGATTCTATACCTTCATAATTTCATGCAAAAAATTATTAGAAAGCCTATTCTGAAATATGAAAAAAAGCATGAAAATTTAATAGAACTGGAGGGAAATCTACTTGCAACACGAAAGGAAAAGAAGAAATCTTATCTACTATTATGCACTGAAAAGAGATCCTCAGGCTAGAGACCTGTTTTTCCACAATTGTGCAATTCTTATTTGAAGATTTATCAACATTTATGGACATATCTGCAGTCAGTTATCATACATGCACTTCACAAGCCCTGGATTTGTTCCTTGACTTATCAGCATTCATAGATATAAAAATGCCATATAAATGCAAAACTTGGGCTGTGCCAAGAAGCAAGGTGTACAACTGCCTGACCACTTACAAGACCTGCCTAAGTGCAGAAGGTATCCAGTGGGAATCTGCTCCCATCTTCCAAGAATGCCTACCAAGGCCAAAACCTGCATAATTGCGGGGTGGGGGGGATCTAGAGGAGACCTCCTTCTACCTGCAAAAATGTCTGCCCAGGCTATGTGTCTGTCCAAGCCTCACTGTTCACAGCCATCATGCAGGGGCACATCTCAGAGCAAGTCAGTGTCTCTAAAACATCACATTGTTATTTGAATTTTTAAAAAACCATGGGAGGAAGTATAGAGAGAAATCAGAATTTTACCTCTTTAAAAGTTAGAAGTTGGCCCAGAGAAAAGACTTAGCAGTTAAGGCATTTGCCTGTGAAGCTTAAAGACCCTGGTTCGATTCCCCAGGACCCACAAAAGCCAGATGCACAATGGGGTACATGTGCCTGGAGTTCATTTGCACTGGCCTGAGGCCCTGGCGCACCCATTCTCTCTTTCTCTCTGTCTCTTCTCTCTCTCTCTCTCTCAAATAAATAAATAAATAAAATATTTTTTTTTAAAGTTAGAAGTGTTTTTCTAATAAAAGTGAAGATTAGAAGGCTGAGCATGACCATCATCTTTTCTCTGTGTGGGGTCTCCAAGTTCAGACCCACTTCTCACAGTGACAGGCACCGTCCTCCATTCTCAGTACCAGGATTCTACCAGCCTTCTTACTTCTTTCCTCAGTGCTATGGCTAGAGTGCAAGCTCTAACACACGCCAGGCAAGTGTCTTACCCCTGGTCTACAGCCCCAGCCCTGGGAACTACAATATGTGTTGAATCAAATGGAGATTATTCAAAAGATGTGACTAGAAATGTCCATTCAGGGCTGGAGAGATGGCTTAGCAGTAAAGGCACTTGCCTGCTAAGCCTAAGCACCCATGTTCAATCCTCCAGGTCCCACATAAGTGAGATGCACAAAGTGACTCAAGCATTTAAGGTTACACATGTGTACAAGGAGGCACATGCATCTGGAGTTTGATTGTGGTGGCTAGAGGCCCTAGCACACCAATTCCCTCTCTCTCTCTCGCTCTCTCTCTCTCTCTCTCACTCTTGCTTGCTCTCGCTCTCGCTCTCATTCTCACTCTTTCACATTTAAAAAAGGCTAGTCTGTTGGGCTTGCCTCAAAAATAGAGAGAAATTTCCATTCTTCTTTGCTGATTATAATATCTTTGTAAGTGAATTAGACAAATAGGACTAAAGTGTTCAAAATTGTTCATTTTGAAAATATCATTAGCTCTAAACCACACCTTTAAGTGTTTCCTTATTCAACAGTCATCTAAACAGTAAGCATGCTAAGACACATTGAAGTTATTAGATGTGTTGAAGATATGTGCTTTCTTCCAGGGAGAAGATGCATATAAACAGTCTTTCTCCCATACAAAGAGTAAGATGCCAGCAAATGTGAACTGAATCCTCTCAGGAAGCATCACAGATGAAAATGCTAATACCATATAAAAATGGTTTGGGGCCATATTAATGACTCTATGCCTTCAGCTCTTATTCACTTAAGTCAAGGTCAAAGTAACCAAAATACTAAATAGTCCAAATAAAGAAGCTTTAGCACTAAAGCTCTCCAAATACCTTCTATTCCACAGGTGAAGAAAGTGAGTCCATAGACTGCTAAAGGTTGGACATTAGGAATTTAGGAAGCCTGTTAAGTTTTCATTGGAATCACAACTTTTAAATTTAAAAAGTTGTTCTGATGGTGGAATACAGTATCTCTTCATTATGTTTTTTTTTTTTAACTTTAGAAAGCTGAAATAACTGTGAACTCCTCAAATTCCATTCCTCGTGATAGAATTGGAATGGAACTTTTATAATATAGTACGAATTCCAAAAGCAGAAAGGAGGAATGAACTAGACATCTCCAACAGAAGGGGTAAACACAGTCTCCTCCTCTAAGAACAAGTTGCAGTCAACATGTCATTTAGATAAATTAATATCTGTACTCCCCAAAACTCAGTCAGATATTTTTATTTTGTTGGGGGGGGGTAGTAATTTTTGATTTATAGAGATTCTCAAGAATTTGTTGCTTAATTCTACTTTAGTAATAAAATCCTTGGATATTGATATTTTGAAATATTTTAGAGAGTCCATCATCAAAAAGCCCTCAGCTTCTCCAAATTGTTCCAGCCCCTTCCTACTTCATGGATCTGCCCTTGATCATTG
Source organism: Jaculus jaculus (assembly GCF_020740685.1). Lineage (NCBI taxonomy): Eukaryota > Metazoa > Chordata > Mammalia > Rodentia > Dipodidae > Jaculus > Jaculus jaculus. The sequence goes on from NC_059108.1 coordinate 28,793,190, forward strand.
CTCCACGAGACTTTTGAACTATAAACAGTCAGGATTTAAGACCTCTAACATCAGGGGAAACATCAGCATGAAACACACCCTAACAGATATTTAAACTCTCATGTGCTTTCTATAATTTTCCTAGCTACTGCCTGGAGTGGCTATCCAGGATAACTGTAGTGTTTAAATAAGGCTGTGCAACGTGGGGTCAAGGGGAGTTGGACGGGTTAATGTTTGCACAGCACTTTGGACTAGACAAACTCCACACTGGATCTATTGTACTAAATATAAAAGGTGCTTTATTTGACACCGGAGACCAAACAATGGTAAAATAAAATGTTAAGTGTAGGAGTTAAAGGAGAAGAGGAAAGAGGCCATGCTGCTATAAAATTGATGTACAAATCCCTCTAAGTTTAAACGACCCACGCTCGTTAAGCCTCTTCTGGTAGCCTCCATGCCATGGACACAAACAGACTCTAGCTCTGCTTTCTGAACATGTTGTTGCCAACTATGATTCTTGGAGCTGTTGAAAGTTTCTTAGGTCCTGGCTGGCATGTTGAAGCTATAGAATTTCACTGTACAAAATAGGTATAAGAAATGAAGTGAGAACATGAAGTGAATAACTTGGATGATGTCTTCTCTCAGGCTCTGATCTCTCCAAATGTCTATGACTTACTTGGCATAATGGAACAGGACCACCTTTCAACTTCCCTAGAAATCATGGATTCCCATATTTAACGAAGATTTATCCATGTGGAAAGGGGGTCCGGAATGACCTAGAAGGTATTTGAAATTACTATACCTAGATTTTGTTGTGGAACAAAGTAGAGTAATGCCAAAGGGATGAGACCAACCTCAGACAGGTGGTAGAGGTGCTACACCCCATGGCTGACAGAAATTCAGACAAAATGATTAGGAGAACCAGAGACATCAATGAACAGAGAAACAGAGATATTGTTAAAACTTAAATAGATTAAAGATTTCAGGGAAGAATGGTAAGGCTTTTCCATTTGGTGATTTAAACAAAGCTCAGTCTATACTAAAGTAAAGAAATAACAACAAACAAAACCCTTCTTTGTGCAAGAGGATGTTAGAAAGCACAAAACCACTTTGGCAGAGAGCAAGTGAGGAAAAAGTCATCCCACTTAAAAAGAAACAGCTGAGCCCTGAGTGGTCCAAAACCTATAAAACTCACACTTTGTCACTGTCCAATTAATACTCACTTTGGATCTAAGTCCTCAGTCAGTAAAAGTCCATCTGTTAAAAAAAAAAAAAAGCAGCAAGGACACTTTTAGCAGCCCCTCCCCCCAAAAACTAGACATGCACCTCATTGACAAGTGAGGCTCTTCCTAACAAGGTGTTCCTGCCTTGAATATAAGCAATCCCTTAATTCTTTCAACAGTCATTTCCTGGGGCATAGTCCATTAGATCGGAAGGGATTACAAGTGAGCATGGTCCGTGCCCATCCTTAAGTAGCTTACAGGTCAGTAGAAGAACAATATAAGCAAACAGATTCATTCATGTGAGCAAAATAAGTCTGTGTGAGAGAGCTCTCATTGATCTTGAAGAAGCCCCAAATTCCTGGAATTGGGAGTCACAGCCCAACAGATGAAACTTCAAGAATCAGGCCTAGTGAGAAGAATGAGGCCTATGTTCAAAGAGCCGAAGTGATTTGGGTATGAATCCTTAAGTATGGTGCAGGAGTCTTCCCAGCATTCTAGGAAACATTGTCCAATGAACGAGCTCCCTGGTGTCAGCTCATTAGGTCACTATTATCCAGAAATTCAGGCTCATCAATTATCTCTGACATGCACATTATTTGAATTGTAATATGATTCAATATTTCCATTCACATTCAAACTATTAAGATCCAGTGGCACATGTTTCCACAGTCCCTCAACAAAGATGTTTAGAGAGTCAAGCGAGTAGATTCTCAATACCGGGGGGCTTTTACCTACTAGTGTCTCAAAAGCCACTTGCTCTGCCAAAGAAAACTACCCTCTCCAACACCCTAGCTTCAGAGTGTGCACTGAGCCTTCAGGTTCCTCCCTTGCCTCCTGTCTTCTGGTGTGTCCAGAGTAGAGATTGCTGTCCAGGAGTGCGTGAAAGACAAGATGACAGGTGCAGAAATATCTTTGTAAAGGTTTGGGCCCCAGTGTGCCAATATTGGGAGGTTCAGTAGATATTTAAGAAGTAGGGACTGGGGCTGAGGAGATGGCTCAGCAATTAAAAGCTTGCAAAGTCTGCTGGCCTGAGTTCAAGTCCCTAGCACACATGTAAAGCTGGATACAAAACAGTACTTAAGACAATGGCAGGAGGAGTCAGGTCAGCTACTGTGACACACCTCTGTAGCCTGGCACATAATTTTTAGCAAGAAGAGAGCCAGTCTCACAGAAGAGGGAGGAGCCCGGATACCCTACGGCCGTCCTCTCACCTCCACACGCGTGCCATGGTACACAAAATAGATAAATAACTGTTTTTTAAGGGAGTCAGACGTAGTGGGAGGTCCTTGAAGTTGGGAAGCGTGGTCTCAATGAGAACTGTAGGATTTACAGCAGTTCTTTCTCTCTGCTTCCTGACTAGCGGTGGGAGTACTCACCGCAACTTATTCCTGCCATGAGAAGCTACTCTTCCTAAAGGCCAAGCCAATGTTTTCTAAGTTGTTGTAATCAAATATTTGACAAAAACAATATGAGACCATAAAAGGAAAGAAAAGGAAACAAAAAAATCACCATTGTTTTGGCTCTCAGTTTGAGAGAAGACAGCCCATCTTGGCCAGGATGTCATGGCAACAGAAGCACAAGATAGCTGATCACAATGCATCCACAAGCTGGGTCTTCTCTCCTCAATTAAACTTCTCTGAAAACATCCTCTGAAACATGGGTGTGTCTCAAGTGATTACAAATCCATTCGAGTTGATGATGAAGAGTAATCAACAAAGGCTGTCTAATCTTGGGCTTGAGCTTCCAGACGCATGAACCAAAATAAGCCCCTCTCACTTTATACGTACCCCTATAAGATATTTCATTACAGGGATAAAAAGATGACCAACACAGGAATACTGGAGGATGGAATTGAGAAGTAGACAAATAATATGATGGCTACAGTCTGTGCTGCAAAAGAATTTTCTTCACTGTGTACAACCCCAGAAAGCACAATATATTTCACAGAATGAAAGCTGTATGGAGGTAGGCAGGATATTTTGTGCATCACTATAACCAGAGCACCCTCTTTAAATTGAAGAATTTAAAATAAAAAATTTAAATTGAGAATTGAAGCTATATGACTAAAATTGACATTTCACAAGAGTGTAAAATACATCTTACTAATTTCTAAAATATTGTTGTTGTTGTATGCAACAACAAAAACTACATGTGAACAGGACTGTATCTCTAGTGCTCAACCAGCAAATGCTTAGTGTGTTCATCTATGTGCAGCTGGTATAGTAACATATAGAGGGAATGAGGATTGTTTTTCTGCCTTCAAAAGCTTGAGTAGTAACTTAGAACAGCAACATTCCTTAAAACATGAGCAGACTCCTAAATGTAGGTAAAACCAATAAAGGAGATTTTCTTATATTCATTCATTCATCAATCCAAAATATTAAGAAGACATGCTATATTAAATGAAGATCAAGTCCTTGATCTATAGCCTCCAGAGACTCAATCCTGCAAAAGACAAATCAACAAATCATCACACAACAATGAGATAAGAGCACAAAGTAGACCTGGCATAGTAAAGGGTAAAAGGATTGACTGGAGAAACATCTTAGTGGAGGGGCTATTTTAGTTGGACCTTGAAGAATAAGTATGAATGCTTCAGATAAAATGCAAGGAGCAAAGGCGATCCAGCAATAAAGTAGAAGAAGGCACCATGTGCAAGGTCAGAGAAGTGTGAAAAGTCTTCGGAGAGTGGAAACAGGCTGGCAGAGAGTGAAGGGAGCAGGGTCAGGAGCATCAGAGGGAAGCAGAAGGAAGACAGTGTTCCACCTCATGGAGGGTCTCAGACGTCCTCCGTGCAGTGAAGAAGGGCAGGATGGGAGGTCTGGCCACAGAACTGCAGACAGTAAAGTCATTGAGGGTCTAATAGCAGGGCATGCTGCCAGATGGTGAGGATCAAATAAAGGTGAACCTCACGGGGTTATGGAAAATGGATCAGCATGAGATTTCTTCTGTAAAATATTTTATTTATTGATTTGCAAGCAGAGAAAGAGACAGATAGACAGAAGAGGAGTGCCAGGGCCTCCAGCCAGTGCAAATGAACTCCAGGCATATGTGTCACTTTGTGCATCTGGCTGTATGTGGGTACTGGAGAATAAAACCAGGCTTGCTAGCTTTTGCAGGCAGATGCCTTAACTGGTGAGCCATCTCACCAGGCCCCGGCATGACATTTCTTAAGAGCAAATGCACCATAAACATCATCCACTGTTCTACCCAGCTGCTTCCACAGTAGTATTCACTGAACGTTTGCTGAGCTCCTGCTATGTGGCATGTAAGAGGTACCAGAGATACAGGGCTAAATACCACGAGTCAACAGCCTGTGATCCCTTGGTATTTACTGTCTCATAGAGGATGTAGAGATTGTTAAATAATGGCATCAACAGAAAGTTGAGAACATAGCCACAAAGTAGCAAAAGGAACAATGATCATACAGAGAGGGGGTGCTAGGGCTTTACTTGGTAGAGGGAAAAAAAATAAGAAGCCCTGAGGAAGTGGTGCTTGAAGGGAGACCAAAGGATGAGGAGAAAGTGGGCAGCCAACAGGCGTTCCCAGCAGGACACATAGAAACAAGTTTCCTGAGTCAGGAAAATGAGTCTAAAGAAGAGCCAGTCCCCCATCTCTGCTCTCCCAACTAAAACGTCAGTATCATCCACCAACCAGGGCTTCTCCAATCTGCATAGGAAACAAGAGATGACTTGCCCCACACTGGTTCACTGACCAACTGAATGTTCATTGAGGTGTTACATGGTTGCCATTCCTCTTCTTGATGCACCTTCTTGGGTCTTTCATCCTTTACAAAACATCACTTGAGTCCTTCAGCATATGTCAAAAAGGCAGAGGAGAGGCTGGAGAGATGGCTTAGCTGTTAAGGCGCTTGCCTGAGAAGCCTAAGGACCCAGGTTCAACTACCCAGTGCCCATGTAATGCAGATGCACAAAGTGGTGCATATGTCTGGAGTTTGTCGGAAGTAGCTAGAGGCCCTGCCACACCCATTCTCTCTGTATCTGCCTCTTTCTCTCACTTAAATAAACAATTTGAAAAAAAAAAAAAAAAGGCAGAGGGCATGCAACTGGCTATTCAGGTCAGAAGGTGGATCTTGTTTTGATGACCCATCCTCTTCAGCAACTCAGCCATGAAAAGCTCACGACTTGTTACATTATAGGTACACAGTAAATAAAGATTGGCAACAGGCTTACTACAGAGTTCATGGAATTAAGGTTTGTGAAATTCTAATTAAAATATAGATGCCATGGAAGCTGAACACATGGTAGATGTGAAAAGCAATGTATATGTTCGCTAGCTTAAAAAATTTTCTCATTCCAACATTATCTCTGTGTATTTTCGACTGAAGTATAGAATGATTGTCCTTGAAACTTGGGGGCTCTCTCTTGTAAATGAAAAATGAATCTTCAGGCGAAGGATATAAAAACCTCAGGTAGGCTTTTCCAAATTGGTGTGGGAGTCTCATGGTTTGGAGGCATTCCAATCTAAGCACCAAGAAGCATTTCTCAAGCACTGCCCAAGTTCATCTTCACTTCTATGTTACTGTGAAATGCTCAGCAGTTACTTTGGTTGAGTTAGATTTATTACTACATTTAATTTAAAAGAAAACAATCAAACAGAAGAGAGTCCTTTCTTCTCTCTCATCAAAACATTCGTAACCCACAGAAAGAGCCGCTGATGATAGAAGTCAGAGTTGCATTCCATTCTGTAGGGAAAAAAAAGAAAAAAAACGAGTCCTGCTGCATGCAGAATTACAGCTATTTCTTTTCATATGCAAACAAAACCAAGGAGACCAGGTTCCCTAATGCATCTGCAGTTACAGCCCCTGAGTTGGTGGGGGGGGGGGTCCTCTGGCTCTCCTGCACTCAGAGGATGGCATGGGAGTTGAATAGAGATGTCTGTTGTTGAGGGTGTCTTATTGGCTTCATTTTGCTCACTGCACTAAGTGTCCAGAGAGCAAGAGAGGGCTTCTTCCCTCAGCCAGAAGGAAGAACCCTTGAAGGTACAACAAAATTGTGTCTGCTTCCAAGTAGATAAAGATAAAGTTAGATGTTCCCCCAAAAAAGGTATATTTTCCCAAATTTTCACCAACATTAGGGCAATCATAATTGTAATTTAACTGAAGAGAGTTGGCCTGCAAACACATTGGGTAAAAACCTATACTATTCAGTACTCTGTGTTCTTAATGGCATTCTTGGCCTTGAGAATCTTCTGACCCCAGCAATCTAGAAACCCATCGGTCATTCCTTACACAATGCTACAAACAAGTCCCTATTTTCTGGCAGGATGTCAAAGGGCCTGGTCAAATGTCTCCTTTTACCAGTACAATTGATAGTGGGTGACAATATCCAGTACTTCTCTAAATTCTGACAACTATGTAACAACAAATAAAAAACATCCCAGTGATTTACTGTTTTAATTCTACATGGTTGTGTTCTGTGTTTCTTTAAGAAAGGTGCAAGTGTGTGTATGAGAGTCATGAAACACTGTGGTTGCCATGGTAATTATCTGTGTTTAGAGAGCATGTGGAGTAAAGGTCCGAGCGGTGGGTGAAGAACACTGCACCTTAAGACAGTGTTTCATGAGTCTAAATCATGTGGAGGCCCAAGTTCCAAAGAAGTGTTTAAGAAAATAAAAAACACGCGCTTTCATCTGAAAGAGCTGTAAGTGCCAGAGAGGGTTGTGTTCAAAGGCTGCTACTTTCCCCCTAGTCATTTGGACCATATCTAAAGACAGAATAAAGGACCCAGTGGACTGCAGTCACCATGGAAAAGGAGTCTTTCCCCTTGATTTACATGGAGACAAATTTGTCCTTTTGCTACCTATAATGTTGTTTTCCAGCCCCTTTGAAGTTCCCTGATAATTTGTAGGTAATTACTCTTCATGGACAGATAAAATCCTGTAATCTGGAGGCTGAGAGCCTGTGGCCATCTGAACAGGACTGAGCTCCAACTCAGTGTGAAGCTCCCCTCACTTGGCTGACTGCTGGACCACGTTCACTCTGCTGGAAGTGTAAAAGAAAAGAGCAAGGCACATTCTCCCCATAACATATGTAAATATATGTAAAGTAAATATATGTAAATATCCAGTGTTCAACCTCACTAATCATAACAGAAATGAAAACCAGAACCACAGATAACTTTTCATACTCACTGTAGTGGCTATTAGATTTTTAAAAACACACAAAAAAATAACAAAACAGAAAAGGACAGTATTGGTAAGGCTCCACTGAAACTAAGCTCCTTGGAGTTTGAGGATAAGAAAGGAAAATAGAGCAGCCACTATGGGAAACCATATGGCAACTCCTCAAGAAAATGGACATAGAGTCCGCATACGACTCATCAATCTCTCTTTCCGGCTATACACTCAAAGGAACTGAAAGCTGGGTCTCAAAGAGGCATTTGCAGCCCTATTCACAATAAACTAAGGTGGAAGCAAGCCAAGGTTCTGTGATGTGTGAATAAGTAAATGAAAGGTACCGTGGAATGCGATTCAATATTACAAAGGAACTTGACATTCTGGCACATGCTACAACATGGATGGATCCTGGGGACATTATGCTTCATGAAACAAACTGGATAAAAAAAAAAAAGCAAATGCTGTGTGATTCTACTTACATGAGATACTAAAGCCAAGTAAAAATTTATATTGTCAAAAAAAAAAAAAAAAACAGAGTGGTGGTTGATTGCCAGGGGCAGTAATGTCACAGACATAGTTTGTTTTCAGTGGACAGAGTTTAGGTCTGGGAAGACACAGTAATTCTGGGATGGATATACTTAAAGTCACTGAACTTCATATTTAAAAATGATTGAAATGGTCAATTCTATGCTATGTGTATTTTACCACAATAAAAACCAAGCAGAGAACCTGTCATGTCAAAGGAACTCTGGATGAGCCATGTTTACCCAGCATTGTTATTAACATGGCAACTGAACCATCTGCTTAACTGATGCTGTTCTGCTTTGTAACTAGGTAGTCTAAATATAAAATAATGACTTCCCTAACTCATGGCTTTCATTAAAAATCCCCTAAGCAAAAATGTTTGAGGCTAAGTGATACAAAAACATCCATTCTTCCAGGTTCTCGGGGGCCTTCCAGCAGAGTCACACTGTTCCTAAAGATGAGCAGGAGCCATCCACGCTTGCTCTTCAGCTTGGATCTGAAAAGACACCTGCAAGTTGGACCCTTTGTCAGCTGTTTTCATCATGCTACAATAAAGGTTGTAGAAAATTATTTACAAATATTTCTATATGTAGAGCTGGGGGGATGGCTTAGTGGGTAAGGCACTTGCCTGTGAAACTTGAAGACCCAGGTTCAGTTCCCCAGTACCCACATAAGCCAGAAGCCCAAGGCAGAGCATGCATCTGGAGTTTGTTTGCAGTGGCTAGAAGCCCTGGCATTCTCTCTCTCTCTCTCTCTCTCTCTCTCTCTCTCTCTATCTCTATCTATCTTTCTAAATAAATAAATAATGGAACATATATTTGTTTATCTGTTCATATGTTCCCAATAGGTAACTTATAGGAGCAGGCTCACAAGTCTAGAATAGTTTCTGTAACACATCCACATGGTCACAATGAAATTTCTGGTTCTCTCACTGAACACAGGGAACTTGGCCTCACAGAAGACAGAAACTCAAAGTCAACACAATGCTCATCATATCATATTTAGCAAATCTACCCGAGTGCCCTAGGATTCATTTCACAAAGAAAATGTCCGATTCTCATGAGTAGCTTGAAGCAGAACAACATCCAAGAAGGATGGCCGCCAGTGCTATGTGGGTCTCAGGCTTTCTGAGGTTAAAGTTATACCTAGGATGATGCTTCCCCTACTTTCCAGAACTGAGAGAGCTAAGCAGAGATTCAGGCAAGGTAAACTGCATTTTTACAGATGGCGTTAGGACTGAAGCCTCTCTCCAGAATTAACTAATGCCCTCAGGAGAATGAGTTTCCCTCATATGGAGGAGTACTTAACTACCAAAAGTATTTTACTGTTTCTGGCTCAATGCCAGGGTAAGAATTCTACCTCTAATTGTCAGGAGGTCTATCTTTGAGAAACATATTATCATGTATTAATCCCCATCACGATGGCCATCACGCCACCAAAGCTTGCTTTACAAATACTTATTTTAAAGGTTGAAAAAAGAAACCCACCACACATTTGGTAGTAATTTTCTTTCGTTCACTTCAAAAAGGACAATCGCCTGTTTAACTCACCTTGTGTCCTTTGTTTTCATTGCTTTTTTAGGACACTGTAGAATTGTGCTGGATGTATCTTCTCAAAGATGAAGATCCTCTATAAGCACAACTTCCTTGAAATCAAAGCATATTTAAACCTTAGCCTGTTTTGAAGGGAAACACATTTGTGTGAAGTGTGTAAAAAAGTTTCAGGGGTTATTTGTATTGTCTGATTTTTTTCTCATTCAATAAAAGGAGTAATATCTCTGTGTATTGTGTAGAGAGATGGTTGCTCTAAGCATAATATATATATGTGTTCAGTCTGAAATGTTTCAGTTTATCTCTATGAAACAACAGCTTAACTTGACTACTGACTTCTTTCATAGCTGAAATTGGAAAGAAATTCTGAATTTTTTTTTTTTAGTATTAAGGTTATCCCCAAAGTGTTAACAGTCCCAATTAGCAAAATACTTTCAAAGTCCTTAGTATGAGAAGCCTCTGTGCTCATCACTGATTCATAAAACTCACCATTTTATAACAATGACATTCTTCACAGCTAAGGAACTTGCCGATGGTGCTGAAAATACTGGTCCCTGGCTATATTTCTAGAGGGGTCTAGGAGCACATGATCAGTCAACAGTAGGGCAGGATCTTAACACCAGAACAGGTATATGTTTACTAAGATACAGAAAGTATATCTTAACCCTTCAAGAAAATTCTCAAAGAGCACTACCCTACACCACTGCCCTAGCCCCAGAAGAGCAGAGTGGTCAGGCCAGGAAACAGAATGACACACAGTTGCCAACTGCTCCCAGAGTGACATGGGGCCCAGTTGCAATAAGCATTATGGACAATGGGTTTTCACTTTTTACGACTCATTCAAAGGTAGTTAATTTGTGTGACTAAATTGTTGCAACGCTCATAGATAACCAATGACAAGATTTGATGGTCATTAAAGATATTCCCAGTATAATTCTATTTGAAATAAAAATGATAAAATAATGTATATTATTAAGAAATACTAGAAAAAGCTAGGCATGGTGGCACACATCTTTAATCCTAGCACTTGGGAGGCAGAGGTAGGAGGATCACCATGAGTTCGGTGCCACCCTGAGACTACATAGTGAATTCCAGGTCAGTGTGTACTACCTTGAAAAAAAAAAACTAGAAAATTTACACTGCAGTTGTAATGGCTGTTAGGCAGGGATGGGTTTTTTAAGACAGTATTATTTATTTTGCTCATCTATATGTTGTAAATTTTCTATAATAAATGTTACTTTATGAAAAAGGAAAATAGGGTTCATATATAAATATTATGTTTTTGGTTTTTCAAAGGAGGGTTTCACTCTAGCCCAGGCTGACCTGGAATTCACTATGTAGTCTCAGGGTGGCCTCGAACTCATGGCACACTTGGCTCTGACTATGTAATTTTAAAGGTTTACTCTGCACCAGCATCACTTCTGATTTCTCTATCCTGAGTCCATGGTGATTCCTGGTGTCACTGAAAGTGATGCCACCAGAAGTTACTGATGTACCAACACAAGAAGCAAACTGAGCCACCTATAAAATATTCTTATAAAAAGAATGAGCCTGAAACTATCCTCTAGAATAACTTCCACTGACAGGAAGTCTTACAGATAAAAGAGGAATCTCAAGGCATTGAAGAAGTCAAAAGACACACCCAGAATGTTTGGTCTCACACGGGAAAGCTGACCCAGTTTCAGCACAAGAACACGAAGCCCAGGCTGCTCTGCATAAAGACACCTGAAGACCATGATGAACTAAGGTAATGTGTGTATGGAATACCGTGAATGCTTGCATCCTCCCAACATTCCTTTGATGAAGTCCTATGGCAAATGCCATCTGAACACAGGGCTTTTGAGAGGTAATTGGGTTTTCAGGAGCTCAGTAGTGTGGGACCCATGATGAGGTCAGTGCCTGGGGAAAGTAAGAGGCAGAATTTGCTCTCTCTGCCATTCAAGCACACAAGAAGACATGACATACCTCCCAGCCTCTCAACAGTGAGAAGTGAATGTAGTTTAAGTCACCAGTCTATAGCATTGTTTTATAACAGGCAGTCTGGACTAAGACATAGAGCATTAGTTGAATCCATCAAGTGTAGAAAGCAGTTTTGAACCAACAAGGGAAATATGATTAGGTGAATAAAATTAATCTTTGTATATACAAATGACATTGTGGTTAGTCTTGAAAATGTCTGTACTTTTCAAAGAAGCCATTGAAGTTAGCAGGAATAAAATGAAAAGTGGGACAGCTCTCTGGAAAGGCCTTTAACAAAGGCTTTATAAATGAATAGTTTAAGGAAAGAATAAAATATCACTGATCAAATCTAAGTCCTGGATATATATAAGTGCCTATTAGCTTCTCCATTCCCCCTACTTTGGTGTGTTTGGAATTTCTCATAATAAAATGTCAGATGAGACTTTCAAACCTTTTTGCACTGAAGTAAAATACTAAGGATAATAGGACACAAATCCTGAGGCCATGGGTATTTTAAGATTAAAGAAAAGTCACCCTCTGGGAAAACTGTACTTTAGGACATTTACTATAAAGCCACTTACATAGTCAAGATAGTAGCTGTAAGAATACCGGAACTTCAGGAATTATCAAACAGAAGACAGTGTCGTGATAAGGCCATGTCCACACCATTACGGTGTCTGACTTCAAGATTGAGAAACAATTCATCCAGGCTAGAAGATAATAACTAACATGGATATAATGCTTTGGGGCTTACAAGTACTTCAAACATCATTTCATTTCATCTCCTTGTAATCTCCTGCACTTCTATGTTAAGCTATAAAAATTCATTTCTAACTTTTATAGAGATTTCTGCAAATTCATTTGATGAATATTCACTACATACTCAGAGCTGGACATGTGGGAGACATGGTCTTCACCTTCCTCTATTTAGATCCTTCTGTCTTAGGTTAATAAAAGCTCAGTATTGGACACGAGAGTGTGAATTTCACTGCTACAGTTTAGATCTGGAATGTTTTCCAAAGGCCCATGTCGTAAAGGCTAAGTCCCTGGCATAGTACTATTGGATTAATGGAGCCTTTAAGAGATAGGACCTGATGAGAAGTAACTAGGTCATTGAGATTTCACTCTCGAAAGATATTTCTGTAGTTCTCACAGGACCAAGTCAGTCCCTGCAAGAACAAGCTTGCTATAAAGTGAGGTCATCCTATGTGCTCAGCCACTTTTGCACATAATCAGCTCCTTTTCCACTTCCTTACCCTGTTGTGACACTCTCCAGGCTGTCAGTACCATGCTCTTCAGAGCTTTCAGCACCCAACCCCAAGTTCTATCACACCAGCACAAAATGGACTAACACAACACTTCCTTTGATCTGAGAGGGAAAATGCCACCTGTGCCCAAGTTCAGTTTTCCACCTGTGCTCTTGAGCTTCCTGAGGCTGGTCCAGTCAATCTGGCTATGGCATTGCTTCCTCATTTTACTGGAAATAGAATTTATAATCAAACAAAGGCATAGACTCACTTAGCAGGTAAATGTGTGTAACCACACGTGTACTAGAATTGCAGGAGTTAAGTGGAAGAGTCCATCAAACATTTCCAACCCAAAACCCGCACTCTCTTTTCAAATGCCCTATTTTACCACTATCTACCTAGTGGGCTGGTCTCACTTACCCCACCCCCTTCCAACTGATGTCCAAATCCCATGGCTTCTACACCTGTTTCAGATCTGTCACCCCTATTGTCCACCCACAACATTGTCAAAAGGGAAAACCTTCATAATCTGTCACCTGAATTACCACAACAGATTAAAACTTATCTTCTTCCATTCATTCCAACCTATAAAGTAGCAACTAAGGGGTTCTTTGTTTATTCTGAATCTTTAAACATACCTCTAACTACACCACTACTCAGATTAGAATCCCCAAATTCACAAAAACCAAAAGATGGAGACAACCCAAATGTCCATCATTTTAAAAATATGGTATATCCATATAATAGAATAATGTTCAGCCTTGTAAATGAAGAAAGTTCCAGCACATGTTAGTGCATGAGCCTTGAGTACACTATGCTGAGTAATGTAAGCCATATGCAAAACGATTAGGTACTATATGAGTTTATTTATACAAGGTTACGAGAGTAGCCAATTTCATGGGGAGAGAAAACAGAATGATGGTCCTGAGAGACTAGTGGTAAGGACATAGGTAATCATTGCTTATTGACAAACAGGGACTCATTTAGAATACAGCAAAGTTCTGAAAATGTATGGTGCTGCTGGCTGCACAGCACTGTAAATACAGCCCTGAACCATACAACTAAAAATGGTCAAAATGCTAAATTTGATGTTATATGTATTTAATGCAATTTTCAAAACCATTTCATAATTCTGTTACTTAGAAACTGATACTAAATTACTTCAAATGGCATTTTAAAAAGTTGATCCAACCCTACCTGTGTCTCCAAGCTCTGTTCATGAGCCACACTAGGCTACTTGTTATGTCCAGAAATGCACTGTCCCCAAGCTTTTGTGACTAAGTATAGTCAGTGTTCCGGCCCACTTTTTTTTTCCTGTGTGGAAGACAGTCAGCATGGGATTTACCAGGGTCTCAGGCTGCTCTCCATGACTAACTCACAAGTTATTAACCTGCCTACTCTATCCTCATTTTCCCAATATATAAGGTAGGGGCGATAAACACATGGTCCTTTGTGGAAACTGAGTGAATCAGCACTGTGCACTGTGCCTGGCACATAGTAAACACCTGATAAGCTGTCACTCACCTGCAACTGTCATCTGATTCTTCAGAAGCAATGTGGATAAAAGCATCACATAAACCGAGTCATCCATGTCCTCTCCTCCCATGCCTCCTTCTGTACAATACTTTATACACGTCTGTCAATTGTAATGGACTAGTGTGGTTATGTGTTTAAACGTGTGGCAATTCAAATGTGAAATACCTCCCTTACGCTCTTGTGTTCGGATAGTTGGTCCCCAACTGGTGGCATCCTTTTGGAGAGCTGTGGGACCTTTAGGAGGCAGTGGAGCAAGTGGGTGACTGGGTCTTGAGGTTTCTCTACTCACCTCACTTCCCATCTCTTCTCTGCTCCCTGGCCTGTGGATGCAATGTGATCAACCACTTCACACTCCTGCACCCACACCTTTCCTATCATGATGAACTCTATCCCCTCAAATTACAATACAAAGTAAATATTTCCCCCACAATTTGCTTCTTATCAAGTACTTGGTCACAGTGACAAATAACAAATATAACCTGTGACAATTCTACTGAAGATGCAAAACAGCCATGTCACTCCCCTCACCATGGCAGCCTTCTTCCTGACAGGCAGCGCACCTCCTGGGTGACTTAGTACAGGTCAGAAAGGGAATTCTCACATTGAGTACAAGACGAACAGGGTATCCCACAGGTCTAGCACGCTCCACATGCAAGAGCCCAAGATTTCTACACATCCATGGTCAATCTCAACATCACTGTAGCACTTTGGCTTTAGAAGAGAAAAGAAAGCACACATTCCAGAGAGCCTGCATTTGACCTGCACTTGGTAGCAAAAGGCAGCCCACGTGATCCGAGGCAAACACTGATACCTTTAAGAAAGTTAAAACACAAGGTGAAGTTACTACTGCAGGTATGCTGAAGATCTACTGGCTGAGCATACTGGGACCCTTGAAGGTGCTACCCTGGTCAGATACCCATGGAGCTCTCACAGACACGGGCTCAGGCATAGGTGAGGCCTTGAGTTATTTTCTAAAGACTGTTCTGGGCAGGTACACCCTGTGCAGAGCTCAGGGACAGAGAGAATGTCATCTACTAAGCATTCTAATTGCTGAAATGGGGTCACGTCAGGGACAAGGTTAGCCAGTTGTACCTGTAAAAGGATCTCCATTTCTAGCTGCTGGAAGAAGGTTTCCCTCCTTCCTTAAGCCTCCAGTTCTGACATTACCTTGAACTATGGGTACAGCTAAGGTTTCCATTCCCACCCCTCACTCCTACCCCACCCTCTTCTCAGGATATGTTAAGCCTCAGGAAGAATGCCTTAGTAAACACGGTTTTCTGTTTAAACATGTTAATAATTGTCGAATTTGGTTCAGGGGAATGTCTTATTGTAATGGCTGTTAACAGGAAGGTCTCCAACTGTCAAATCACTTCACACACTTCATACAGAGAAAACGCGAGGTGTTCCAAGGGTGGTCCAGTACATCTTGGAGGATTAGCAGCTAAACGGGCAGGAAGAAAATTGTCCAGAACAGACAGAGAGAAATCTGTAGAGAGATCAAAAGAAAAGGGGATGGAGAGAGAGAGAGGGCGCGCACACAAAGTTCATGAGAAAACAAAGAGAGACACTTAGGTTCAAGACATGGCAGTACCTACTTCCTCTCACGTTCTCCTTTTCTAATCCCACTGGAGAGCTGGTCATCTTCCTCAGGCCTGATTAGGACCTGAGTCTGGATTGGTATGAGTATGGAAGAAGAAGGATCACATTTGGAGCAGTGAGGTATCACAACAACCAAAACTGCTCATGTACCTCAATAAACACTGATTCATTCAGTCTTTAAAAAAATAAAAACTTCTGTCTAGAGAGATAGCTTAGCAGTTAAAGCTGCTTGCTTGCAAAGCCTTATGGCCTGGATTCAATTCCCCAGCACCCATGTAAAGCCAGATAAACAAAGTGGCAAATACATCTAGAGTTCATTTAAGAGATCCTGGTGTACTTATTCCATTCTCTCTCTCTCTCTCTCTCTCTCTCTCTCTCTCTCTCTCTCTCTTTCTCTCTCCTTGCAAATAAATTAAAATATGAAAAATAAGAACTATTTTAGTTTTGAAGAATTTTGACAAAAAATCTTAAACATCTATTTCTTTTTTAGTTTTTATTTTTTATTGACAACTTCCATAATTAGAAACAATATCCCATGGTAATTCCTTCCCTCCCCCAACTTTGAAATGCCACTCTTCATCATATGCTCTCCCCTTCTCAATCAGTCTCTTTTATTTTGATGTCATGATCTTTCCCTCCTATTATTATAGTTTTATGTAGGTAGTATCAGGCATTGTGAAGTCATGGATATCCCGGCCATTTTGTATCTGGAAGAGCACATTATAAAAAGTCCTACCCTTCCTTTGGCTCTTATGTTCTTTGTGCCACCAATTCTTCAATGGACCCTGAGTCTTGGAAGATATGATAGAGTTATTCAGTGCTGAGCACACCTCTGTCACTTCTTCTCAGCACCATGGCGCCTTCTGAGTCATCCAAAGGTCACTGCCATCTGAAAATAGAAGCTTCTCTAACCAAAAGTGAGAGTAGCATTAATAGATGGGTATGAACATTAAGAGGTGCTTACTGGGCAGTTTGGTGAGCATAGTATATACATTTAGCCAGACACCAGCAGACATCACACCTCTAGGGCTCATGACTACCCCTGTTGTAGGTTTTCAGTATCAGGGATGTACTTCCTCCCATGGAGTGGGCCTCCAGTCAAATTAGAAGGTGGCTATTCTCCCCCATAACAGATGTGCCACTATTGTACCCATTTGGCTCATTTGACCTGCCTGGGCAAATTTAAGGCTTTAAGGCTTGTAGTATCCACTGTTGAGTATCTTCTCTAGTGATTTCTCTCTATCCCATTGAACTGCATGCAGCATGGCGTTTTTTAGCTGTCAGCTGATCTACATGGAGGAGGTTTTCAGCTCAGCTCCAACATGATTTCTCAATGACCTTGCAACCCAACTATGTGGAATCTTCAGCAATAGGGTCTTACCATCTATTCCTGGTGGGAAACCAAGAGCCTTCGCAATGGCCTGTGATGTTAAACATCTATTTCTTCAATTCTATCCCTAGTGGGGCTGTCTGTCATACTGTTTAACTATCAACTCTCTATAGAGCTATTTAATGAGAGGAAAAATGTGACTTGGGAACAAGTGCCAGAGACCTTCTTAGATAAAGATAAAAGTCAGGCAGTACATCAGAGCAAACTTAGAAATACTCTCCCTTTCATTCACACAATCTTAGGCCCCCTCCATTGTTCTTGATCTAGGCCAGAAACATTCTGAAGGTGAGAAATAAGAATACCCTTCATTTTTCAAATTAAGCAAATACCTAAAGGATGTTAACTTCAATTTCTAATTATGTTTCACATTCATAGAGACACCCCTCATGAAGAATCCTGTTGTGAACATTTTGTGACACAAGTAACTGCATTCTTAATTTATCTTTATATAAATCTGGGTTAGATGATGTAGGTGTTTTTCTGAGTGTGAATGTATATATGCACGTTCATATGTATGTGGGTACACATATGTGTGCAGGTGTGCCTGTAGGGGGGTGTGTGTGTGGTATGTGTGTATGTGTGTGTGTGTGTGTGTGTGTGTGTGTGTGTGTGTGTGCAGGCACATGCTCATACATATGGAGATCAGAGGTTGACAACAGGTGTTTTCCTCAGTTACTCTCCACCATATTTTCTGAGACAGGGTCTCTCATTGAATCTGCAGCTCTCCAAATCTGCTAGACTGGCTGGCCAGTAAGTTCCAAGGACTTACTGCTTCTACTTCCCCAGAGCTAGGATTGCTGGTATGTCCCACCATGTCCGCCACTTTTAAATGAGTACTGGGAATTTGAACTCAGGTCCTCATGTATTCAGAGGAAGTCCTTGATCTGGAAATATTTTTAAGCTCCTTTTTATTTGCTTATTTTTTTAATCAAATATTCAAGATCTTTTTGATGCTTCCAAACTTAAGATGTCACTAAATCCAGACATTTAATTCCTCCCAAGAATTTGGCTGAGGCTCTCTGGGCCCTGAAAGCTTTCACGTCATGTCCCTCTTTTCAGCCTTCCTCCAACTAAAATGTTTAGACACACTGAAGGAAAAGGAAATAGAAGAAGATTTCCTCGGTCACAGAATGAAATATTCCTCATGCCTGTGGAGAGAAGCAATCCATCAGTTATAGTGCGGTGGCAGAAAGTATGCAATGACACCCATGCCTGCTTGTGAGCCAGCATGCCAAGACACTGAAAGAAACACAGTGCCTCAACATGGGGCTATTTCCTGACCTAATGTCACCATGGAGCCACCCACATGATTCAAGTCACAAGCCTAATCTCTCACCCCTGACTCCAGCAACCTGGTGACTGCCTTTGTGCCTCTCAGAGCCAGCAAGTACTCAAGCAGGACCCCCAGAGGCAGTGACGAGACGTGGAGAGGAGCTGCACAGTAATCAGCCAGAGGGCCATGCACCTACGGTTCTCCTACAGCTCTTGATTCATGGCAGAAAGCTGGGTGGGCAAAGTGCTAGCCCACCAGGCAGAGCACATTCCAGAAACCTGACCCGCCTGCCAACCCCACTCACCTGAAAGCTCCCAGCCCTGAAATCCAAGCCTGGGAACTGTCAGCCCAGAGAGCCCTGCCCCATCACATGCCGGCACCCTGACGCATGGGCACAGAGCACCACTAGATACAGACGCACTCAGGGCCACGGGGCCAGAGCAAAGGCCACAGTATGTTGAGAGCAGCATTGCTCAGGTGCCTGCCAGGAGCGCTTGAGCAGCCAGCGCTATACTCTCTGCTGGGACCCTTCAACCCTTCAGTCAAAGCTTGCATTGAGCTTTGCTGGGCTTGAGGCCTTAATTCTCCCCTTGACATTTGCCCCCAAAGTAACTAGTCCCTAACTCCAGGTGACAGTCATTCTGGCCACTTGGAAGTCAAAAAGTTTCTATTAGCGCTACATCTCATCTAACGCAGTATTGCTATCATATACCTTAGTAGATACATTTATCACTACCAGAAAGACTAAGGGAGACCCTAAGCTTCACATTAAAAGTTATATGAAAACTATCAAATGAAAACAAGAGATTCTCTGAAAGTTTCCCAACACTTTTTGTTTTGTTTTGTTTTTACTTTCCACTTCACACCACCAATTTCCTCCCTTTCACTCTTTGATATCCTTGAAGTTCAGTGAACCAAGTCTAATAGGAAAAGACCCACCTGTGACTGCCAATCAACCCTTTCAAGGAATTTTTCCCACATCAGGATCCCTTCATCTTCTAAGCACCATCAGAAGCTGTCTGATTCTCCTCTTCTTCTTTCTCTTCCAACTCCTCCTCTCCTGATTCTCTCCTAGGTTCTAGCTTTTTCATTTATGCCCTCTTCCTTAGCCTTCAACTATCTCATAACATCCTGGAACAAGGTGTGTGCCATGTGCCCACCTGGATCTCCAATACAATACCTCAAACTCAGTGTTTCTGACATCAAGTTAATATATTCTCCCTACAAAACCAATTCCTCCTACTTTCCTTCTCTGTCTGATAATATGCCAATATATAGCACACTAAAGTGGATTTCAAGTCCATCTCCCTGCCCTGGATGGACTTCAAATGCAGCAACCTGGTGACAGCCACTCTCTCAGTTACCACACATGCCCTCTTCTCCTCACGTTCCCCCTTACTTTCCTCTTGCCTATATGCCATTCCCAACAGATCCTCCTGCTTCTGATCTAGGCTACTAGACCAACCCCTGACTGATCACTGCAGCTGTGGATCAGAAAACCACAGATCAGAGCTCAGCCTTTGGAAGCAATCACAGAAGTGTCCTTTCCTAACTGGAGGGAGCAGACGTCTAGAGAGTAACTTTACCACAAGTGTTCAAAGGTAGAGCTGGGCTCTCATGTCCTAGACACCAATCAGTCCTGGTTCTGAAACTCAAATATAATCAAAGCTCTCCTTTGAAAAAAAAAAGGTAAAATGTCTCCTCTCAGCCAGGCGTGGTGGTGCATGCCTTTATTCCCAGCACTTAGGAGGCAGACATAGGAGGATTGCTGTGAGCATGAGGCCAGCCTGAGACTACTTAATGAATTCCAGGTCAGCTTGCATTAGAAAGAAAGACTCTACCTCAAAAAAAAAAAAAAAAAAAAAAAAAAAAAAACTCCTCTCAATACCAGCCTGATCATCAAACAGAATCATTGTTTTTCTTGCCTCATTCATTGCTCATCTATTTATTTTCCCCAAAGAAGGTCTGAGGTAAAGAACAGGTGGTGAGAAGAAACCATCAAGATTATCATTGAAAGAAGCCAGTTCTCAGTGGATGGAAAGGAAACCCTTCCTCACCTGGGCTGCCTGTAACTCTAGAGCGTTGTGAGAAAAGCCCGTAATACACAAATGCAGGAGAGAAAGCTGCCAAACTGAGACTGAGAAAGGGTCGCCGGGTGATTGGTCCAGTGCCTTTTGGCATCTTTTCTCAGATCACCAGTCCATTGCCATTCTCTCTCTTAATAAACTGCCTCTATCTCTATTACCTTAACATGTGTCTGGCACAAAGATTTGAACCAGGGACACAATAACCTAGAAACCCCAGTGAGTACCCCTCTAAAACTCTGATCTGTACCTTTAACAATTTCTCCCTGGCATTCCTCTCTCTATCATTTGCCAAAACTCATCTCAGATACATCTTCCCCTGAAACTGTGCCAAGCTGTCCCTTCTATCTTCTGAACTCCTACAACCTTTGGCCAGCCTTCCCTTGGCACTGAAGCAAAGCTTTCCATGCATTGCACTTGCCTGTCCTACCTGGAGTTGAAGACTTCCATATTCATTTGCTATCCTTGCAGGCTTTCTCCTGAGCAATAAAATGTGAACCAGATTGTACTGCCTGGTGCTGCTATCCACTTGGGAATGCAGAAGCTGGTCATGAGCTCTCAGGTGCCATTGTGGTCTCACATCCCCACTTCAGGGATGACCCAGCTAGCTGGAAGAAGGGAGGGATTATCACAAGTTAGCTCTTGATGACAAGAATGGCAGAGGACCCGGCACTCAGGAGGCAGAGGAAGGAGGATCACTGGGAGTGTGAGGCCACCCTGAGACTCCATAGTGAATTCCAGGTCAGCTTGGGATAGAGTGTGACTCTACCTCAAAAAACCAAGCAAAAAAAAAAAAAAAAAAAGGCAGAGGAACAAAGCACTCCTCTGAATAAGGGAAGTCCATAGTACCTCTACCCCCAGAACACTAGCTGATATGACCCAGTCCCATTGTCCCACAGTTAAAGGAAGAACAAAGGTGAGCTAAGGAACTAAGAAAGCAGATTGGTATCACCATCACTTTCTAGCTTCTCTGGGACTTAAGATTGAAAGAGGCAGAAAACATTTTATTGATGAGATGGGTGACTAAGGGATCCCCATGATTTTTTTTAAATTATTTATTTTTTTATATGAGAGAGAGAAAGAAAAAGAAAGAATGGGCATGCCAGGGCCTCTAGCCACTGCGAATGAACTCCAGATGCATGTGCCACCATATGCATTTGGCTTACCTGGGTTCTGGAGAATTGCGTGGGTCCCCAGGCTTCAAAGGCAAACATCTTAACCACTAAGCTATCTCTTCAGTCCCACCCCCCACCCACCTCACCCAGTGACTTTCAATACTGAGAAGCAAGAAACTGGGAGAGACCTAGAGACTGAAACAGAGCATGGGAAAGAGCATACCAGCTCTGAGTCTCCACCTCTTGGTAGCAAGGCAGAGGGGAGGTCCCGTGGAAAGAGAGAGACTTTGAACAGACAAAATTGGCACAGAAACAGATGCAAAACAGAAGGGTAGTCTGACCTCATCTGATCTGGAAGCTGTAAAGCCAGGTGGCCTTGAGAAGGGTTCTACAATTCTCAACTTAAAAGCCTGTGTTACAAAATGGCCTGGATATCCATGACCTCACAGTGCCTGTCACTACCTACACAAGACCATCATAATATGAGGGAAAAGATCATGACATCAAAATAAAAGAGAGACTGCTTGAGATGGGGAAGGGATATGAAGGAGAAGGAGTTTAAAGGGGGAAAGTGGGGAGAGGGAGGGTATCACTATAGGATATTGTTTGCAATCATGGAAGTTGTTAATAAAAAATAAATTAATTTTTTTAAAAGCCTGTGTTAGATAAGGAAGCCATATTGAGAACATCATACCCAGGCATGGGATTGATAGCAGGGCCAGGCCTTAAAACCTGTAGGCCTGGGAGGTGAAAAGTACTAGACCTACTGTGCCCTCTTCACACAGTGTGGTTTTTTGGGGGTTTTTTTGCCCTGCCTTTTGTTGGTTTCACAGGGCAATGAAGTCTTTAGAATGCTAATTTAAGACCAGTCCCTGCCCAGCCCTAGGATTATATAGATCTAATATCTATGAAATAAATTCTAGTCCATGAAACTTTGGTTCTGTATGACCTTATACTAATGAGCAGGAAAACAAAGCTATTCCAAGTTACTTCCTCTGGTCAACTGGTGGGCAAGACATACAAAAAGGAAAGAGTGACATTTGCTCTTGGAAAGGGTTGGTAATCCATGAAGACATAGAAAGAGGTGCAGATTGGCAGAAGTAGTGAATATTCATTCTTGACTGCACTAGTACCCCAGCAAAAGTTTATTTAAGCCAAGCATGGTGGTGCATGTCTTTAATCCCAGCACTCAGGAGGCAGAGATAGGATGATTACCACAAATTCAAGGCCACTCTGAGACTACAGAGTGAATTCCAGGTCAGCCTGGGCTAGAATGAGACCATACCTCAAAAAGCCAAAAAAAAAAAAAAGGTTTATTTATGTATTTTCAGATTTCTCTTTCTCTTTCTTTGCTTCACACTTTCTACCTTTCCCTTACTTTATCCTATCTCATTTTATTAATTTCTTATGTTTTCCAGCTCCAATTTTCTTCTCTCTTAATTTTTCTTTTATCTCTTAAGACATTTTGGTTTATATTATTTCTGCTCCCACCACCCCTTTTGCTAATGTTGTGAATATCATAGTTGATACTTGGGTTTCGCTCTATTTCTGTATCAGGTTTATTTCTATTTGCTTCTCTTGTCATGTTTTGTTTTTGCCTTTCTACACAGTACTGTGGATTAAGAACAACACTGGGATTACATGGTGTTATGGTCAGTTGGTGAGCTACAACCCAGCCAAGTTAAGAACCTCCAAACACAACCCTTCCCTGGCAAAATCTCAGTAAATGCTTTAAATCAAAGAGTAACAGAGATTCAAACCTCCTCTGGATAACAAGGATGTAAGTATGCACAGTTAGGGTAAGATCCATAGACTTCCCATACAGCAGTGGCAGAGAGATACCACCAAAAGACAGAAACACCACACTTACAAAGGCTGAAGCGCAGGTCACTCCCATATACTATAAAGCCATACAAATAATCACAGATGGATGTTACCAAATGTCTCTTTAATCTACTGCTGTGAGACCTACAAAGAAAGCAGAACCCTCAGGCTCCAACACAGTATGTACTGTGTCAAAATATAGTAATTATAATAAAAGAAGTAGCAGAGAAATTATATTATAAAATGTAATTATAAATATATATTGAAGGGACTGGAGAGATGGCTTAGCTGTTAAAGCACTTAACTGCGAAGCCAAAGGACCTAGGTTTAATTCTCCAGGGCCCATGTAACCCAGATGCACAAGGTGGTGCATATGTCTGGAGTTTGTTTGCAATGGCTGGAAGCCCTGACACACTCATTTTTTTTCTCTCTCTCTCTCTCTCTTACAAATAACTAAAATATTTAAAAAAGAATTATATTCAAATGGATTTAACAACAACACCCCAGAGTACATCAGCAAATATTCTCACATAAAAACTAGAAGAATGGCCATCCCAGCAGATACACAAATCTCAACACAGAAATATAAGACATGAAGAATGGGGCAACATGAACCCGCCAAAAGTTTGTAATTATCTAGCAAATGACTCCAAAGATATTTAGGTAGATGAAATCCTAGATAAAAATTCAAAAGAACTATTTATTAAAATATCAGTGGGGGCTGGGGAGGTGGCCCAATAGATTAAGTGCTTACTACACAAGTATTAGGACCTGAGGACAGTTCTCCAGGACTCAGCACCTGAAACCCTAGGCCCAAGAGGCAGAAGGTAGCCAGCCAGTCTAATTCAATTGGTGACGCCTAGGCTCAGTGTAAGCCACTGTCTCAAGAAATAAGGCAAAGTGACTAAGGAAGACACCAATGCTGACCTCTTACTTCCACTCACCAGCACACATGTAGCTGCATCCTCACACACCTATGAACATATATGCATACATCCACACAAACATGGACAAAATAAATTATTAATGAAGTCTAAGAAAACACAGAAAAAAATGACTGAATAAATTAAGAAAGACCATATAAGATGTGAACAGAAACTCAATAGAAAGATGTCTAAAACAAGGACTCGGCAAATATTAGAAATGAGAAGCTCCATAAAATTTAATTTTAAAAATTCAATAGAAAGCCTCACCAACAGATTAGACCAAGTGGAAAAAGAATTTCAGGACTTGAAGATAAGGTTGATGAATTGGAACTATGGTATAACGATAAGAGAAAAAATAAAAGAATGATGAACAGAACATGCAGGGCTTCTGGGGCATGATTAATAGACCAAGCATGTACTTTGGGTGTATAAGAAGGCACCAAGACACAGACCAAAGGCATAGAAAATCTATTCAGTGAAATAACAGTAGACTGTCCCCAAATCTTGAGAAAAAAAATATGAATACCCAAATACAGGAGACATTTAAAATCACAGATAGATATGACCAGAAAAGAATATTCTCCATGATATAATGTAGCTAAAATGTCAAGACAATAGAACAAAGAAAGGCTAGGAAGGTGTGAGGGAAAAACACCAGCTCTCTCATGGCTTGAGCAGAAATGTCCCCCATATGCTGCACATTTGGTCGTTAGCTGAGACTATTTTTTTTTAATTTTTTTATTTATTTATTTGAGAGCAACAGACACAGAGAGAAAGACAGATAAAGGGAGAGAGAGAGAATGGGCGCGCCAGGGCCTCCAGCCTCTGCAAACGAACTCCAGACGCGTGCGCCCCCTTGTGCATCTGGCTAACGTGGGACCTGGGGAGCCGAGCCTCGAACCGGGGTCCTTAGGCTTCACAGGCAAGTGCTTAACCGCTAAGCCATCTCTCCAGCCCGTAGCTGGGACTATTTTAAGAGGTTAGGAAACTTTAGAAAGTGTTTCCCACTTTGAGTAAGTAGGTTACTAGGGATATGACTTTGAAAGTTATATCTTGTCCCCAGCATCTTCCTTGTTCTGTCTTCTCTCTTCTTTCTTCTCTTCTCCCTCCTTCTCTCCTCCCTTGCCAATAACTCCTATGTTCTACAAGCAACTAACCCCTTTAAAACTAAGAGTGATAGAAATCCTTATTCCTTTAACTTGTTGTCTCAGACATTTTAATCACAACTATGCAAAAATAACTAATTTATAAATTTTAAAGATAAAACTTTAGATTAATAGATTTCTCAACAGAAACTCTAAAGGCCAAAATAAAATGATTCATTTAAGCCCTCAAAGAAAATAGCTGCCAACCTGAATATATATACAAAAATATATATATGCTTCAGAATCAAAGGAGAATAAAAGATCTTATAATATCAGCATACACTACAGGAATTCATGAACATTAAGCCAGCATTACAGAAGATTCCCATTAAAGAAATGGGAAAATAAATAGAAGTACAGGAATGTGGAAGGAATAAATCCCAGTAGAAACATGAATAAGCAAATGAGACTCAAGAAACAAACAGAAATAACACAATATCAGAAATTACTCAGTTTTGTTCAATTATAACTCAATGTAAATGACCTTAATTTTCCAACGGTAAGACACAAAATAGCTGACTGGACCTAACACAAGATCCAACTGTTTACCTCCTTTAGAAGACATACCTCACCAATTGTAGCAGTGACCTCCTCATAGCTGGGCAAAACCGCCCAACCATAAGCATCTTATGGAAGGAAAGGGTTAACTAAAAGTCTTCAAATTTCAAAGGGAAGTTTCATCATGATGGGAAAGGACAGAAACAGACAACCAAGCATCACATCTTCACAATCTTCAAGGAGGAAGCACCAAGAGTAGCTAAAGGCAGCAAGTGAGGCTGAACTGTAATACCACTGGGCTGCTCCCAGCAGCATGCCTCCTCCAGCCGGGCTCTACATCCCACAGGCTCCACAAACTTCCCAAACAGCACCACCAGCTGGGAATTAAGTGTGAGGCTTAATCACAAACACATGAGGTTATAGGAGACATCGTACATTCGAAACACCACAACTAACAAAGGCATACACAGACCAAAAGCTAGCATGGAAAATGATATTCTAAGAAAATAGAATCCAGAATCAAGTGGAAGTAGCCCTATTAATGTCAAATATCAGTCTTCAAGCCAAACTTGTGATAAATAATGAAGGCCACCACATATTGGTAAAAGGAGCAGTATTTCAAAAAAATATTGCAATTATAAATATATATGCACCAAGTATTGGTTCACTGCTTAATAAACACTATTAGATGAAATAGGCCCCAAATGATTGCTGTTGGTGACTTCAATTCCTCACTCTCTCCTATAGGTCATCAGACAAAACCTCAACAAAGAAATTCCAGAGTTAGCTGAGTAACTGGAGAAGGTGCTAGCTGCCATATGGCAAAATGTGCTCTATGGATGATGTACTGCTATGTACTCTTGAAGTACTTGAAATGGAATTTGGAAAGACCACCATCTAAATGCTTGGCTGAATCAAGCACCTGATAGGACAGTTCAGAATAAGTTGGAGAAAGCACGTAATTAAGAAAGCCATATATTTTATCTCAAGGGAAAAGTGGTATTAACGTAGTTCTCACCAAGTGCCCAAGAGTTCAGTTTCAGCCTCTAGTAATGCTATAGCATGGAATCCCCGTCCCCCAGGAGAGGATGCAGTGGCATCTTTCCGGGATGTTGGATGGGTAGCTGCAAAAGGAGAGCTCTCAACAAGATTTGGGGCAGAGGTAAGATCAAAGCCTCCCCTTCTGAATTACTGTCCTTTTTTTGTGAAGCCTACAGGCAGACATATGTCCTCACCAAGCTTGTCTACAGAGAGGCCAACTCAGAAGACAATGACACTGACGATTGAGGAAACCCTGCAGATCTGTGCTCTTGAGCTGGAACTTGCTGAGCTCAGAGCTCAGACTACAAAGACAAACTGTGACCCTGAAGAGCACCAAAATCTCAGCACAGGAAACTTACTCTCGACCACCTGTGTTACTGTGTTAGATTCGACCACCTGTGTTACTGTGTTAGGCTAGACCACCTGTGTTAGTGTGTTAGACTAGACCACCTGTGTTACTATGTTAGACTTCCCCACTTGTGTTACTGTGGTAGACTAGATCACCTGTGAGACCGTGTTAGACTCGACCACCTGTGTTACCATGTGAGACTAGGCCACCCGTGTTACTATGTTAGACTCGACCACCTGTGTTACCATGTTAGACTCAACACCTGTATTACTATGTTAGGCTAGATCACCTGTGTTACTATGTTAGGCTAGACCACCTGTGTTACTGTGTTAGGCTAGACCACCTGTGTTACTATGTTAGGCTAGACCACCTGTGCTACTGTGTTAGGCTAGACCACCTGTGTTACATGTTAGACTAGACCACCTGTGTTAATGTGTTTCAGCACAGGTAGCTTAGACCAGACCACCTTTGTTACTGTGTCTCAGCACTGGTGGCTTAGACTAGACCACCTGTGTTACTGAGTCACAGTTCAGCACAGGTAGCTTATTCAGGGTTCTCTAGAGGAAGGAAATAATAGAATTAATACATATTGCAAAGGGGATTTATTGGACTAGCTTACAAGTTATGGGCTGAGAAGTTCAACAGTAGCTGCCTACAGGGTAGAGAGCCAGAGAACCCTGTAACTGTTCAGTTCATGAAGCTGGACTCCTCAGCAGAAGGCCTAGAGGATCCCTGGGGGCTGCTGGTCTTCAGTCCACACTGCAAGGATGATGAAGCTAGGTTTCGATGTCTGTGAAGAACAGCAAGGACAGAGTAGGTTTACTCACCAGCAAGGAACATGGGCAGCCAGGCAAAAAGCCTTGTGTTCTCTTGGAGCTTCTTTAGTCTGTGTGGTGGTTTCATTCAGTTGTCCCCTATAAACTTAGGTGTTCTGGTTGCTATGTTCCCCAGCTGATGGCAATTGGAAACCGAAGCCTCCTGGAGGCAGTATATTGTTGGTGCCAGTGTTTGGCATTCTCCTTATGATGGCCAGGGGGTGATGTCCACTCTCTGTTCAAGCCGTCGTTTTCCCCTGCCATCGTGGAGCTTCCCCTCCAGCCCGTAAGCCAAAATAAACCTCTTTTTCCCAAAATCTGCTCTTGGTTGGGTGATTTCTACCAGCAATACAAACCTGACTGCAACAGTCAGCCACCAGAGAAGCCACCGACTCTGGGAGAGAGCATCCTCCACCAATCCTTCCTGGAAATGTCCTCACAGACCCACCTAAAAAGCATGTTTCTTACTTGCTTCCTGATCTGATCAAGTTGACAGTAGAATTTGCCTGTCTCATCCAGACAGAAGGTGGAAAAAGCTTAACCTTAAAACCATAGACTCTGGCTCATAAATCCCAGGCCCAGAACTGGGTTGCCCCCCCACAGTGAGCTATTGGCCAGGGAGACCAATAAAGTCCCCCAAACAGTGTAGGGCATGATGAAAATACTTGATTACCTGCCAGAGCTAAAAAGTAAGACTTTATTGCTAAAGTCACTACAGGCTGTGGTCACAGGACATCAGAATACCATGCTGGAATTGAAAGGGAAAGTAGCTTCCTCTTGGCCAGTCCTCATAGTGCTGAAGAGCCATTGTAGGGCTGCCAGAAGACAATGGTCACCAACAACATGAATAAGGAGGGGATCCAGCAGACTGTGAAATCAACCAGCCAGCAAAGAAGAACACACTTGTGCAATAGTGGCTTGCAGCCTCTACAGGTAACCAACTGTTTTCCGATTGGAAATAAGGCCCACTTAGTGGGAGAGAACTCATATCTGGAACTGGAAACCAAGTCAGAATCTCAAGGTCAGGAAACCCAGAAGTCCTTACTGCTCTCTGGAGAAAAGTGCGTTTGCACACCAAAAATCTCTCAAACCACTTTGTGCACCCCCTTTAACCCAAACTGTTCTCATACTCAATTGAAGAATCTGTTTTTATTTTACAGATGGTAGAGAAAATGGAGGAGAGCCTAGATCCATCAATAAGACAAGTAGTAGCTGACTGTTCACCATGAGACTTGCCACCTCTACCACACCTGCCAGGGCTCAGGAGAAATTGCATAGGAAGCATCCCAGGGTGATGGTGACAGAGATGGTGATTAATCAAAACCTATCAAAGCAGAAATCCAGCGGCTACAAAAACCTCAACACTAAATCAGACAGCCAACAGGCCTGTCATGGGTCAGGGAACATTACAGAAAAGGGGGGTGGAAAGACCGAAAGAGCCACAGAGTGGATAGGAATAACCACCCCTCCCCACCCCCACTACCCCATAGGGCCTGACTGAGGCCCTCATGACCTCATAGTGAATACCATAGCCCCACTAGGATAACAGGAGTTGAGGTGAGGGGGTGAAAGAATATAACCTATTATATATAAAATAAAATTTCAAAAAAAGATAAAAGAATTTAACTGTCACATGAGCTGAACATTTTTCAAAGCAAGTACAAATAGCCCCCCAAAGTGAAAAATGTTCAATATTTTTAGCCATCAATGAAATTCAAATCAAAGCTATGGTGAGTGCTGGGAATATAGCTCAATTGGCAGAGTACTTACCTAGCATGCACAAAGCCCTTGGCTCTGTCTCCAGCACCTTATGAAACAGTGCTAGTACTCAGGAAGTGAAAGCAAAAAGATCAAGATCACCTTCTATCACAAAGTAAATTTGAGATTAGCCTGGGCTACATGAGATCCTGTCCCAAAAGGAAAAACAATATACTGAAACTGTGCATGGTAACATACACCTGAAATCCAATTTTGAGGCCCAGCCTGGGCTAAAAAGTGGGACCCTGTCAAAATAGTTAAGATTCCATCTCGTCCATCAAAATGGCTAGCATCATCAAGAACAAAAATGCTGGCAAGGTTGCAAAGAGAAATAGTCCAAGTTAGTATAGCCCCTGTGGAAATCAGTATGGAGGATTCTCAAAAAAATTAAAAAATAAAATAAAAAGATACAGCTCTACCACTCTTGATGCCAAAGGAAACAATTCATTAATACCTGAGGGAATCGGCAATGATCAAGATATCTGCATTCCCACGTTGGCCTCAGCGCTATTCACAATTGCCAACATAGAACATCAGTTCTTGTGCTTGTTGACAGATAAAGGAAATGTGGAATATATACCCAAAAGAGTTTAGAAGAAAGTCATGTTATTTATTGACAAATGAAGGGGATAGATAGAAATCATCTTGTTAAGCAAGATAAACTAATGAATTTTCCAAGACAGAAGTTTACCAATCATCTAAGCATGGTACAAGTTGTAGTGAAACCATAACTGAAAAAAATCTTCTTTGGTGGCTGGGAGATGGTGCAGAGGCTAGGAATGCTTGCTAGCAAAGCTTGCTGGCTCAGTTTCAAAACTCCAGTACCCACGTAAAGCCAGATTCACAAAATAGCACACGTATCTGGAGTACATTTGCAATGGCAAGAGGTCCTGACATTCCATTCTTTCTTTTACTCTCTGTCTCTCATTCTTTGTCAAATAAATGAATACATAAATTTCAAAAAAGAAAAATGTCTTCTTTAAGGACACTTTGATATTTACTGAAATAAATGGCTTGATTGCCTTTAATGTTTTCCAAATAATTATTTTCAAATAATGTGAGTAGAAAGGGATTCAGCATTAAAAATATCTTTTTTGTTGTTTTAAGTAACAAGTTGATTGAAATATAACCCAAAGTTTTGATATTTGTAAATGTTATATAATGATCATGACAGCTAATGAAAATATCCATCACCTCACATAGTTGTGCATGCATATGTGTGTGTGTGTGTGTGTGTGTGTTAAGAACATATGCACAATAACTAAAAAGTTAATAATGGAGCTAAGGCAGATGGCTCAGTAAGTAAATATGCTTGCTTTGTAAGTCTGCTGACCAGAGTTCAGATTCCCAGCACCCACATAAAGCTAGACACAAAGTGGTGTACACATCTATAAACTCAACATGCCTACGGCAATGGGAGACCCAGTCAGGAGAATTCTGAAGCTCACAAGCCAACTAGTCTGGCCCTTTCAACAGCAAACAAGAGAGACCTTGTCTCAAACAAAGCAGAGGACTAACACTCTGAGGTTGTCTTCTGAAAACACACACACACACACACACACACACACACACACCCCATGGTATGCACATGCCCATACACACACAAATAAAATATAATAATGATGATATATGTTTCTTAAAATTAATAATTAAAAATCACAGCAGCAAACAAACATTGTGTAGTCCAACCCTGGGTGCATGTATCTGATAACTGTATTATTATTTGTTGATTTCAGCCCTTAGTCAATATTCAATGATCTACTTACATTTTTTTTACAGTTTTGACTTAGATTATCTTATAGGATATCAACTATAGCTACTTTTGATAATTTTTCCTTCTAGTTTAAACAGAATATTTTTTCCCAGCCTTTCCCTTTCAGTTTTTACCAATGATGTGAGTTTTTATCACTACTTTCTATTTTTATTTTTGTTTAGTTTTTCTCATTCAGACAATCTAAATCTTTTAAGTGAATAGCATAATTCATTTACTTTTAATGCTATTATTGATTTGTGAAGACCTACTCCTATCTTATCTTTTTTGTTGGTTTTCTTTCCTAGTGATTTCATGTAACCTCCATTTCTTTCTTCTTGTTATTTATTTGTGGGATTTGATGGTTTTCTACATGGATAAGGTTTCATTCTTTCACTCTTTTGTGAACTAGAATTTCTAGTGGGTCCTATATCCTCACATGTCTTCATGGTGGTGGCTAACCTATCACTGCCAGGTATAGAACTTTCTTAAGCCACTGGGGTGGAGATGAATTTCCTCAGGTTTTGCTTGTCTTGGACTTTTTCTCTCCTCCATGTCAGAAGGGTAGCTCTGCTGGTTATACTGTTCTTAGTGGGTAATGTTTGCTTTTCTTTTAAGACATTGAATATGTTATCCCGTTTTCCTTCTTAGTCTATACAGTTTCTGCTAAAAAATAATTGTGTTAGACTAATGGAGATTCCCCTAAGTGTGACTTGGCAATTATACTAATTTTGGAGTTCTCTCTTTATATCTTAGACTTGTAACAGTTTGACTGTAATTTTAAACAGTTTATCTTTAATGATCAAACATATGTGGGACCCATTGAGTCTCTTGAATCCTAATATACCTCAAAATTTGGTAAGCATGAAGCTGCTATTTCATTGATTTTGTCTTTTAGACATCTCCCCCCCCCCCCCCACAACGCTTTCTTCTTCTAGAATACCCATAATCTGAAAATTTGTTCACTTGGCAATGTCTCAATGTCTTGGAGGTTTTCTTCATTCTTTTTATTTTGGGAAGGATGCCTGGCTGGATTACTTTAACTAATCTACCTTTAAGTTCAGAAATTCTTTCTGTTTAGTCTAGTCTGTTTGAGGAAATCTCAACTAAATTTTCCATTTTACTTATTAACTTTTTCAGGTAAAGACTTCTATGTGACATTTTTTTAATGGTCTCTATCTTTGCTGAATTTCTCATTCTGATAGTGAATTAATCCCCTAATTTTATTGAATTGCTCATCCATATTCTTTTGTATCTCATTGTGTTTTCTTAGAATGATAACCTTAAGTTCCCTTGAAGGAACTCCATCAATTTCATCTTCATTGGGTCTGTATCTGGAGAGATCATGTTCCCTTGCAAGTGTTATGTTACTTCAATTTTTCATACTTCATATGTCCTTGTGCAGATATTTGCACATCTGATGGACTTGTTGTCTCAACCACTTTCATATAGTGATTTTTATCACCAAAAAAAAGGCTTTCTCCTAAACATATTTCTTATGGCACCAGGTTGATATGCTACACTTGCTTTGGTTACTTTTGGCTTCATATAGCCTCCTAGACTATAAGTAGTGGCTGCAGTGCATAGTGTGAACAGGGGCAGGACACCGCAGCATTGTCACTACAGGGAGCTCACACACACTTCACATGGTGTGTACACAGCAGTAGGAGAGCTCTGCTAGGTTCCATGAGCTACGTAAGGGTGTGTCCACTCCAGCAGACCTGGAAGTGTGTGGCACAGTGGCATCTATCATCCCCTGGTGGTCTGGCAGGGACAAGGTTCTCCAGCAGCCCGGCAGCCAAGAGTGCAAAGCATACATACAGCAGCAGCGAGGGCCATGAGCAGGTCAGTCTTGAAGTAGCCCCATGGCAGTAGCGTTCTCCTAACCACAGAGGACTTTCCTTGTTCAGACTGGTTCGGAATGGGGCCCTGGGGTGCCCAGTACAACGTCTTCATTTCCTTCTTTGTAAACCACCCTGGGTCTGTTCATCTCATCCACATGTGCTCTAGCTGAGTAGTCACTGCTTTTTCTTTGGTTTGGGTTCTTCTTGATGAGAGAATGTGTCCTGAGCTTCTACTCTGCCATGCTGCCAGAGCCAGTTTCAGGTCTTATGTTTATGTCTTCAATTGAGCTTTGGTTATTTTTCTTGTCTGGTGTAAAATAAGGGTGCAGTTTCACTCTTTTGTAGGTAGATGTTAGCTTACACCACATTAGAGAAACTATCCTTCCCCCATATGTATTCTTGGTACCCTTGTAAAACATTAGCTGAACATATATGCATGAGTTGACTTGTGTATTCTATTTTGTCTCATTAATCTAGGCGCCTGTTTTAGGTCATACCTGTCCTGTTTTCATTACCACCACTTTAGAATAGAATCTTAAATGAGGAGAGATTACATCTCCATCTTTGTTCTTTTGCAAGATCACTTTGGTTATTTGGTCCTGTATAATACAACACAAATCTTAGAATATTTTTTCTATTTCTGAGAAAGAAAATGACCCTGGAATGTTCATAGAAATTGTGTTCATTCTGTAAATATCTTTATGATGTGTAGACAAAATAATAGTGATTTTTCTAATAGGCAATAGGCAACATCTTTATATTATTTATGTATTTACTGATGTTTTACCATTTTTTTAATTTTCAGTGTAAAAAAATCTTGCCTCCTTGGTTAAATTTACTTCTATATGTCTTTGATGTCATTTTAATTTAGCACTTTCCTGCAAAGCCAAAGGCCCAGGTTCAATTCCTCAGTACCCACATAAAGCCAGATGCACAAAGTGGTACATGGATCTAGAATTAGTTTGCAGGGGTTAGAGGCTCTGGTATGTCCATTCAATCTCTATCTGACTCGTTTTCTCTCTCTCTCTCCCTCAAATAAATAAATAAAATATAAAAAAGAAGTAGAAAGTCTGGCAAATAATGAATTCACAATCAAAATTCCTCTGTATAAAGAAAAGCTCAGGACCCAAGCAGCTTGACAGATCAATTCTATCAAAAATTCAGGAGCAAATGAATACAAATATTTCTTAAACTATTCCAATATATAACAGAGTGACAACTTTCAAACTCACTGTATGGGTTCATAGTAACTATGATGCCAAAAACAGACAACACCACAGAAAACTACAAATCATTTTCTCTAATGAACATAAATGAAAAAAAAAACCCTCAAAATGATACCAACTGAGGCTGAAGAGGTGGCTCAGTGTGGTTAAAGGTTCTTGCTTGTGAAGCCTGATGGGCCATGTTCAATTGCCCAATACCCACATAAAGCAAGATGCACAAAGTGACACATTCATCCGGAGTTGGTTTGTAGTGGTAGTAGGCCCTATTAGGTTCTCTCTCTCTCTTTCTTGGTTTGTAGTGGTAGTAGGCCCTATTAGGTTCTCTCTCTCTCTTTCTATTTCTCTCTCTCTCTCTCTCTCTCTATTTCTCTCTCTCTCTCTCTCTCTCTCACATAAATAAATTGTTTTAAAGATGCCAACCAGATCAAATCCAACAGCACTTCCAAGAGGTTATATATTATGACTGAGGAAACTACATCAAAGTTACCTCAACACTCACAAATCAATGGGATGTGCCACATTAGCAGAATAAAATAGAAAATCTGCACAACATAGTTATCAAAATAAACACAGAACAAGCATTTAACAAAAATACCCCCAAATAAGCTTGTCAAATGCAATTACAGCTAAAAATAGAAAACATTCTTTGTTCCAACTAGCCCTTTTTTTTCGACTAGCAAAGTTCTAAAATATAGAGCACTGAATGCGTTGAAAGAGAAAAAGCCAGACAAGGGGTATTACTTGGCACTTTTCATTCTCTGAAAATGTTTCTCAGTCAACAAATACACATGCTTATTCGAAATACATTTCAAGCACAAGCCTCTGCCTCTTGCCTGCCAGCTCTCTTGAAGCCACTAAGGAGAGCTGGCAGCTATGACATGACATTCATTCACTTCCAGGCCAAAGGTGAAATGAGTTTGTCATTAAAGTCCTTAGCAAACCCACAAGGCAGTCCTGTGTGCATTGTGTGGGCTGGAGATGCATCAAATATTTTAGTGTGGTCAGAGACCCAAATAAGAGAACAGATGCTAACGTCTGGTGATGATAGGACCAAAACAAGTTTTTCCTAAACTTTACTCTTCCTTCACATAATCGGTCTCTAAACATATTTACAAAATATCTAGGACAATCTAGAAACCAATTATTTGTTCTGAGCTGATGTCAGAAAGCATGTGTGGTGATTTGAGTCAAGTGTCCACCATAAACTTATGTGTTCTGAATCCTAGGTCCCCAGCTGGTGGCAATTTGGGAGTTGGAGTCTCTTCTATGTATTTTTGGGGGTGGGTTTATGGCTGTTATAACCAGCTTCCTCTCGCCAGTGTTTGGCACACTCTCCTGCTGCTGTTGTCCACCTGATGTTGGCCAGGAGGTAATGTCCTCCCTCTGGTCATACCATCATTTCCCCCTTCCATCATGGAACCTCCCCTTGAGTCTTTAAGCCAAAATAAACTCTCTCCTCCCACAAGCTCCTCTTGGTCAGGTGTTTTCTGCCAGCAATGGGAAACTAACTGAAACAACATGTGTCCAAAGGAAGAGCACAAAATAAATTCTGGATGGTTTTACCCTTCTGTTCTCTCTCTTTACTTTCTTTCTGACTCCAGCCCTCATGTTAGCTTCTTAAAGGGCCCTAAAGATTACTTGCACAGTACTTTTTGGAAAACAGCATAGTTAAGGAAAGAATAAATGAACTCTGAGCCAGACATAGCAGCACAGAGTATCATCCTAGCATTTGGAAAGCTGAGAATTGACAGTTCAAGGCCATTCTGGGCTCTTTATTGAGCTCATGTCTAAAAATCAAACAAAACCATATAAAATGTGCTGATGGCATTATCAGAGCCCCCTTTGTACCTAGAGTGGACCAGTGTCATTCTAGGCAAGCTATCTAGGCCAGACAGCCTTCTAGCTTTAAGATGCTTGGCAAAAATGCTTCAAGCTGAGGCTTAGAGATTGGATCAGTCAGCAAAGGACTTGCATTCAAGAAACAATTTTTTTAAAAAGTTGAGCATGGTGACTCACGTATATAATCCCAGTACTAGGCAGGCAGAGACAGGTAGATCCTGGGACTCATTGGTCAGCCAGCATAGTATAACTGACAAGTCTCAAGCCAAAAACGAGTGCAAGGCATTCCTGACGAAAAATTTAACGTTCTCCTCCAGCCTCCACACCAGCACACACACCCCACACTCACATGCACCTGAAGTCACACACACTCCTACACACATGTGCCACTACATTTACAAACACGTATACACCCACACACACATATGCACCTGTAGTCACACACACATGCACTCACACACATGCCAAAATTGCACACACATGGGGAACTACATTCACACCCACACACACATGTGCAACTGCATTCATACATATGCACACACCCCTCACACATGCACCTACATTTACATATAAGTACTCCTGCATTCACACCCATGCACACCTACCTACACATACATGCACCTGCATTCACACGCATACACATGTGCACACACACAAGTACAAATGCTTCATCACACCTGTGAGTTCATAAACTGCATTCCGAGGAGTATTTTGGGGAACAGAGAATGATTTTGTTGTAATGGGCTTTGCAAATAGGCATGCTTTTATTGGACAACTTCAGTTATTCAATAGAACAATGCTTAACATATATGATCTTTCATCAGTTTGGATCATAAGTCTTAATATTAAAAAGAAACACCTCTCAGGTGATAGTGGACACACACTAGCACTTCCTGTCTGAGAAGGTGTTGATAGATCCCTGGAGTCAACTCGCTGTTCGTTTAGCTGGAATTCTTTCTTCACAGAGGTAATCAGAAAACCTAGAATATTTATTAGAGAACTTCTTTTAAGTAGACAATATTTTACTGAGATATAATTCACATGCCATAAAATTCATCACTTCAGGAGTATAACTCGTGGGTTTTAAAGGTTGTACAGCCCACACAATTATCTTATTCCAGAACATTTCTTCACCCAAGAAGAACCCCCAAACCTATCAGGAGTTATCATCCTTGTCCTTCTCTCCTGGCCTTTCTTCCTCTGGTGGCTACTTATGTGCTAGCTAGGACTATGGCCTTGTCTATTCTGGACCATACACTTCTTTTTGTCTAGTCTGAATCATACAACATATCTTTGGGTCTGACTTCTTCCACCCAGCAAAATGTTCCAAGGGCAATCCATGCTGTAGCATATGTGTAAATTTCATTAGGTCTTATAGACAATATCCATTGTGTGGTTATGACACAAGTTGTTACACATACAGTGGCTCCCAGTGGATAGATATTTGGGGTTTTCCACACTAGGGCTACTATAAATAATACTGCTATGCATATCTGAAGCAATTTTTTATGAACATGTTTTTAGGATAAGTGGGTGTTTTTAAGCCAATTAATTTTCCTG
Source organism: Jaculus jaculus (assembly GCF_020740685.1). Lineage (NCBI taxonomy): Eukaryota > Metazoa > Chordata > Mammalia > Rodentia > Dipodidae > Jaculus > Jaculus jaculus. The sequence continues at coordinate 28,831,383 of NC_059108.1, forward strand.
GTTTTCCAGTTAATCTTTACCAGCAAATATTAGGATAGAATAGTCTAGATAGCTTTCATAGGACCCATATAATTCTCTTTCTCAGTGTGTCTTAGCCGTCCCACACCCCTATAAATATTTTCCTTATCAATAACCAACCACAACCACCACATCTTCCTCTTGCCTCAGAATTGTTTAAACTGCAGAGGCCCTCTTGTCTTAATGCACTCATATATTCTCACCCAAGTTCTCTACTGTCTTAACTATAGGTGTAAAAATAAGCTTCAAGTTCCAAACTTCTGTTCCTCATGCCAAGTTTCACTGTAATCAAGCTCCACTTCACCGTGCTGAGCCTCCACTCTTCATGGGGAGAACATTTTTCCTGAGTTCATCTCTGAGAGCTTACCATGCCACCTGAGTCCACCCTGCCACCATCACGTGCACTTCTCACTACCTCACCTGGAAATCCCTGTAGACTCAGTCACCCGGTACAGAGCATGGCTCCACACACTATTTGGACTGAAAGATGGGGAAATGAATTCATACAGAGACTACCTCATCCAGGCACAGATGATCTCATACAGAAGACACGAGGAAGCCCGAACACATGCGCCTGAGCATCAAGCAGGCAAGGCTCGTGCATCTGCTCACTGATGGATCCCCAGGTCCTACAGCGCTGTCCGCAGATACTTGCTGACTCCTGCTACAGACACAGGAGGGGGCAGTCCTCTCTTTCCAGAGGGAACAATTTATTTCATATGTGACCCCCCCATGCTAATCTTCCTATTAATTTTGTACCTATAAACACTTCAACAAAAGAAGCACAGCCTTCCTTCTCCTTTGGCAGTGATGTGTGTCTACTGTGCTCACTGATGGCTGAGAGACCGAAGCAAGGTCTAACTCGAGCCACATAATTGCAGCCTACTCTCTGGGCTCCACTGAAAACAGCTACGCGGTATTCCAAATACCTTTGTTGTTTCTAATCCATTCTAGACTCCCTGACACCAAATAGATGGTGTTTTGCTCTTCAAAAATGTTCTCGAGGGCTGGAGAGATGGCTTAGCGGTTAAGCACTTGCCTGTGAAGCCTAAGGACCCCGGTTCGAGGCTCGGTTCCCCAGGTCCCACGTTAGCCAGATGCACAAGGGGGCGCACGCGTCTGGAGTTCGTTTGCAGAGGCTGGAGGCCCTGGCGCGCCCATTCTCTCTCTCTCCCTCTATCTGTCTTTCTCTCCGTGTCTGTCGCTCTCAAATAAATAAATAAATAAAAATTTTTAAAAAAATGTTCTCGAACCCCATGAGTCAGAGAAGACCCCCCCACCCCACTTTACAGTAAAGTGGCCGCACCGGGCAGTACTGTCAAAATGCTAGAGCATGAATCCAGTCCCTCTTGCCACAGGGAGGTCGTCCCAGACCCTCTTCACCATGCGCCACTCTGTCCCCAGTGACTTGGTTTTCTCTCATCTAAAGATAAACTGAGAGTCCTAACACAGTTTCTACCTCCAGACCTCAGTCCCACTTTTGTAGGAACAATGCATTAGTCTCTGTCATGGTGCTGTTGAGATGGCCACCTGGGATTGGCTGAAACTGAGCTGGTGGCTGTATTCCTAAAGCAGGCTTCAGTTTGCATTCTGTGTCGGTTCGCTAGTAGAGACTCACGGGAAGAAGGCCACCTCAGGCCAAATCTAAATTGCAAGGGTTTGACCGGAGCAGAGCCTGCCCACTTGCTGGCATGCTTCTGTGGCTGCCTCAGTGCCACTGTGCCACAGCTGAATAGTTGCAAAACCTAAAATGCTCATTTTCTGCCCTTCTAAAGAAAAACACAAGTGGCTGACCTCTAGGAATGACCTTGGCATTTGTTTTTCAGCCTGACTATCCTAATCTAAGCCCTTGCACGTAACATTTCTTACTTTCCAATCAACCAGAGAGGTTACAGTGAGTGGCCTCGTCTCAAATCAATGTATTGTTTGTTTCAACCAAGTTCTTTTTACTGGACAAGAATCCCCGTGGTTTTCAGGCTAGATACGGCGACAGGCACTGTGGTCACTCAAACCTCATCAAAACAGAGATCCAGAGGCTACAGGGAAAGCAACTCTAAATCAGATCCCTATCTTGCCCACAAAAAGGCCCAGGGAACATTTCAGAAGAGGGGGCTGAAAGATTGAAAGGGCCTCAGGGTAGGTGAGCATTGCCTGAAGTACCATGTTCCTCTCCTCCTGCAGAGACTAACTGAGGCCTATAGTTTCCCAAAATGAACACCAATAACCCCACTGATGACCCTCATAAGCATTGGAAGGAGGGGGTGGGAGGGGGGGTCCATGAGTTCAACCATTTTTTTAAATTATTTATTTATTCATTTATTTGAGAGCGACAGACACAGAGAGAAAGACAGATAGAGGAAGAGAGAGAGAATGGGCGCGCCAGGGCTTCCAGCCTCTGCAAACGAACTCCAGACGTGTGCGCCCCCCTTGTGCATCTGGCTAACGTGGGACCTGGGGAACCGAGCCTCGAACCGGGGTCCTTAGGCTTCACAGGCAAGCGCTTAACCGCTAAGCCATCTCTCCAGCCCTCAACCTTTTTATTTAAAAAAATCAATAAACAATAAAAAAAAATTTTAAAGAATCCAGGCTTGGGAGGCAGTAGGAATTACCACTCAAGGCCAGCCTGAACTACTTAGCAAAGGAAGGAGGGAACCAAAGTTTGCAGTGGGTTGTCCTGCTCCGTAAAACACAAGCAGATGGAAAAGGTAGAATCCCCTAATAGAAAGGTAACCAAGTCTACAAGACAATGAAACCAGTCCACTCCTGAGGAAGTTGCAAACTGAAAGTTGAAAGCATCTTGAGATTAAAAGAAAAAACTGGGATCTGGAGCGATGGCCCAGAAGTTAAGGCATTTGCCTGAAAAGCCTAACAACCATGGTTTGATTTCCCAGTACCTATATAAAGCCAGATGCACAAAGTGACACATACATCTGGAGTTATTTGGCAGTGGCTAGAGGCCCTGGTGCACCCACTCTCTCTGTCTGCCTCTCTTCTCTCTCTCTCTCTCCCTCTCTCTCTCTCTCTCTCTCTCCCTCCCTCTTTCTCTCTCTTTCTTTCTCTCTGCTTGTAAATAAATAAATCAATTAAATATTTTAAAAGGAAAAACTGAACAAAATAAATGGAAGTTTCAAGTAGAAGAAACACTGAACTAAAGAGGCTATGTGAGAGTTGGTGTGGACATTTTAGAATGTTCTGGGACTTGGGGCACAGAAAAAGAAGGCCTTTGTCACTGGCAAAGCAGTAGCATCCCATACTAGGGATCATCTCACAGGCTCAAGGCAGAGAAGCTGCTGCCCTATTGAACCCTGGCTCTGAGCACTTTCAACAGACATAGAGCAAAGACCGCTCACCCAGCCTCAAACAGACACAGACTTAGAGCATTAGCTGTCTTCCCAGCACATCCTCTCTTACCTGCCTCAGACCCAGACATCTTCTGGAGCAAACGGTGGCTTTCAACCCCCACACTGAACCCTTTCATTTCCTTACTTACACACACATGCTCGGGAATTCCCAGAGGCACAGGAGTGGGTGATGGGACAAAAGAGAAATGCAAGGAAGAGGACAAGTGAGAGCACAGAGATGATGGCCAGGGCTCTGAAGAAGGTAGGGACGCATGCGTCTGGAGTTCGTTTGCAGTGGCTGGAGGCCCTGGCATGCCCATTCTCTCTCTCTCTCTCTCTCTCTCTCTGCCTCTTTCTCTCTCTCTGTCTGTTGCTGTCAAATAAATAAATAAACAAAAAAAATTTTTTTTAAAGAAAATGAAAAGAGCATTGGAGAAGAGATAGGGAAAATACCTTCCCCGTCCCTCTTCTGCCTCTCACCTCAGCCACTCCAATATCATCATCTATATGGGATGAGATAATGACAGGATCATTTCACAGATACAGTGGTTTGAATGTCTCCACCAAAAGTCAATGTTGAAACTTAATTGTCATTGTAAAACTAGTAAGAGTGATCAGGTCCTGAGGACTCTGGGAAATAAAGGCAGTGACTGTGGGAGTGGTTTAGTTATTGCAAGCCTGGGCTTCATAGAAAGATGTTTGCTCACCCTATTCCCTTACCAGATGCAGTCCCTCAGTTGTGGATTCCTAGCCTCCAAATGAGCCAAACAAGCTACCATTGCTTACAATATATCCACTCTATGGGTATGTTATTTAGACAACAGAAAAATTCAATAGGTGTAGAGCTAACACTGAAATAAGGGAGTTCTATATAGGATGAGAGCTACAGGCTGACTTTTTTGAAGATTGAAATCATTTTCACAAAAAGCTGAAAAGAAGGAAACATCCACTGCGTAAGTTTAGATTGATTTGGATGTTACATATCACTAAATATAAGACTTGGTCTAGATTTTATTATTTATTATTTATTCACTCATTCATTCATTTGGTGGGATGCTGGAGTTGAACACAGACACAAGTATAGTAAACAATACTCCACCGCTGAGTTCCAACCCAGACCATATTAACAATTTCATCAATAATAACATTACAATAAGGCTGGAGAGGTAACTCAGTGGTAGAGAATTATCTAGATATCCATGAGGCCATAGGGATCCACCGTGAGCGTGCACGGCTCGTCCTAGAGGGGCTGTCCTAGAGGACTCGTCATGAGCATCCTGCTGCCTTCCTAGAGAACCAACCATGAGCATGTATGTATCTTCCAAGAGAACCAAACACGAGCTTGCCTGTGTCTTCCTAGCATACCCACCATGAGCATACACATGTCTTTCTAGAGAACCCACCATGAGAATGCACGTATCTGGAACCCCCGGGCCACACATGGGGCACTGGACCAACACAGCCCCCTCCTGCTCCCCGGCTCTCCCCTGCATGCCCGGCTGTGCGGCCACCATGGCCCCCAGCCAGCAGAGGCACCTGGGCTGCTTGTCCACTGCCTGGCTCACCTTCTACAGCATAGCCATGAAGGCAGGGTGGTTGGTGCTAGCTGTTGCCATGGTTTGCTTTTATATGGAAAAAGGAACACACAAGGGTTTATATAAAAGTATTCAGAAGACACTGGAATTTTTTCAAACATTTGCTTTGCTTGAGATAGTCCACTGTTTAATTGGAATTGTGCCTACTTCTGTGCTTGTGACTGGGATTCAAGTAAGCTCAAGAATCTTCATGGTGTGGCTCATCACTCACAGTATAAAAAAAATACAAACTTTTTATCATCTTATATCCTGTTGGAGTTGCTGGGGAACTCCTTACCATATATGCTGTGTTGCCTTATGTGAAGAAATCAGGAATGTTTTCAGTAAGACTTCCTAACAAATACAATGTCGCATTTGACTACTATTATTTTCTTCTTATAACCATGGCCTCATATATACCATTGTTTCCACAACTCTATTTTCATATGTTGCATCAAAGAAGAAAGGTGCTTTATGGAGAAGTGACTATTGAGAAGGATGATTAAATGATCAATGAAAACAAGGTGCTTTTTCCAGAATAACTAGGATCACTTGAGTCCAAGTGTTAATAAGAATAAACAACTTCATAACAATGTCATAGACTGAATTGTCTCTTGAAATACAAGCAAAACACAGTGTTTGCCAACACTTGTCTTCATACTGTCCACATCTATGTTTTCTAAGAACTATGTAAATATTAGAAATTCTTGAGTAGGTTAGATCATTTAGAAAATAATTGAATATAACCTGGGAAAAAACTTTTTTTACTAGTTTTGTGGTTTTTTGCAACATATGCTCAAGGCTTTTACAATCAATATTTAGAAAATAGTTGAATAACATTATGATACTTAACAGTGATATTCATATGTATAAATGTAAGCAAACATGAAATTATAACAACTTCTTGAAAATGTATTAGAACCTACAATCTGTTTTTACAAGTCATATGACAGCATTCAAGATTCACATCAACATTTGGAGTGTGGACATCACTTTCTATGGTACAACTTGCTGTGTAAAGAGGCAGCATCAGAAAACAGTCTTGAAATAAATGTCATAAGCAGAGAATATTTTGTTTCTTTGGTGGAGGAGTTGGGAGTGCTGGGGATAGAACCCAGGGCCTTGTTCAGGTAGGCAATTGCTCTGTTGCTGAGCTGAATCCCAGCCGCACAAAAATAGTCTGTATAGACCTTTATAGGCTGTTGAAGTTATTTATTAAATAAATTTGTCTTTATTTGCATTAACCACTTAAGGAAAACCTGTAAGAATTACCAGAGTTTAGAAAAAATATGAATGCATACTTTGCCCACTGGTTAACAGAAGGATCATATTATTCTCAGATTTCTGGCTGAAAAAAGCTATTTCATATTGTAGAAATATCTTCTAAAACTCAAGTTAGAATGATCTCTTGGTGTTTTTACATAACTATAAACTTCCAAAGATCATCAGAAACATACTAATTATGTTCTGAATTCCACTGAAGAGCAAAAAGTCTTATAATAAAGCTCCTCAATGGTGTGTAATAAAAAGAGACCCTGAGCATACTTCATAAAAAAAAAAATAGAATGTACATATCTTCCTACACAACCCACCATGAGAATGTATGTAGCTTCCTAGAGAATCCACCATGAGATGCACATCTTCCTAGAGGACTCACCATGAGCATGCATGTGTCTTCTTGAAAGACTCACCAACAGCATGTCTGTGTCTTCCTAGAGGATCCACCATGAGCATGCATGTGTCTTCATAGAGAATCTACCATGAGCATGCACATGTCTTCCTAGAGGACTCACCATGAGCATGCACATGTATTTCTAGAGAACCCACCATGAGCATGCACTTTTCTTCCTAGAAGACTCACCATAAGCATGAACATGTCTTCCTAGAGGACTCACCATGAGCATGCCTGTGTCTTCCTAGAGGACTCACCAGGACCATGCATGTGTCTTCCAAATGAACCCAACATGAGAATGCATATGTCTTCCAAGAGGACTCACCATGAGTGTGCATGTGTCTTCCTAGAGGACTCACCACAAACATGCACATGTCTTCCTAGAGGACTCACCACGAACATGCACGTCTTCCTAGAAGACTCACCATGGGCAAGCATGTGTCTTCCTAGAGGATCCACCATGAGCATGCATGAGTTTTCTTAGAGAATCCACCAAGAACATGCATGTGTCTTCCTATACAACCAACCATGAGAATGCATGTGTCTTCCCAGAGGACTCACCATGTGCATCCTGGTATCTTCCTAGAGAACCCACCATGAGCATGCACATGTCTTCCTAGAGGACACACAATGAGTATACATGTGTCTTCCTAGAGGACTCACCACGAACATCCCAGTGTCTTCCTAGAGTGCCCACCAGGAGCATGCATGTGTCTTCCTAGAAGACTCACTATGAGCATCCTGGTGCCTTCCTAGAGAACCCACCAAGAGAATGCATGTGTTTTCCTAGAGAACCCACCATGAGCATGCATGTATCTTCTGAGAGAACAAGACATGAGCAAGCATGTGTCTTCCTAGAGGACTCAACATGAGCATGCTGGTGTCTTCCAAGAGAACCCACTATGGGCACGCACGTGTCTTCCTAGAGGACTCAACATGACCATCCCATTGTCATCCTAGAGAACCCACCATGAACATACATGGATCTTTCTAGAGGACTCACCATGAATAACCCATTGTCTTCCTAGAGGACCCACCAGGTGCATGCAAGAGTCCTCCTTGAGAACTTACCATGAGCATGCATGTATCTCCCTATAGAACCCAACAAGAGCACACACTTGTCTTCCTATAGGACTCACCATGAGCATGGATGTGTCATCCTAGAGAACACAGCATGAGCATGCATGTGTCTTCCTAGAGGACCCAACAGCAGCATGCCTGTGTCTTTCTATAGGACCCACCATGAGCATGCATATATCTTCCTAGAGAACAAAACATGAGCAAGCACATATTTTTTTTATAGGACTCAACATGAGCATGCTGGTGTCTTCCTAGAGGACTCACCATGAATATGCATGTGTCTTCATAGAGGATTAATCATGAGGATGCACATGTCTTCCTCGGCACTCACCTAGCTGATATTGGAAGGTACAGAAAATCAGGCAGAAACCACAAAATATTTAGCTGTTTTTTTGAAAACAGACTCTCCCCATTCCTGAACTAATTCTAAGGAATCATAATGTGCCTCTGACCATGAATAGAATTCATGGCTGCAAGTAAGTTACTTTTCTTTCTTTATCTCTCTATAAGAAGGAATGATATTCACAACTTAAAAAGAAAAACTGAGCAAAGAGTAATTTAAGATACCTTTGAAATGTCTGCTTGTGCTATTTTTACTTTTTCTCATTCCATTGCAACAAAAGTTTCTAAAAATGGACTTGGAAAGTCACGTTTTAATGCAACCTTTTGGAAAATTCCTTGAGAGTATATCCTACACATTATATTTCTTCATTTCTACCACCAAGCACAAAATAATATTAGGAAACAGGGTTAACTGCAAGAAAAAATGATGAAATGGTTGTGGGCAAAAATGGCATGGACAGAGTGGCATCATTGCTCCAAAATAAGAAGCTTCCATGAAAATTTTGTTTATAATTCACACCATTTTGAATAAGTATCGAACTGCCTTTAAAGCTAGTAAATTTTCAATAGATCCTCCAGTCCTAAGGTCTGCCTTCTGCATTATTTCCAGACTCTTACACAAGCCTGCATACTTGCCTATCGGTGTTAGTCAGTTTTTCATCACTGTGACAAATAGTTGAGAAAAATCAAATTAAGGGATAAAGGGTTTATTTTGGCTCATGGTCCGACAGGCTCCAGTCCTTATTTCTGGGTCTGTGATCAGTCAGGACGTCATTACCATGGGGACATGTAACTGACGAGGCTGCCCACCTCATGACAGCCAGGAAGCAGAGAGGGACAGAGAGAAGAAGAGATTGGAAAAGCATATATCCTTCAAAGGGACACCCCTTGCCACCCACATATTCCAGTAGGGCCCCAGCTTCTAGCACATCTCAGTAAGTTATTCAACTATGCATCTGTCAGTAGATTAATCCATTGATTAGGACAGAGCCCCCATGCTGCATTCTTGGATGAGTCCTCTTAATGATAGGATCCAACAGTTGGGGACAGACCTTAAACACATGGGCCTTTAAGGGTATGCTGCATATCTGAACATTCACACCACCTAGCCCAGCCTTCCTACAGTAACAGGGCTCATATTTACCATGTATTTGGTACTACCAAAAGCTGTGGTAAGTTATTTATCTCCTTTAATCTTCAGAATAAGCTTTGGTGTGAATATTAAGCCTGTTGCCTATTTTACAGAGAAGTGAGCTGAGGTCCAGTGCAATGAATCAATTTGTCCAATTTCACTGAGAAAGTAGATACCAAAAATTCGCCTTCATATATAGCGCCCTTCTTCTCCTACCCAGACTTCATCTTCTCTAGGAAAGCTGGCCTCTTTTCTCCTCTCTTTGCCTCTTTCCCCATCTCTTTTGCTCCCTCTCCTCCCACTTCATTTCCATGATAACATCTCATTCACATACACACTCATTTAAAAAGCTAAACATAAACATCGATTATTAATAATATAACTATTAAAATGGAATATACATGTGGTTATGCTTTGAAAAATTATATTTTAATGGTAAAAGTTGCATCTTTATTCATTCAAGCATTGTCTCTTACAAGCATAATTGACTGCTCATATAACAAGCAAATTGACACAACAAAATGACATTGATCTTAAGAACTGTATGCCTTTAAAAAGCAAGTCCCCGGGCTGGAGAGATGGCTTAGCTGTTAAGCACTTGCCTGTGAAGCCTAAGGACCCCAGTTCGAGGCTCGATTCCCCAGGACCCACGTTGGCCAGATTCACAAGGGGGCGCACGAGTCTGGAGTTCGTTTGCAGTGGCTGGAAGCCCTGGCGCACCCATTCTCTCTCTCCCTCTCTCTCTCTCGTTCTCTCTCTCTCTCTGTCACTCTCAAATAAATAAACAAAAATAAACAAAAAAATATTTAAAAGCAAGTCCCAGACAGCGTATTTAGTGCCAGAAAGTGCTACATGGGTGACTGGGGGAAATAACCAATATCTCTCCAAGTAACTCGTGGTCTAACCTACTTAGCAACAAATAACAGGTTGTGATGCCCACACAAGTACAATAGTGGCACACAGCCATGGTGGGGAACCAACTGCTCTTGATTTGGCCAACTGATCCCCTCAGTGGTATGGGACCCATAGCTGGAGCTGGGAAACAAGTCAGAACCATATACAAACATAAGTCCACTCTCCAATATCAAGCTACCATCGATCATGGGCTACAAGAGGGCCTACACCTATTAAACTCTCTATAAAAAAACAGTAAGGGTTATTTCATTTGTCCTGGTGCTAACTTACACTCTGTTGGAGAATCTGCTTCTCTTTTTCAGATAGATTCACATTCTAAGGAGAGAGCCACCCCATCATACCTCAAAAGGGCCCCAGCTGAAACTAAGGAAAATTGGCAAAACAAGCAAGAGTGCTGTTTTCCTGATGAACTGGATACCAGCACAAGGGGAAGGAGATCAACGCAGAGAAAAATCAACTCCTACCAAATCAGAGAGCCAGAGCCCCAGAGGCCCCCAACACCTCATCACTGAAGCAGACCAAAAATGAACCCAACATGGCTCAGGGAAATTTTGCGGAAGAGGGGGCAGAAAGAATGTCAGAGCCCCATGTTGGGTCAGGATATGCAGAGGCATTTATCGCACCAATAACTGTGGGCTAACTCCACAAGGCATGACCCATATACCTCAACAAGGAGGGGCCAATGGGGAGGGGGTAGGTCATGGATGAGCCTAATGATGGTACCAAACTGCCTGTATTTGCTGAATAGAAAACTATTTAAAATAAATAAATAAATAGAATTCTAATTTGGTGGAGTCATCAAGAATAAATCCTACATAAGTATCATCCTAAACAGATGAGTTCAGATTTCCAGATGAAAGTAGTAAGACTTTATAAAAATTAGAAGATAACCAGGCGTGGTGGCACATGCTTTTAATCCCAGCACTTGGGAGGCAGAGGTAGGAGGATCACTGTGAGTTCAAGGCCTGACTCACAGCGAATTCCAGGTCAACCTGAGCTAGAGTGAGACCCTACCTCGAAAAAAAATAAATAAATAAAAATTAGAGGATGAAGAATTGTGTGTAGAATTTCAGGAGGAATAAGGCAGGATCCATGGAGGAATTACTTTAATCTAATCACCCAGGAGGGTGAAGAGAATTTCAAAAGATGAATGGAGTCAAGGAAAAAGGACTGCCAACGTGTATTGTTGTTGTTTTTTTTCTTAGCGCTGTGACTAAATTCATGATGGAAAACAAGTTAAGGAAGGAAAGGTTTCTTCTGGCTTGGAGCCACACTGATCACCGCAGAAAGCCACTGCTCCTACTGTAGGCAGGTCTTCCATGCAGGAGGCAGGCACAGAAGCAAAGGGAATGCAGGGATGAGAGGGGACCGCTGGCCTCCACTTACCTCAAGTGCTTTGTGATGTCACGGTGGAACTCACAGAGTGAGCCTGTGAAGAAAGAGCCTCCATTCCAGCGCAGTGAGATGAGAGGCTGAGCTTGGTTGGCATCACTCTCGCTGGTCCTGGCAAGACCTTGGCCAGCCTCACCCATGTGGCCAATACAGAAAGCAAACTCACCTCCCATGACAGGACATAAACTGGTGTTCCTAAAATGAAGCCAATTGACACAGCCACAAGATGGAAGGGATAGCTTCATCTAGCTGCTTTGTGGGAGGGGCCAACGGAAGCAAAGAAATGTGAGATTTTGTTGATCAGAATGATATTTATGCACTCTAGGAAATGCAAGTATCAAAAAATAAGTCATACTTATAATCCCAAGAAAAAAAATCATTAATTCACATTCCACTGCTACAAAGTTTATAACCAAAAAAAAAAAATCTGTTATTCTTTTATTAGTACAAGAAACATGATTAAAGGAAAATGTTAAACACCCAAGAGGGGAAATATTCCTAAATACAAGCCCAGATGGATAAATATCAAAATGTGGGCTAAATAATACCATAATTAATCTTTCAGTTATTCCATAAACCATTCATCCTGAGAGTTTTCCATATGCACCAAGGATCCAGGCACAAGGCATTCCCCAGACAGCAACCAGACACAGTGTCTGCCTTCAAGGAAGTGGACATATTTTTAAAGCTTTTTTTTTTTTTTTTTTTTTTTTTTTTTGGTTTTTCAAGGTAAGGTCTTGCTCTAACCCAGGCTGACCTGGAATTAGTCTCAGGCTGGCCTCAAACTCACAGCAATCCTCCTATGTCAGAATGGACATATTTTTTCCTAGACTAGCCACTTAGATCATAAAAGTCAAATTATAAAATAAATTGTGTATATGGAAGTATTTTTGAAAACTATACAAGTGTTAACCAGTGTAATTCATATCATCTCATGTGTTTATAGTCTTCAAGCAAAATTCAAAAATTCAATTCATTGTCAAGTATTTCAGCATTCAGAGTCATGATGGTTCATCTTCATTGTCAGCATGACTAGATTTGGAAGTACCTAGGAGACAGGACTTTGGGCTTGTCTGTAAGAGCGTTTCTACAGAGGTTTAACTGAGGTGAAAAGACCCACCCTAATCGTGGGTGGCATCATCCCATGGGCTGGTGTCCTGGCTGAATCAAAAGGAGAAAGTAAGCTGAGCACCAGCATTCATGTCTCTCTGCTGCCTGACTGCCAACTCCATGTGATCTCATGCTCCCACCACCATCCCTCCCCTGCCTTCCTAAATGATGAGCCAAAATAAATCCCATCTTTAAGCTGCTTCCGTCAGCAACTGTGACTAGTAGAGGAGATAGTCCCTAACTCAGATACAGCTTTCTCACAATTAAACTTGTTTCACTTGGATAGGGCTGTCTATCTAGAAGAGACTATGGGTTAGGTAGAAAATTATGCTACTTGAAATCTAAGGAAACTAACATTCAGGCAAATAAAATACCTGCCCAAGGTCAAGTAACAAGTTGGAAGAAAACCAGGAACAAAGCCTCAGGCCTCCTAATAAGCCAGAGACCAGCCTCCTGCACACTCTTGTGGAGAACTTCACAGTGAGAGAAAACACAAGCACAATACAATATAAAATAAATTCTCCAGAGAGGCTTTGTATCCAGAATAAATGAGCAAACAAGAGAAGGTCAAGAAGGAAAATCAGATTGGCCCAAGCTGTTAGTAGGCAAGGCTCAAAAGGAGAAAGCTAAGCCATTTTATATGTGTATATATGAAGAATGTGTGCATATATTCATATATATTAGGCATCTATCTGAAAAGAGTATACTTCACTAGTATCAGGAAAATGAAACTAGGAATGATGATACAATTTCACACTCTTGAGATAAGCAGACAGTTAAACTCTAGGGATACCAAACAAATCCTAGAATTGAAGCAGAAAGATTGTAGCCCTAGGCAGGTTAGCAGGAACATCAACCAACATAATCACACTGTAGGCACTGTGGTGATGTCTAATAAGGCTAAAGCTACTATTTCCTAAGACCCAATAACTTCACTTTGAAATGAAATCCTAAACAAATTCCAAACACATGTGCATATACAGACATGGATGCAGATAAGAATATTTTTTCCAGTACTGTGATAGGGAATGAGTACACCTTGATACATGTGGAAAACAACTGGAAATAAAGGGATTCTAACATGTCCATACAGTGGCATAAAAAATAATGAGAAAAATAATTAGCTACTTCTGTGTGCAAGTACATGGATTGGTCTCAGGTAAGAATGAGAGAAAAATAGTGCAAAAATATGCAAAATGTATAGAAGGTCCTTATTTTTGTAATTTTTAGATACTCAAAACAATGTCATAGATTATATTCACTTAACACAGTAGTACATACACAGTACATTGTAGAAATGCAAAGAAGCACATGGCATGTGTTAAATTCCATGTAACTGACACAAGTTATAAAGAAATGCTAACATTACTTGAGGATCATGAGTGCCTGTAGAAGAATGAGATGGCTTTTGGGAATCCAAGACCATAGTGGGCATTCAACCATCCCTCTGATTGTATTGAGGTTTATTTTTTGTTTTATTATTATTTTATTTTTAATATACTTTTAAATTTTTTGTTCTTTTTATTTATTTATTTGAGAGCAACAGACAGAGAGAGAAAGAGGAAGAGAGAGAGAGAGAGAATGGGTACACCAAGCCCTCCAGCCACTGCAAACGAACTCCAGATGCATGTGCCCCTTTGTGCATCTGGCTAACGTGGGTTCTGGGAAATTGAGCCTTGAACGGGGGTCCTTGGGCTTCACCGGCAAGCACTTAACTGCTAGGCCATCTCTCCAGCCCTATTATTTTATTTTTATTTATTTATTTGAGAGAGGGAAAGAGGCAGAGGGAGAGAATGGGCACACCAGGGCTTCCAGCCACTGCAAACAAACTCCAGATGCATGCTCCACCTTGTACATCTGGCTTACGTGGGTACTGGGGAATTGAACTGAGGTCCTTTGGCTTTGTAGGCAAGTGCCTTAACCACTAAGCCATCTCTCCAGCCCCCTGTATTGTTTCTAACAAAAGATCTCACAAAAATGTCTTAGTTATTCCCGTGTGTCTCCTGTATACCTTAAATATTTTATAATCTAGTTTAATTTAAAAAATGAAAACTTTTAATTTTGATTGATGCTATTTGTGTACACATATGAGTCTAAACAAGATAAGGGTGACTGTGCAAGACATATCCTCATATAATTCTTTACCTACTTCCAGTTGGGGTCCAGAAAAAAAAATCAATCCAAAGAGAAACTTTAAAATTACATTTGCAGGTTAATTAGAGGGACATTTGTACTCTGAGACTTCTGGTATTTTTATTTTCACAAAACAATTTTCATATGCTTTTCTTTTTAAAAAATTTATTTATTTATTTACTTGACAGAGAAAGAGGGAAAGAAAATCACAGAGAAAGAGAGAGAATGGGGGTGCCAGGGTCTCCAGCCACTGCAAATGAACTCCGGATGCATGTGTCCCTTTGTACATCTGGCTAACGTGGGTTCTGAGGAATCAAACTTGGGTCCTTTGGCTTTGCAGGCAAATGCCTTAACCACTAAGCCATCTCTCCAGCCCTCATAGACTTTTCGTAGACTCTTATTAGCTGTATCTAAGATTACTATCCTAGATGTCTCTTGGATTCCTGGTTTGTAAATAGATGATAAGTACGTAAGTAAGTAGGTAGAAGATAAGTAGATGGAAGATCATTAACTAGAAGATCAACAATAGACAGATAGTACATCAGTGGGTAGATGATAGATGGTGGTGATGGTGAATTTTGATTGTCAACTTAATTGGACTAAGAAGCACTTAGGGCATGAGTAAAGCCCACCTCTGGGTGAATCTGTCAGGAAGCCTGGACTGGCATTTTCTTCAATAGCTAATGCTTCTATGGCCTATTAATTCAACCTCCTGAATGAAGCTACTTTTTTACAAGCCTACACTGGACAGTGCTGCTTTCACAAGGTGACCCGCTAATGCAAGAGCAACTCACCCAGCACAGGAGACCCTGGCTGAACATGATACCCATTAATTCCTCCCTCTCTCTCTTTCTCTCTCTCTCTCTCTCTGTCTCTGTCTCTCTCTCTCAGTTTTTTGATTCAGGTTTGCATTGTGGTAGTGATGAACTCAAGGTAATTAGCATATCTTTAACCTTTAAGTTTTATCTGTTCTTCATGGTTAAAATAGTCATAATCCTCACTTCTGTTCTGAGATAGCTTCTAACCATTTTGAGATATGAAATCCACTATAACTTGTATTTACCTGATGTGCCATAACTCACCAGCACTTCTTCCTGCCATCAAGCTAACAGTGGGCCTGCTGACTGGCCTCCCTCCTTTCCTTACCTTTGACCCTACTACAGCCTCTGGGAACCACCAATCTACTCTCAATTTCTATGAGATCAACCTTTTATGAATAATATCATTCTGTTTTCTTTCTGTGCCTGACTTGCTTCACCTAACATAATGTTCTTCATTTTCATCCATGTTGTCACAGATAACTAATTTCCATATTTAAAAAATATTTTTTTATTTATTTGAAATAGAGATAAAAGGAGAGAGAGAGAAAGAGAGAGAATGGGTGTGCCAAGGCTTCTGGCCACTACAAACAAACTCCAGATGCATGTGCCACCTTGTGCATCTGGCTTAAGCGAATCCTAGGGAATTGAACCTGGCTCCTTAGGCTTTGCAAGCAACTGCCTCATCCACTAAGCCATCTCTCCAGCCCTAATCTCCTTTTCAATGGTCAAATAATATTCCATGTTATACAAACATATGATAGCTAATCCTGTCAACTTGGTTGGATTAAGAGACACTAAGGAGGTCTAGAGAGATGGCTTAATCTTTAAAGCACTTGCCTGAGAAGACTAAGGACCCAGTTTCCATTCCCCAATACTCACATAAGCCAGGTGCACAAGGTGGCACATGTGTCTGGAGTTGGTTTGTAGTGGATAGAGGCCCTGGTGTGCCCATTCTGATAGATAGATAGATAGATAGATAGATAGATAGATAGATAGATAGATAGATAGATAGATAGATGATAGATAGATGACAGATATAGATATCTGCCTCTTTGTTTCTCTATCTCTCTCTCTCAAATAGATAAATAAATATTTTTAAAAAGAGATACTAATGAGATTATAAAAGTACACTCTGGGTGTGTCTGTGAGGTGTGTTTCAAGAGATAGTCAACTAATGGGGAAAGATCTCCCCAAATGTGGGCAACACCATCCAACAGGCTGGAGCTCCAAGTGAAATAAAAGGGAGAGATGGAGGAATCCCACTAATGTAGCCATACTTTCTGCTTCCTGGTACTATGAAGTGAACAGCTCTGCTCCTCCACTCCCTTTCACCATGAGGTTCTGCCTCACTATGACCCAGAAATGACAGCCAGCCGGCCATGGACTGTGGCCTCTGAAACCATGATCCCAAACTTTTCCTCCCTTTACAGTGGCTCTCTGGCATTTGTCACAGGGACACATGCCTGACTAACACAATATATCATGTGCTGTTTGTCCATTTGTCCCCAGATGAACACAGGCTGATCCTTCTCTTTTGCCAACAGTCACCTTCTGCTCCCTCCAGCCACAGAGCCTCTGCTGCTCAGCACCCCACCACTCCCCTGACTATGTTGGGCTCCAACAACACCATGCCCATAGTCAACACAACTTTCATCATAAGCTCAGTGTCCACCGTTCTCACTACATTACTTGGCCTTCCAACTCCAGGGCCCAGTGTGCTGAGTCCTGGGCTCCATGAACAGCAAGTGTTCAACTGGTACTGGTTGAATGACATCATTCTCATTACCTCAAGGCAGGACGTCTTTGTACAAACCAGTGGTCCATCTTGACAATGGACATGGGGAAGAGTGCATTGAGCCAAAACACACTAAAAAGAGACTGAATAGTTGTGTTTGAGAGTTTAAACAGCTCTGAAACAGCTTGCTGGAAAAGGAAAGAGTCTTAGATTCTTCTTCATTAGCAGAAAAAAAGGATGTTCATAAGAGCTCCAATGCTGGAGGAATTCTGAGATGCTGTCATGGTAAATATGTTGCCAAAGAAAGGTAGCATCTTCTCCATAATGCTGTTCCCCTTCAGGGCACTGAGGGACTCTAAAACATGAGGTCAGAAGGATTGGTCAGTCTAGCAGACTACAAGAGCGAGGCTGTCATGTGAGCAGGAGACAGAATGGCTGTCTGTGACTATTCCTGCTGCCAAGGCTTAGTGGAATCAGGACATAAAGCCAGGTATGAGTAAAGGCTTTGAAAAGTAAGCTGATAGTGACAAGAGTTTCTTGCAAGTCATTTTGTTTCCATGTTCACTTCAACCATATTTCTTAAATAGAAAAAGTCTCAGAGCTAGAGGGATGGCTTAGCAGTTAAAGTACTTGCCTATGAAGCTTAAGGACCCAGATCCTATTCCCCAGTACCCACGTAAGCCAGATGCACAAGGTGGTTCATGCATCAGGAGTTCATTTGCAGTGGCTTGAGGCCCTGGTGTGCCCATTCACTCCATCCTTCTCTGTCTTTCTCTCTCTCTCCCTCTTTCTCTCTCTCTCAAACAAATAAATAAAATTAAAAATATTTTTAAAAAGAAAAAGCCTTAAAAATCCAACCCATGCATCTAAAAATATTAAAACTCACATTTTTCAAGATTAATAAAATCCACCCATCATGTCACATTCTGGCAAGACACGATACATTGACCACAATGCTCTATCTTGTGTCATCATGAGAAAAGGCATCACCTATTACCAAATGGGTACAGCCACCACAGCTCAGACATTGCCCTTTCTGGGCACAGACTGCGACCTTACACAAAATAGGCACAAACACACAAACACATCACATTCTCTAACCAGCACACATAAATGATGACTACAGCAGCTTCCTTGAAGGACTTGGAAATCTAGAAAGTTCTTTGAACTCATAAATTGATAGAGCACAAACTAATAAATCAATTATGGCAAAATAGATAATTCTCATTAACACTTATCCCTGTGTCAAAGCTTACAGACAGCCAATGTTCTTTAAATTCTCACCTTATTTTTACTTCTTACTCATTCTATTGTTACTTCCTACAATGGTCTGGGTGATGTTTGAGTGTCTTCCCAAGTCCTAATATGTTAAGTCTTGGGCTCTAAATTGAAACATTGGGAGATACATTAAACTCTTAAGAGGAAGGGTCTATTTGGTTTTTAGGTCACCAGGGAAGTGCTTTTAGGTTGTCCTACTCCTTGTCACTCCCTGTGATTGACACATCGCCCCATGATGTTTTACTTTTACAGAAGCCCAAGCCAGTGAGGCCACCAGCCTTACACTGGACCCTTACAGCTGTATATCAAAATCAGTAACTGTGTCAGGTATTTGACTACAGTGAAGTGAATCTGCACTACCTGACATCAGCATGCTCAATATTTTGTTGCTACCACACAGACAATAATCTTTCACCCTTCATTTCTTTCCTGCAAGCTTTACAAAAGAACCCTTGCCCAAGGACGGGTGAGACAGTTCATCAATTATAGGTGCTGACTTGCAAAGCCTGCCAACCCAAGTTATGTCCTCCCCAGCATCCACATGAAGCCAAATGCAAAGTGGCAGGTGGATCTGTGGTTCCAACGTGCCTACAATAATGTGAGGTGGAGCCAAGAAAATCTAAAGCTTATAGGCAAGAAGCTGCAAGAGACCTTATCTCAAGAAAATGTAAGAAGACACCTCAAGGTTGTCTTTTGATTTCCATATACACATTGTGGCATGAATGTGCCCATACACACACACACACACACACACACACACACTAAAAATGATTAAAAAAAAACACTTTCCCAGAAATCAAGAAGAGTCTAGGAAATTCCTAACAAATCTCATAACCTAACAGCAAGTCAAATGATTGTTTTTATACATAGTATAAAGCCATATTTCTCTAGATGCCACTAATTAACATGCTGGAATCATTTCCTTAACAACTATCTAGAGAAAAGACAGAGAGTACTTCATACACAATGCAAATTACAGTGCCAAGAAAATCCAACAGAAAATATTCTTGAATCCTGGCAGTGTTCCCCAACACTTTCCAGGTCTGCTTGCATGTTGATTATCAATTTCCCATATCAGCCTGCTAGGATAAGGGATGAGGAGAAAGTAATGTTAGCAGTGAAGCCAGGTTATCTGAAGGTGAGTAAAATGCATTTCCTTAATAAATTCTGTATTTGGGAGTTGTTATAACGTGGTCAATTATTTTCCTCTAAAGTAGTCCAAGTTCAAGATCACATTGGCTGGCTCAAGTGGAAGATCAAGAAAGCTGGGGCTGTTCTCACACCTGAGAATATTACTGGTGCTTTGTCTTTGACCAGATATGGGCAGAAACTTGTAAACAGTCCCCTACCCCACTGCTCCACCTGAATGCAAATGTGTTTGTCACCTTCCCTGATCCTTGGCCTACTTGTGCAAGCAGATCCCTACCCTGAACTGTTTATTCATGATGTGTTTGCCATGCATTTTTCTCTTAGGCAAAACCCTCTGTGATTTATGGGAAACTGAAATCATGTGTTTCTGGTTAGCTTATACTTTAAAGCACTAAAATGTTACTTTGTCAAGCTATTTGATCCCAAGACTCTCTCAAAGACTTTCTTCCTAGGAACAGAGGTCAACACTTTGCACAAGGAAAAAAAAAAAAATACAAGACCCAAAGGATCAGGTTTGGCTAAGAAGTCCCCAAGTTTGCAGGAGGCTACCGGTTCCAGAAACCCATCTTACTTCCTCCAAAGGAATCTCTACACTCTGATCTGGGTATCATGTCTGTCATTACCTTTGATGTGGGCCTGGCCTCAAAAACCTTAAGCTCATTCCCTGGTATGAGGGGTGCTAGATGTGGGGAATGACTTTCCTCAGATGACCTATAAGTTGCGGCTCATGACTCCATCCAGACACAGTGTCCTGGAGCATCACAGCCACAGTAGCAAAAGATGGACCTGTACCTGGAGACAGGTGTTCTGTTTTGAAATTTAAAATCATGAAGATACATTTTAGGGACATCTTTAGACTTTTTCAAAAGGTACAAAGGGAACTAGAGAGATGGGTCAGCAGTTAAAGGTGATTGCTTACAAAGCCTGACAGTTTGGGTACTATTCCCCAGTACCCGTGTAAAGCAGATGCACAAAATGGCACATGCATCTGGAGTTCATCTGCAGCAGCAGGAGGCTCTGTTGCACCCATCACTCTATCTATCTACCTATCTATTTATCTATCTATCTATCTATCTATCTATCTATCTATCTCAAATAAACAAATGACAACTTCTTAGAAAAGGTACTGGGAGTGGGGGGGCTTATGATCATGGTATAGTGTCTATGTTTATGGACATTGTCAATAAACTGTTTAGAGCCGGGTGTGGTGGTGCACACCTTTAATCCCAGCACTCGGGAGGCAGAGGTAGGAGGATTGCCATGAATTTGAGGCCACCCTGAGGCCACATAGTGAATTCCAAGTCAGCCTGGGCTAGAGAGAGACCCTACCTCAAAAAATAAATAAATAAATAAAATATTTAAAAAAGAAAAATGTTACAAAGTATCAATAATCCATTGTTTTTAGTCAAGTTCCAATCTAACTCATAATCAGAGTATAGTCATGAGTCAGTTACTTAATGGCAGAGGTATGTTATGAGTGTTGGATGTCTCTGTGGTTGTGTGTATATCTCAGAAGTCATCCAGTACCCTAGGTCAATCACTCTATGTGGCCTCTGGATACAGTCAAAAGACAGAAGGCTGGAGTAATGGCTCAGTGGCTAAAGGTGCTTACTAGCAAAGCCTGCTGACCCCAGATTCAATTCCCCACTGCCTACATTAAGCCAGATGCACAAAGCAGCACATGAGTGCAAAGATTATTTGCATAGCCATGAGGCCCTGGTGCATCCATTCTCATTCTCTCTCTGTCTTTCCCTCTCTCTCTCTCTCTCTCTCTCTCTCTCTCTCTCTCTCTCTCTCTGTCATAAATAAAAATATTACACATTTTCTACAAAGACAGAGGTGGTAAACATGTGATGTTGGAGGTCTCTAGGACACAACCTACAGCTAACAGAGAACATTTCATAAATGGGAGCAACTCTAAAACACACAAAGCAGTTCCATAGCTATATATCTTTATGACCAGGTAGGACATGCTGTATGTAACTTGGAGATACGGTGCTTTTTACACAGCTAGCAGCATAGTAGGTATGCTATACCATCACGGCCACATACCATGACATCACATTGGCTATAGTGTCACTAAGCAGTATGGACTGTCAGCTCTCTCTTAATCTTAGGGTTTACCACCATATTCTCAAGTGCATCATTGACATCATTGCACATATGCCTGCATCATTCTGAATCCAGGCATAACTGGTCATGCTCCTCAGACTTAACCAACACTATTCACTGCCTATGAGGCCCAGGCTCACACTGTCCTACATATTCCGCCCACATCACCTTCTGCCCTGGCTCATTTGCATCAGCATAACCCACTCTCCCTAAATCTACAGGAAGCTATCACCATCCTTAGAGATCCTTGCAGGACTCTAACAACTGGTGAACTTGAGTACATCTTTAGCATGAATATCATGTATAGTATTTGCATAAACTAATGACCTTTCATGCATTGGGCCTCATTATTTCTAAGTACAGAAAGATTTGCTCCAGATACGCAATTTATGTTGTGTTGTAGACTCATCCTATCATGTTATAATAACTAATCATTGCTTTAGTACTACAATAACTATATTTGGAAATTTCTATAGCATCATTGTTTTATTTTGTTTTGCTTGTTTTATTTTGACAAACATGTCAGAATTTGAAGAGGGCACTGTCACGTATAACCCCAGATACTTGGGAAGATGAGGCAGGAAAAGCAGAAGTCCAAGGTCAGCCTGGGAAATATATCAAGACTGTCTCCAAAAATATTTTTTAAAACATATACACATATGTACATATGTGTGTATATATAGTAATCAGAGTTCATAGTGTGATCATCCAAGAAAAAAATAGATAATACCAAAGGCAGTTGTAAAAAAAAGCAAAGAAGGAAAAGTTGCCTTGAATAAGCCAGGAGACAACATGGAAATAAAGGGCATCCCATCCAAGCATGCAGTGCCAGTCCCTAAGTAAAAGGGAAGGAGATGGGAGTTGGTTATGTGAGAACCTAGCAGGGTGTCCACTTGCCATTTACAGTATGTTTAGAACTCTGCTATCACACCAGGTCTGCCCAGAATTGCCATTCAGGATATCCCACTTATCAAGGGCATGAGTCAAGTTGATGTTCATTCAGCTGCATAGAAGTTGGCAGCGTCACGGAGAAGTGAAATAAGATGGAGTTTGTCTGTCGGTACCATTCTCTGGACAAGAATTTGCAATGGCTCTACCAATGATTACTAGGGAAAAGTATGCAAAAGAGAGAAAGTTTAGAGAGGAAGTTGAGATCTCAAAAAGGAAAGCGTACCCAGTAAGCCAAGAAGGTCACTGGAACGGGACGTGGTAGCACAGCAGAGCAGTTGAGGCCCAGTATTCTCAGAAGGTGCTGAAAGCAGCTCTCACTTTACTGATGAAGTGTGTACTGCTGAAGCCCTGAAAACAAGTTTCTTGAAATAAAACCCTATTCTTTTTCTTTTTTTTTTTTTAAACTTTTTTATTTGTTTATTTGAGAGCGACAGACACAGAGAGAAAGACAGATAGAGGGAGAGAGAGAGAATGGCCGCGCCAGGGCTTCCAGCCCCTGCAAACGAACTCCAGACACGTGCGCCCCCTTGTGCATCTGGCTAACGTGGGGCCTGGGGAACTGAGCCTTGAACCGGGGTCCTTAGGCTTCACAGGCAAGCGCTTAACCGCTAAGCCATCTCTCCAGCCCAAAACTCTATTTTTATTAACTTTTTTTTATGTGGGATTATTTTACAATGAATTCCCATTGATATTCAGCAGAAATGTTGATGAGCCTTGGTCTTTCCATCTGAAAAGAAGGTTGGCTTAACTGAAGTCTCAGAGCATCTAGATTCTGCATCCACATGTTCCAGGAAAACTGTGATGCACATAATGAAAACTATTATGTCTCACACATTGTCAAAGGAAGCATCCCTATGTGTACAGCTTTTTGAAATGTGATGTATTGGAGTTTTCCAGGCTGGAGAAAAATATGTGGGAGCTAGATATATAGAGATATAAAGATTAGATACATGAATCAATCAGTAGGTCAATCAACACGCAGAGGTTTAAAGAATCAGCTTGTGTGATTAGATGATAAACAGAAAAAGATTTAGTTTAAGGAATCAGCTCAAATGATTAAGATAGATACATGACAGATAATATATGACTTATAGACAATAGATAATTGCTAGACAGACAAATGTAGGCAGATAATAGTTGATAGGTAATTGGTAGTTAGATAATAGATGATAGAAAATAAAAAGAAGATAAATGATACAGAGGTGATAGATAGATAGATAACAAATGATAGATAGGGAGACAGACAGATAGACAGATAGATGATGATAGACAGATAGATAATAGAGACAGAGAGTACTGATGGATGATCCCGCTTACCTGTAACCTTAGCACTCAGGAGGCTAAGGTAGGATGACTAAGTGTTTGAGGCCAGCCTGGGCTATAAAACAAGCCCCTGTTTCAAAGAAAGAATACATTTAATTTAAGGAATCAGCTCACACAGTTATGACACTTCAGAGGTTGGTAAGTCTGAACTCCCTCACCCAAAAGCTGGTGTCTCAGGCTTGAGGCCAAATTCCATCTTCTGCAAGGAACCTCAACTTTTGCTCTTAACACCATGCACTGAGTGGATGAGACCCAGACACTTTATCAAGGATAAAATGGCTTACTGAAAATTCAGTGATTGCAGGTGGTAATCACATCCACAAAATGCTTCCATAGTGATACCTAGAGTAGTTTCTGACCAAATAGCTCCACACCAGAGTCTAGCCAAGCTGACACAGAAAGTTGAGCTATCACGTATGGCCGAACCATTTTCTTACAAAGGAGAGTGTGGAGTAGGGAGAGTACACAGCAGGGGATTTTCCTGGGCCCCAGGAGAGAAGCCAGAGCAGGTGAAGAAGGGAAGGGATGTCGTAGTGTGAGGACTTCCTATAGAACAAAAGCACAGCTAGGCTGGGTATGGCGAACCATACCTGTGGACCCCACATTCAGAAGGCTGAGGCAAGTGAACCCCTAGATGAGCTTGGGCTATGTATCAAGACTCTTGTATCAAAAAACAGACAGACAACAACATTTTTTTAAAATACATGAAAAGCTAAGAAGCTGGTGTTATAAATAGCAGGGTTTTTTAGGTCTATGGGTCACCAAAGCATATTTTTAGTACTTAATGGATATTTATTTCAAATAGCAGTGAAAAGTATTGTACAAGTAAAATATTGCCTGTTTTACTTTGAGTCAAAAACTTGACCTTCTGACCAAGCCATTGTATCATGCTTTTGACATTTTCCAGGAAAATGTTCTGGCCTCCAATTTCTCAGTCCCTTCAGTTTTCATCATGGGCGTCAAAGCCAAAGGTCACTTGAGGAGCTTTTTAGTGTGACAGAAGTCCAGGCTGAAAGGTGCCAACATTTGGAAAATGAGTGGGTGGTGCACAGAACTGTGAAGACATATATAAATGCACTTAATCCTTAAAAATGTGAAAATTTTCATTCAGTTTAGGCAAATTTAAATAGAAACTACTAAAATACACATACTCCTAAAAAGAATAGCTGCAGTATAGCAAGAATGTCTTTATTATCCAAAATTAGCTCTGAAAATCCCTTCTGAGATTTGACAGAAGGAACAAAAAAAAAAAGATTTCTCACAATATCACAGAAAAGAAAACCCCAGGATAAGAATGTTCATACAATACAATTTCTTTTCATAACATATTCACACAGCCTTTTAATATCCAGAGATTATAGCAAATAAGAAAGAAATTTAGTGCCAGAAATGACATAAAGACTAGAGAGGATTCATACAACCATTTAAAGTTGTTTTTGAGAAGCTTTCTTTAAGCAACAAGGACCAGGCTGTCAGTCATAGGTCCCCAGTGAGCACACTTAGCCCTGCGTGCAGCTCCCACCTACATGAAGATGGCCATCCATGCCCACCCTAAAAAGGGAAGACTGGGCCACTAGGCACTTATGCCTATTCCACTGTGGTCCCAGTACAGCCCAGATGACCAGTTAGACAGCCTGCCCACTCCCACATGGAGCAAGACAGACCAGACCACACAACACAGATCCTATGTGAATATATGAGTGTGGTGATTTGATTCAGGTGTACCCCATAAACTTAGGTGTTCTGAATGCTACGTTCCCAGCTGATGGAGAATTGGGAATTATCACTTCCTAGAGGCAGTGTATTGTTGGGGGTGGGCTTATGGGTGTCATAGCCAGTTTTCCATGCTAGTGTTTGGCACACTCTTCTGTTCCTGTTGCCCACCTTATGTTGGCTAGGAGGTGATGTCCCCCCTCTGCTCATGCCATCGTTTCCCCTGCCATTGCGGAGCTTCCCCTCGAGTCTATAAGCCAAAATAAATATCTTTTTCCC
Source organism: Jaculus jaculus (assembly GCF_020740685.1). Taxonomy (NCBI): domain Eukaryota; kingdom Metazoa; phylum Chordata; class Mammalia; order Rodentia; family Dipodidae; genus Jaculus; species Jaculus jaculus. The sequence continues at coordinate 28,857,453 of NC_059108.1, forward strand.
ACAAGGTGCTCTTGGTTGGGTGATTTCTACCAGCAATGCAGACCTGACTACAACAGTATTGTTGGGATTAAGGAGTGGGATTGCTACTAGACACTTGAATGTGTGGCTTTGGCCTTTAGGAGCTATTTTCAAGAGGAATGTGGAAGGATTTGAAACCTTGGCTCAAGAGATGCCTTGAAGTGCTGTAAGTACAGCTCTATGGATTATTCTGCGCAGAGCTGAAAGACCTGAATGCAATAAGAACTGTGGACTGTGACGTCTGGCTTATGAGTGTGAGGAAGAGCTTTGCTTGGACTGGGCTAGCAGTTTGTGTGTGAAGCTTGCTGTTATGCCCATGTCCTGAGAAGTTGTACAAGGTTGCTTTGCGTAGAAATGAACTGGTGTGAGCAGAGGGATATGGCACAGGAAAAAAAATCTTTGGGTGAACTCTGCCCATTCAGCTGCAATTGAAAGATTGTAATCTTTGAGATTGGGCCAGCTGACCTGAATTGGGGCAACAGAAAAAATGTAGATGCTTTTGAAGGGGCCTGAGTGCTCAAGGAGTGTCCTGTTCTTCAAAGTCTTCTTTATTCCCCCCTCAATTAACCAATTGTCCCCTTACCTGGTATTGTGGAGTATAATAAATGCAGGAAAGAAAGGGTCATTGAGTTTGCAACATGGTCTGGTGTTTTGGAAATAGCCATGGGCATTGAAGCAGGTTTGCTGGATGCCTGCATGGAGTCCCCATGGGGCTATGAGGATGGAACATAGGTTGCAGTAGAGACCCAGTGGAGATGCCAGGACCACAAGATGGCCTCTAAGGAAAGCTTCTGGACCCAAGACTGTGAGGAACCTAGCTAGAGGGTTGGAATTGGAACTCCACAGACTTGTTGCTGGTTAGAATTATGGGACTTGGAGACTTGTCACTGGATAGAGTTGTTGGACTTGGAGCTACAAAATTTGTTGTTTGCCCTGTTTAAATCATGCATTGTTTGAGTATTTCTTTGCTATGCCCAATGCCATTTTTTGCAGTGTGAATGTTTATTCTGTGCCATTATGGGTTTTCTGAGGTTATGTTTTGGTATTATGGTTCAGTTAAAAGACATTGGATTATGGGGATGTATGAACATCATTGAAATTGATAAAAACTATAGGGACTTTTAAAGTTGGATGAGTGTATTGCACTTTACTTCATATATGGTTATCAGTTTATGGGGGCCAGGGGTGGAATGTGGTGGTTTGATTCAGGTGTCCCCCATAAACTTAGATGTTCTGAATGCTAGGTTCCCAGTTGATGGAGATTTGGGAATTAATGCCTCCTAGAGCAGTGTATTGTTGGGGGCCGGCTTATAGGTGTTATGGCCAGCTTTCCCTTGCTAGTGTTTGGCACACTCACTTGTTCCTGTTGTCCACCTTATGTGGGCCAGGGGGTGATGCCCACCCTCTGCTCATGCCATAATTTTCGTCTGCCATCATAGAGCTTCCTCTTGAGCCTATAAACCAAAATAATCCTCTTTTTGCCACAAGTTGCTCTTGGTTGGGTGACTTCTACCAGCAATGCGAACCTGACTGCAACAATGAGCATGAAGTCAGCCCTACACAGAATAACGCATGGAGTACTTCACAATGATGAGAAGAATAAACATGCTCAAAAGGCTACAAGATAGAAAAACAATAATCAAAACTAGAAAAGACATGAAAACAAGCTGGGCATGGTGATGCACGCCTTTAATCCCAGCACTCAGGAAGCAGAGGTAGAAGGAGTGCCTCATGGCCACCCTGAGACTGCATAGTGAATTCCAGGTCAGTCTGGGCTAGAGTGAGACCCTACCTCGAAAAACCAAAAAAATAAAAGACATGAAAACAAATGAAGATAAGGAAAACACCAAACTCTACAAAATCATCAACTTGACAGAATTTAACTCACACCTTTCAATTGTAATTCTGAATATCAATGTTCTCAAATTCCCCCCCCCCCAAAAAAAAATGATGCACATTCACAGGTCAGATCAGAAAACTTGATCCATCCATTTTTTTTGTCTTCAAAAAAACACACCTTGGGCTTCCAGTTCAGATGGCTCAATAGGAGACACCAAAAAAATATATAGAAAGAGAGAGCTGGGGGCCAGAGGCTGGGGTGGAAGGAGGGAAAAGGAAAATAATGAAGGTGTACGGGGGATTATTAGGCCATCTGAGACCGCTGCTGAGAAGCTGGAGGGAGCTGGAGCTTCCATCAGTCACAAAATCAGTGAGATACATACAGCAGCCACTGGGAAGTGCATCTACTCACTGGACCCTGCCTGAACCAGCAACAGCAGAACTACAAGGAAGGGATACTTGACTCACACTGGCCTCACAAGATCAAAACATCTGAAGAAGACAACAGAGTCCAGCTGAACAGCTCTAGAACAACTTCAAACAACTCTTCCCAGCCTCCCCTCCCCCATATTCCAGTACTGGGAACCACAGGAGTTTCTGGATGCCAAGGGATCTGAGCCACCCCTCCCCTACACAGCCTCCAGCCAGTGTATCTGAAGAGGGGCTCTACTGACCTAACCAGCTGAGCTGAGCCCACAATGCATAAAAAAGGAAATCAGCTTTGTACTCAACTTAGGTGAGCCGGAAAATCTTATCAAAAGGTAACTGAACAATATTACACTAAAGGGCAATATATATCCCAAACCTGGGAATATATACTTGCACTGGAAGTGCTAATTTCATCTGCCATATAACGGTAGGTTGCATAAAAAGAGAAAATAAGAATGCCAGGAAAGGAAGAATTCAAGAACTAGGCCACTAAGAAAAAAATTACTAGGGCCTGGAGAAATTGCTTAGTGGTTATGGCATTTGCCTGTGAAGCCTAAGGACCCTGGTTTGATTCCCCAGGAGCCACGTAAGCCAGATGCACAAAGGAGTGCATATGTCTGGAGTTCATTTATAGTGGCAAGAGGTCCTGGAGCATCCATTCTCTTTCTCTGCCTCTTTCTCCCTCCCTCCCTCTCTCCCTCTCTCAAATATATATTTTTTTTAAATTAATAATGTGTCAGATCTGATGTACATTTTAGTCTACTTTGCCATTCTTTAGCAAGTTGTGTTTAGGGTACCTTTTATCACTTTGGGTATTTCTTAATCTATTGAGCCTGTTTTTTTCTGCTGCCTTTCTTGGGTGCAGGGTCTCACTCTGGCCCAGGCTGGCCTGGAATCCACTGCAGTCCAGAAATCTCAACCTCACAACTGGCAAGATTAGGGACATGAGCCAACACAACCAGCCAGTTTAGGGCATTTTGTTTTGTTCGTTTACCTGTTTGTTTTAATCTCAGCTTGTACATAAATATCACATGTCTGGAGTCTGGAGCTTGTTTTGTTTGTTTGTATTTATTGCTCAGTTGGATTTTAGGAATTTTCTGTATTTTTCTCTACCCAACCTAATATTGGGATTTTTATACAACTCCTCCACCCCCAACTGGTTTGTTTTCCCTCACTTTTCCAACCCCTTTTCCAATTCTCTTCTCATTAGTCTCCATAACTATAACCTTCCATAACCCCAACAACCTTTAAATCTGTAGAAACTAACAGTATAATAACTTCTCTCTCCCAGATCCTGTGCCACCTCCATCTTTTATCATAGTTAATAGTAGCCCTCACACTAATCGACCCTACACTGTTCCAACTTCTAAGTAACCAAAATCTTAGCATAGTTATGCCAGCCTTTTTCCTTTACCCACCAGCAACTATCAAAATCAAAATGAACATTGTTGTTAAGTTGAAACTAGGACGTTTGCATAACAAGCATATCCAACAGCTTGAGTCACTCCTGGTGTTACTCTGGGAGTAATATAGAAGCTACATCTGGCACATTGAACTCCTATCCTGAAGATATTCCTTCTGATTTACATGTGTAAGAATACAGTAGATAACTAGAAAACCCAAATATTAAAATAATTCAAGATGCAAAAATCTCTACATAATAATATAATAAACACAAAAAATCAGGACAATAAAACTTCACCAAAAATTATAAATCCAACATAAATGACCATCAATGAGACTAAATTACATAAAATTCCAGACAAAGAATTCAAAAGAATGATAATATGTTCAAAGAAGAAATGAAAGGAATCAAATAAGAAAACAAAATCCTGAAGGAGAACACAGGATCAACTTAATTAAATAAGGAGATCAGTTCAAGATATGAGCAAAGAAATAAAAATACTGAAGAAATACTAGAAATGAAAAACAAAGTCAAATACAAAATCTCTTTAGAAAGTCTCGCCAATAGAATGGGTCAAGCAGGGGACAGAATATCTGTGCTAGAAGACAAGTTGTGAAACCTAGAACATTCCAACAGAGAGAAAGAAGACATGAGTAGAAATTTCAAGACATTCAGGGCACTATGAAGAGATCCTAATTAAGAATTCGGGGTAGTTCAAGGCCACCCTGAGACTCCATAGTGAATTCCAGGTCAGCCTGGGCTAGAGTGAGACCCTACCTCAAAAAAACTCAAAAAAAAAAAAAAAAAAGAATTCGGGGTAAATGAGATGGAGAATTTAAACCTAATGGCATATTAAATATTTTCAACAAAGTCATAGCATAGCTGGGGAGATGGCTCAGCAGCTAAATATGCTTGCTTGCAAAGGCCTGATGCCTCAAGTTTGATTCTGCAGTACTCACATAAAGATATATGCACAAAATGGCATCTGGAATTCATTTACAGTGGCAAAAGGCCCTACTGTGCCCACTCCCTCTTTCTCTATCTCTCTGTCGGTCTCATTCTCTTATTCTCTCTTTCCCTCCTTGAAACTAAATAATAAAGAAAAGTATTTAAAATCCTTAAAAAAGTCATAGAAGAAAATTCCCCCAAAACAGAAAAAAAAAAATGCCAATACATATACAAGAGGCATTTAGAATACCAAAAAAGAACCTCTCCTTGCCATATTATATCTCAACTACTAAACACAGAAACAAAGAAAATATATTAAAATCAAAAAGAAAGAAATCCCTAGTCACCTGTAAAGCAAGCCCATCAGGATGACAGCAGATTACTCAACATAAAGTTTTAAAGCCGGAAGAGGTTGTAATGATGTATTCTAAGTTCTGAAAGGCAACAACTACCAATGCATGCCACTATATCCAGCAAAGCTATCCAGCATAATCAAAGAAGAAACAAGAACTTTCCAAGATGAAAACAGGCTACGACTGAAGAAATGGCTCAACAGTTAAGGCACTAACTTTCTGAAAAGCTTAATGACCTGAGTTCAATTCCCCAGTATCCATGTAAAGCCAGGTGAACAAAGTGGCGCATGCATCTGGAATCCTTTTGCAGTGGCTAGAGGCCCTTGTGTGCCCATTCTCTTTTCCAATCAGTGCCCTCATTTTAACTTCAGAAAGCCAGTGAAGCTGGGATTTGAGTTTATGTTGCACACTAGCCAATCTAACAATGAGAGTTTGGGTTTGGTTTTCTACAATCTGAGCCCTGTTCCAGCTAGAGAGGAGACTCTCCTCCAGGACTTCCTTAGAAACCTTCAGATCATGTATGTGGGTCTTAAACTTGGAATTTTCCTTTCTGAGTTTCTGTTGTTCTCTCAATAGTTTGTCCATAGATGCTAGAAGCAACCAACCAGCATCATTATTTATCTTACTCTTCCTCAAATATTCAAATGTTTTCAATACAGAGTCACTAAATTCCTTGCTATTGACAAGACATGACTCAGGATCACCAAATACGTCTATCTCACCGAGTTCTTTAAATAGTTCACACCATGGATTATTAGTGCCCTCCTTATTTCCAGTAAAAGCACTGTCCTTATCATCAGTAGGACCTTTAGTAGCACTGAAGTTGGAAAGCCAACCCCAGATAACACCAAGCCCATCCTTATAATTCTGTTTCTCTAGAACCACTCCTGCTACCAAAATCTGTATTAGTCATGGTTCTCTACAGGAACAGAACTGCTAGAATGGATTATATTAAAATGGGGTTTTATTGGATTAGTTTACAATAGTCCAATAGCAGTTGCAGGCCAGTGAATCAAGGAACCCGGTGGCTGCTCAGTCCACATGGCCAGATGCCTCTGCAGTCCCATTCTGGCATGGAAGGCCTGGAGGATTCCTGAGGAGCAGCTGGTTTTTGATCCACCTGGGTCTTCAGTAGACACTGGTCTTAAGTCCACACTGTTTCTTTAGTCCACGCTGGAAGGCAGCAAGCAGCTCTAGCAGCCAAGTGGAAGGAAGGGGCTCCTTTCACCCAGAGCGTCCTTATATAAAGTTCCCATCTGAGAGGGGCCACCCACTCTGGGGAAGGACTTCCTCCTTCAGTTAATCTTTCCTGAAAGCAACCTCAGAGACCCACCAGAAAGGGATTTCTGAGGATCATTAAACAGGTCAAGTTGACAACACCTTGACCATTGTAGCTGGAGAGATGGGTTAGCAGTTAAGAAGCTTGCCTGTGAAGCCTAAGGACACAGGTTCAATTCTCCAGGTTCCATGTAAACCAGATGCACATGGGGGCGTATGTGTCTGGAGTTTGTTTGTGTGGCTAAAGGCCCTGGCCCACTCTTTCTCTCCCTCTCTGCCTAATAAATAAATATTTTTAAATAGTTTTTCATTTTTATTTATTGTGTATTTTTATTTATTTATTTGAGAGTGACAGAGAGAGAAAAAAAGGCAGTTAGAGAAAGAGAGAGAGAGAGAGAATGGGCACCACAGGGTCTCCAGCCACTGCAAACGAACTCCAGACGCATGCACCCCCTTGTGCATCTGGCTAACCTGGGTCCTGGGGAACTGAGCCTCGAACCGGGGTCCTTAGGCTTCACAGGCAAGCACTTAACTGCTAAGCCATCTCTCCAGCCCTAAATAGTTTTTATTAAAAATAAACAAATGAACATTTTTTTTAAAGAAAGATCAGTCAGCCAGGTGTGGTGGTTCATGCCTTTAACCCCAGCACTCAGAAGATAGAAAAGTAGAAGAATCCTCTTGAGTTCAAGGCCAGCCTGGGTCTACAGAGTAAGTTCCAGATCATCATGGGCTAGAATAAGACCAACCTCAGAAAAACAAACAAACAAAACAAAAAGATTATCACCGTTTTGTTCCAGAGATGGTTCAACATATGCAAATTAATAAATACACCATGTATTTATATGTACTCAAGTATACTCAAAATCAGAAACCACATGATCATCTCAATAGGTGTAGGAAATGTATTTGACAAAATCCAGCATCCCTTCATGATAAAGAAGAAAGAAACTGGGGATAGAAGGGACATATCTCAACATCACAAGGGTTATTTATAACAAACCTACTGCCAACACTATACTAAATGGGGAAAAACTCAAAGCATTTCCACTAAAATCAGAAACAAGGCAGAGTTGTCTCCTTTCTCCATTGTTATTTAATATAGTACTGAAACTCTTAGCTATTAGCAGTGCGTGTGTGTGTGTGTGTGTGCGTGCGTGTGTGTGTGATGTAATGTAAAAAAGAGGAAATTAGACATAGATATCTTGTGGAGGTGGATTATGCTGTGCCCTGAAGTCATAGATTGTTATTTGAAAAGTTTAATTGCCATGAGTGGAGTACCTTCCTGCAAGATGTTGCCGATGGTAACCCCTGATGTCCCCAAAACATAACAGTCTGTTTCCAAGGCTCTTGGTTGCCCACCAGCTAGATGGTAAGTCTCTCTTGTTAAAGACTCCTCATGCTTGCACTTCAGGTCACTGAGAAGTCAAGCTACAGCTGAGCTAGATGCCTCCTCCCTATTGACTAGCTGTCAGGATGTTGGAAAAGCAATTTAGCCTATTATCAGAGAAAAGAAAAATGGTATTAACCAGGAGTAAACCCTGTAATCTTTACAAGTATCCAGCCAGGCCAAATGTACCAACTGGTACAATGGCGGCATGTCTATTATGGGGGAAACAAACTGCTCTCTGATTGGACTTGAAGACCACACCATGGGAGTGAATTCCTGCCTAGTAGTAGAAAGCTAATGAAAAGCATATGGCTTGGGAGATCATAAGCCCTAATGGGGAAACTTACTGTTGTCTGGCTAAATGGAGATATTGTGCCCAGCCAAACTGTCTTCTAAACACTAGGTTACTCTCACTTTTGGTTACAGAAATTTCTCTCTTCAGATGGTGGTGACCACTGAGGAGACTCAAAATTCACCAATGTGCTAAGACGTGACAGTAAAGTGTTCGGCACTATGTGAAACATCTCTATCACAACCTTCAAGGCTCAGGGACCATTGCAGAAGAGGTGGCGGAAATAACATAAGAACCAAAAGAAGGGGAAGAGTACTTACAATACTGTCTTCCAGACACAAAATGGCCTAGAATTTTATGACCTCACAGTGGCCCTATTGCTAAAGACACCACAGGCTGCAGTCATAGAACACTGAAAAATCAGAATAAAACTGAGACAGAAACCATCTCCCTGCTGTGCAGCCATCGTAGTGCCAGAGAGCTCTATGTGAGCTGCTTGGTGGTAACCTATCAACAGTATGAACAAGCAAGCTACAAAATCAATCAGGCAGGCAGCTGTACCAATGGGTACAATAGTAGCATGTAAGTTATAGAGTTATTCAGCTGCTCTTTGATTGGATATGAAGCCCTCTTAGTGGAATTCATGCTTCATACTGAGAACTAAGACAAAAGCCCATGGCTTGGAAGGTCTTAAAAGGTAGAGGAGCTTCCACTGTTCTTTGGCTACATGGACAGGTCATGGCCATCAAAAGCTTTCTAAATGTATAACTTTATCCCCTTGGATCCATGTTGCTCTCACTCTTGGTTAGAGAACCTACTTTTTACACATGGTGGTGAATACTGGGGAGACCTGACACCCATCAAAATGATAAGAAGAGAAAGCCGAATGCTTAGCACCAGGCCAGTCATCTCTATCACATCTGCTGGGAAAGTGTTGCAGAGGAGGTGATGGATTAAATACAAGTGTTGCTTTCACTGCTAGCCATTAAAATGAATCAATATGATGTCCCAGCTGCCTGCTCTGCCATGCTTTCTCCACCCTGATAAAGCTTCCCCTCAAAACTATAAGCCTTAAATAACCCCTTTCCTCCCATAAACTGCTTTTGATTGGGTGTTTTATCACAGCATGTCTTCCCTACCATAATGGACTATATAACCTGTGACTGCAATAATCCCTTCATCCCTGAAACTGATTTTTATCAGGTATTTTGGCCCAGCAACAAGAAAAATAAGTACCAAGAAGTAGGGCCATTTCTGCAATAAGCCTGCCGCTGTGATTCTGAGTCTTTTGGAACTGGATGGGGGAATAATGTGGAAGTATCTGGAACTTTGGACTTGAGAACCCCTGCAATGCTGTAAGCAGAGATTACGGGACCATTCTGATTAACTGAATATTTAAACTTTATAATTTAATACAAATGTCATATGATTGATATCTTAAAACAGAAAATGATAAGCCCAGAACATGTATGACATAGTTCCTGCCCTCTGGACATTCCCTTGCTTTACAAATCACATCAGCTTTTCCAAAGGTCAAGGCTAAATGAAGAAAGAGAGAATTATCAAAGCTGAGCAGCTGACATGGGTCATGTTTGCTTGAAAGGCCTGTTTGACCCATTTTTTTAGTATAACATTCTTTTCAAAACTAGGCTTAAATGGACACAAGTGTAATTTTTCAGTAACACCCTTATTTTGCTCAAGGACCAAGCGACCAGCCTCTGAAAAGCAGAGACTACTTATTACTAGTAAAGACACGTAAAAGCAGCAGCAGTGGGAGGTTTGCAGAAATCAGTGGGGAGTCTGAAGAGCCAACTGATTTCTGAGAACCTGCTCCATGACCTGATAAAGACACAGGTGTGATTCATCTTCAGCAAGCTGGTGGCCACTTTCATTTGCTGATGGAGGTACAACACACAAGAGCAAAGTGTCAAGAAGGCCACTCTGGTGACGCTCTGAGCACCACGCATCATGAGCAGGAACTGCAGTGGATACGGCACAGTCATTCAGTCCTGGACATGTCTGCCTTGGAGGAAAGACCAAAATAATCATAGGATTTGACCAAGTCTCACAAACTCTAAAAACTCCCTCAAATTGTCCTTCCTAACAAAAGTTAAAATACCACCCGGTGTGGTGGTGCACGCCTTTAATCCCAGCACTCAGAAGGTGGAGGTAGGAGGATCGCCGCGAGTTCGAGGCCACCCTGAGACTACATAGTGAATTCCAGGTCAGCCTGAGCTAGAGTGAAACCCTACCTCGAAAAAACAAAGAGAAAAAAAGTTACAATACCACAGCCTATCAATCATATAATCCTGGACTTTTTTCCAGAACTGAGTTGAAGCACTTTCACTACTTATCTTACTGTCAACAGTAATCAAATTTTCTAGGTATCAAAATTCAAATCAAAAAAAATTCAAATCAAAATCAAATTTTCCTAGTATGAAAGAATTATGATTTCTGATTGTGTGGTAAGCTCCCATGTTATTTTGATGTTATTATCTCTATCCAATGAGGATCTAGTGACAGCACATTGGGAAGGCCAACAACTTGGGCCATTCTGAAAGGAGAAAGCAAATGCTGAGAGGCTTTGGTGGCCTGTGAAGTGTTAAAGTCCCACCATTCCTCAAGGCAGGGGCATTTCTTTGAGGAGATAAGTTTGTGGAAGAAAGCCCATAATAAGAGGTTGTCTAGTGTCCTGAAAAAAAAAAAACAGACTTGTAATACATAATGGACAGGGCTTCCTAGGAGATGCTAAGGCAAAGAACCTCTCACACAATGTGTCAGAACAGTTGTACCCCCACCTAGGAGTCAGACTACCTAAAGAACACCACACAAGCTAACTATAGTTGCCACATCTCAGGGGAAAAGCAACAAACCATGTGGCAGAGACAATGTGGTAGAAAGCAAGTTATAGAGAAAGCAGGCACTGACTTTTTTTTTTTTCACCTAAAGTACAAAGGGGGAGAAGTGGCATGAAACAAATACAGAAAGACCTGTGCCATGGTCTAGGAGAGGTTCATATGTATAGCAGCTTCAGGTTCACTGAGATGAAATTCCAGACCAGGCACAGTTATGGAGGAAGGGATTTACTAAAGTTTACAGATCCAGAGGAAGTTCTATAATGGCAGAGGAAGCTGGCCTGCCTTCACAGGTTCAAGCCCCAAGAGACAAAAGCACAAGCCAAAAGCCACACAGCACAGCCCAGCACACTTCAGGAACTCCAGCCAGGCACACTTTGTGTATCTTTACATTGAAATCTCAAACCCACCACCACACCTTAAGATCTGCCCAGTGACACTGCCTCCAGCCAAGAGGCTGCAGATGCAAACTATAAACTAATAAAACACTGCATATATTGGGGGCCATCTATTCAAACCACCACAATAGGTAAAGGCTTTGTCCCAAGGTGGTAGCATTGGGAGGTACTGTAGACCTTCAGGAGGTTCAAGCCAGTGGGAGTTCTAAGGTCATGGTGGTGTGTCCTTAAAAGAGGGTGTGTGGCTTCTTGTTTTCTCCCTCCATCCTTCCTCCTTTTCCTGATTCTACTTCTTATTCCTCTCTCTCTCTCTCTGTCTCTTGCTCGCTCGCTCACTCTCACTCTCTTTCTGTCTCTCCTGTCTTGAGATGTGAGCATTTTCTCTAACATATGCTCCTGCCCTGATGGAGCCCAACCCAAGAAGCTTCTTGACCTGTGGAAAATATTTCCATGTAGTGACTCAAAACTGACTGACCCATAGTGGCAGGAAAAGGGGACAGTATGTGGCAAGTCAGCAAAAACAACAGGTCACAGTAGTATTGCAAAAAGAAGATTCTAAGGAAAGCATGGGACATCAGAGAAGAAGAGAAATGGATTGAAGTAAGAATTTGGCTTTCTCTGTTACCGCCACTCCAAACTGTGGCAGTATTAGCAACTTATTTTTTTTTTTCATTTAACTTTTCATTTTTAAATAATTACATAAGAGTTGTAAGAATAGTACAAAGAATTATCATGCTCCTTTATTCAGATTCACATTTTTAACTTCGCCACATTTGCTTTAACATTCCCTTCCTATATATAACATGTTTTATATTTTTATATGCTATACTTTATATAATGTATGGTACTCTATTTTTTCTGAACCGGTTAAGACTTAGCTGATCTCCTCTAGCCTCTTCACCTGAAAGTCCTTTAGTATAGATTTTCAAAAGACAAGAACATTCTCTTTCATTACCATAAGCAATTAAAAAATCAGAAAAGTTGCCTTTGGTCCAATGTCTAATCTCTAATCCACAGTCCATACTCAGATTCCACCATTTGTTGCAATAATGCCTTGTGTCGATTGTGCCTCTGGCCCAGAACTCACTCAGTCCAGGGCTGTGCACTGTCTTTGGTTGTCTTGTCCCTTCAATCTCCTTTAATGTGGGACAATGGCTCCACTTTCTCTGGCCACTTTTGACATTGACATTTACAGAATTTTAACCTGTCAGGGCTAGGGGAATGGCTCACTGGTTAAGGGTGCTTGTTGCACAAGCCTGTCTGCTGGAGTTCGGATCTCCAGCACCCACATAAAGCCTGATGCCAAGTGGTTCATGCATACAGCAATGGTCAGAAGAGTGAGGAGAATCCTAAAGCTCACAGGCCAACTATCTGGCCTTCCCATTAAATAACAACCAGAGAGATGTTGTCTCCAACAAGGTAGGAGAGGGTCAGTACCCTGCGGCCACTATCTGACCTCCAGATGCGAGCCATGGCATTCACAAGCTGTATTCATAAACATGCGTGGGCACATGGGCGCACACACACACACAAAATAAATTTTAAAAACAGAATTCAAGCCTCTCAATCTGAACTGACTGAGTTTATGTATTTCAGGCAAAATTGCTGCCTGAGGCATGCTTTCAGTGCATCAGAGCAGGGGTCGCTTGACATTGGTCTATTCCTGTGATCCTGACCTCAGCGGAGCTTTACTACGATGACAAACTAGTGATTTTCTGGCGGAACCGTTTTCCTGCGTTTATGAGATGGCATTCTATTTTAAGGAAGACCGTCCTCGTCTTGTTGTATTTACTTGTTCTCATTGTGGACCCAGGGATTGTTGCACACTTCAGTGAGCTGCAGTCCATCACTGAGTTCATCTCTTTGGGTGGTCAGATTGTCCTTTAAAGCCAGGGAAACATTTCCCTTGAAGGTGTCCCACTATGTCTATGATGGCTGTCATATATTCAGATAAAAGAGAACTCGGTTTGTTTTGTCCTTTCTGGATCAGCCATTGTAACAAGGAGTGGTAGTTTATTTTCACAGAATATTATGTTAGCTTTCCATCACTGAACAAAATACCTGAGAATATCAGCTGACAGAGATGAAAACGTTTGAATTCACAAGCAATCCATGATTGGGGTCCCATTGCTTTTAGTCAGGAAGTAGGGGTACCAGACGGCAATGACAAAGAGTCTATGACAAAATAAAACTGCTCATTTACTTCATGACCAGGGAGCACAAGAGAGGACACAGTCGCATCTGATTTTCAAGGACATGTCCTCCCCACAAAACAGCCTAGCAGGCACCACTTTTGAAAGGTTCCACCACCTCCCAATAGCAGCATCCTGTTTCCATTACACACAAGCCTGTGCGCAACAAGTGAGCTGTTAGGTGTTCAAGAGTCAAGCTGTCAGCCTGGGGTTATTGCTCAGTCAGTAACACTGGGGCTGTGGGAGATGTTCAAGATTCAAACTACAGGCCTGGGGAATATAGCTCAGTCAGTAAAGTGCTTGCCTTACAAGCATATGAGGACCTGGCTTTAATCCCCAGAACCCATGTAAAAATGCCAGGGAGGGTGATGTCCACTTATAACCCCAGCCTCAATGCTCAGCAACATGCTCTTTTAGTAAACCTCTGGGGGATAAAAGTCAGTAAAATAAGCAAAATATTATGAGAGAAGGCTCTGCCATCACATGTGAGCATCAGTGTCACTAGTAATATAGTAAGTCCATGTCTCAGCAGCGAGGTAATACAAAAAGGGAAATATTTATGCTACAAGGGGAACTTTCTTAAGCATTGCTTAAAATTGAGCTCCAGGGGCTGGAGAGATGGCTTAGTGGTTAAGATGCTTGCCTGCAAAGCCTAAGGACCCAGGTTTCACTCTCCCAGAGCCCACATATGCCAGACACACAAGATAATGCATGCATACAAGGTCACACATGCACACCAGGTGGCACATGCATCTGGAGTTCAATTGCAGTGGCTAGTGACCCTGGTGCACTGCTTCTCTCTCTCTCTCTCGCTCTCACTCTCGCTCTCACTCATAAAAAAAATAGAGATCTGGAGAGATGGCTTAGTAGTTAAGGACTTGCCTATGAAGCCTAAGGATCCCGGTTCGAGTCTCGGTTCCCCAGGACCCCCGTTAGCCAGATGCACAAAGGGGAGCATGCATCTGGAGTTCATTTGCAGTGGCTGGAGGCCCTGGCGTGCCTATTCTTTCCTTCTCTCTCTCCCTCTCTCCCTCTCTCTCTTTCCCTCTCTCTTCCCCTCCTTCTCCATTTCCCTCTTTCTCTGTCACTCTCAAAGAAATAAATAAAAATTAAAATATTTTAAAAATAAAGAGATAGATAGGTAGATAAAATTATGCTTCAAAAATGGGCCCTTTTAGTTTTAAAGATTCTTCTCCAAATTTAGGACAGAAAATAGAACTTTAGAGAGAGGCTTCCATGTGAAATGGTTTCAACAAGAATCCTTCCCAGATATTGCTGCATGTTTGCTATATAGAAAAACTGAGGGCTGGAGAGATGGCTTAGCGGTTGGTTAAGGCACTTGCCTGCAAAGCCAAAGGACCTCCGTTTAATTCCCCAGGACCCACATGAGCCAGATGTACAAGGTGGTGCATGCTTCTGAAGTTCGTTTGCAATGGCTGGAAGCCCTGGCACACTCATTCTCTTCTCTCTTTCTCTCCCTCCCCCGCCCCTCACTTGCTCTGCCCCTTTCCCTCTCAAATAAATAATTAAAAATAAATAAATAAATAAATAAAAACTAATATTTGGTTCCATTTGTCAAGGGCTTGCTCTGCAAGCATGAGGACCTGAGTTTAGATCCCTGCCACTCATGTAAATGTCAGGCATGATGGCACACACCTGTAATCCCAGTACTGCAGATGAGGAGACAGGAGGATCCCTGAGGCTGGCTGGCAAGATTGTCTAGCGTAATTTGTGAGCTCTGGGTTTAGTGAGAGGCCATATATCACAAGAAACAGTAGTGTTGAAAGATACAGTAGAGAGAGATTGGGGAAGACACCCATCATTGATCTCTGACCAAGCACACATGTACACACATGTACCAACACACATATGAACATGCATACATGTATATGTATGTGCATACATACATATACAAAAATGAAACTGACAGTTTCAACTTG
Source organism: Jaculus jaculus (assembly GCF_020740685.1). Classification (NCBI taxonomy): domain Eukaryota; kingdom Metazoa; phylum Chordata; class Mammalia; order Rodentia; family Dipodidae; genus Jaculus; species Jaculus jaculus. The sequence goes on from NC_059108.1 coordinate 28,872,787, forward strand.
TTTTAAAATAAGATATTAGGGCTGGAGATATGGCTTAGTGGTTAAGGCAGTTGCCTGCAAAGCCTATGGACCCAAGTTCAATTCACCAGTACCCACATAAGCCAGATGCACAAGTGGCACATGTGTCCAGAGTTCATTTGCAGTGGCTGAAGGTCCTGGTGTACCCATTCTCTTGCTCGCTCTCTCTATCACCCTCTCTCTCTCAAAACAAACAAATAAGATATTATTTGTATTATACCCATATTTTTTTTTACCAAGATGCTTGTGGATTTTGGGGAGGCGTGTTGACCAAGGAAGAATAAAATGGTTTTCATAGATAAATAGTCTCAGCCTAGGACTTATTAAGCACTTTAGAAATAAGGCATATAATAGCATGAATTTGTTTTAGTCTGATTTACACTGATTACATATGCTATGCCAGACTGGGCACAACTATCACAATGATCACCTGCTCTGTGTAAAGTTGACCAAGCCACCAAATATACAAGGAGCAGCTGCCTTGTGTAGCTTTGTGAAACAAGCAGAAAGTGATTCTTGTTGGCACGTCTGCATTTTTAATTGATATGTGTTCAGGGGGTACATTGCGATATTTCAGTACATGTATATAGTGTGCAATGCACACAGTAAGACTTGGGACCATTCACAAAAGTCTTTTCTGCTAGCTATTTTGAAATGTGTAGTTGGTTGTTGGCAACTCCACTTACCCTGCTCTTCTGCAGAACACTGAAGGTCACTTTGCTACCCAGCCATACCACATTACCCATGGTCCTTTCACCCCTCTCCCTCATCCTCCCCAGCCTCTGGGGACCACTGATTCACACTCTGCTCCTCTGAAATCAGCATTGAACCCCTTAATGCTAAAATCACAGATAGACAGCTTCTGGGCCACATACAACCTTATCCAATTTCCACAGCAAGAAACGACCTTCCCCTTTTCTATGCCCCTTTTCTAACACCAGGGCAGATGCAACATCAACCTTTTCCATAGAGAAGTTTGAAAGATGATTAATCTCCCCTCTCAATCCTAAGTAAGATCATATAACACTTTTAATTTTTTCTCTCCCAAAGTCCACATGGTATAACAAATACCTCCTAGTGAATAATTATTTAAGTCATCATTTGATTTGATGAATTGATTTCTTAGACTCTCAGGAAAAAGTAGACAAAAAAATTCAAAGTAGCATATGCTAATGTCAACATTCACCGTCCCAGTGACTACTGATGTCAAATCCCCTGCTTCTACCTAGCATATTCCACTAACTACACACATTCCAGATAGGCAAGCTAGCACTGACACAGATGAAACCTTTAAAATTCACACTGCAGCAAATACAAGTGGGTGATCACATCATTACAATTGTCAGGGGCTTAAACACTTCCCCACCATCACTATGTATTAAGTCCTGGCAACCCTGGATACAAAAGCCAGCCCTTAAGAATACCTGCTGTGGTCTGGCTAAATGTCTACATTATGCCCACCAAACTGCCTTCTAAGCACTTTTTTTATGGTTAGGCCATATATTAATGCTACTCTCACTTTTGGCTAGAGAAGCTTCTCTTTTTAGATGGCAGTGACCACTGGCATGACTCAAAACTCACTATAGTGCTAAGAAATGACAGTGGAGTGTTCAACATTGAGACATCTCTGTCACATCCTCCAAGATTGTGAAAGATGTGGCAGAAAGAATGTAAGAGCCAAAGAAAGGGTAGGACTGCTTGCAATACTGTCTTCCAGACATACAAATGGCCTTGATATTCATGACCTCTTAGTGCCTAGTACTACCTGCACAAGACCTTTATAATGATATAGGATTTTGGTGTACATGTTATACTTGTGAACCCCAACTTGGGGTCCTTATGTTATTAACAAAGAATTGATAAAATGGACTCAAGAAGGGTAAATTATATTGAGTTATTTAGGGAAAAGTTATTTTGGGGAGATTGGTATCTAGGAAAAAGCTGGTGTAGTTTCACACACATGTAGAAGATGGAACATAAAAGCCCTGTCAAGTAACACACCAGAGAGAATTAAGAAATTGTGAAGGACTCAGAGATCAAAGATAAATCTTACACATAGTCAGCATTAGAGGATGCCCCAAAGCATGACACAGAAAGAAGGAAAGAAGAAAAATATCCAGACCAAGATAAGGTAAAGATTCTCCCTTCCCAGCCAGGCCGGGAAGGAGGGACAGACTCATGTGGATGTTTGGTCAGGTCACAGGGCAAAAGGAATAGAAGAGAGAAGTTGGGCCACCTGGGTACCCTCCTTTATTGAGGTCAGACATTCAATTAGTGTGAGCCTCCTCATCAGGCTCAGGTGTGTAGGCAGAAGCTTGATTGGCTCAGAGTCAAAGGGAGCTGAACTGAAGAAGAAGCTGGAAGTTACTGTTAGGCATCACTGGCAGTCATGTTGGAGAGACAGGACCAGACTCACCTTTCAGTTTTGCCAAGTTAGGCAGAATAGATCTCCTTGTTTCATCTTTGGGTTTATGTCCCTGACTGCCTGAAAGAAGCTACCTTTCTCCTATTTCTCCTTCAATAATAGGGGGAAAACATGGGGACATAAAAATGAAAGAGACACTAATTGGAAAGGAGGGATTCATTCAATGGAGGGTAGATTTGAGACGGGGTGGATGGAAGTGGCAAAAATTATCACGGTTTATTGTCTATACTTATGAAAGCTGTAAACAAAAAGACTTTTTTAAAACAAGCCTTCCCTTGTTACTGCCCTGCCTATACTTTTACACACACACACACACACACACACACACACACACACACACACACAGCCCTGTAGAGAGGCCAGGACTGTTGTTCATCCTACCTGTGCCTCCAAGTCTCCTCTATGGATTGGGTATAACATGATACCCTGGAGACAACCTAACTGCAACAAACCCACCATAAGTAATGACTGTCATGATTACATTTGGTCTCAACTTTTGGAGCCCCCCACACACACTTCCATCTCAAAACCCAGAAAAAACTTGCATCTACGTTCACTCCTTCACAGAATTTCATCAAGCCCTATTTTCCAGCTATGCTTTCTATATTCAGTGGATCAATGCAATCTTAGCGATAGGTGCTGTGCTGACCCCGAGGGTATGATGCGAAGACCCATGACAGGTCTGCTGCGCATCTGGGGTCTCACAGGCTAGGGAGGGCACACAGATCTGTGGGAAAAGGTACAGAAAGGGGCTTTTCATGGGGCCACTAGGAGAGAATGTGGGTAAACGGTTTCCTAAAGGAAGGTTCTCACAGCCAAAGAATGGGTAAGGACCAGTCAAAACACCAGTCAAAAACACAAGTCAAATCCTTCTTAGCCACAAGGACACATTCCAAGACATTCCTCAGATGCCTGAAATAGCAGATAGTACCAAATACAACTGCTTTTTAAATACTTCCAGGTAATTCTCATTCACTTCACAACAATCTAGTTCCTATTATTGTAAACTGAAAACTTACAGTAAAACAGACAAAAATGTACAGCCTTGTAGTACTCATATATTCTGTGATTGTGAGGAGGAAAACAAAGAACTAAGCAGATCACAGTAGTCTTCCCTCCATCTGGTATATCCATAGACTGTAGGTGGTCTGGAACAGATAATTCCAAACCCTCTTTATATTATGATTTTTCCTGTACATAAATTCCTGGGACAAGTTTCATTTATAAATTAGACAGTTAGAAATTAACATAATTAGTAACATAGTAACAGAATTAGTAACAAAACAGATATATGGTAATAAAATTTTTTAAACTTATGCATCCTTTCTGGAATTTTCCACTTAAAATTTTCCAACAATGTCAACCACAGGTAAGTGAAATCAGAGAGAAAAACATCATATATAGGAGACCGCTGAGCAGTGAAAAGCTGTCCTAAGTACATGGGACAGCCTGTGCAAAGACCTCTTGTGTAGACACATGGCTGTTTGTGGGAAAGGATAGCTCTGTGCATACGAAGTAGAACATGGTCAGAGATGGGCTGAAGCAGAAAGCATCACTAGAACCCAGCATTCCGACAAGCCTCATCAGTACAGGTTTTCAATATGGGAATGAGGTCCGCAGACCTATTAGAATGATGGTTCAGACTTCAACATGAAAGAGGGATATAAAAGATGAAAGGAGGGGAGGATCAGACAGCTACTGAAACGGACACTTAGAAGCTACTTTTGCTAAAAGGCATTGACTCTTCACTTAGGCTCACAAGATAAGAAGACACAGGATCAAAGTCTAATGGCTCTGCCCTCATTTCGTGTCTTTCTTTTCTTTGGCTGATGGCATAGAGATAAATAATTGCGCTTAACCTTTCCTCTTGGGTCACCTTGGTTTCCCAAGAACAGCAGAACCTCTCAGGACTGACCACCCTCCAGAGGAGGCAATTACCCACAATGGTGAGGCAGAACCTGTAGTAGAACTAATCACCTACCTTGCCCCTCTAAGCACTAAAGATTTTTCAGACCACCCTGCTGGACTAGAGATGAAACAATGACCAACCAGACTACATTGAGACCAGGACTGCTGAATTACGCATACTTATTGTCCCCTGCTTCAGTCCTTGATCCATTACCCTGAAACTCTGTCAATACCTCAAAGACAGATTTGGGATCATTGAGCCTCTTTACTCCTCTTTGCAAGTGGCCACACCTAGTAACTCTTGGTTTTTCACCATTATTCATCAGTCTAATTGGCATGTTGGGGGTGGATGGAGGAGCCTACCTTATTGGGGGCTATAAGACCCCAAGCTTTGACTCTAAAAACTCTGGTTCTTTAACCATAATAACCTTGGCAAGAGATAAGGCAGCTTGAATGGGTGAGGGAAGTCAGTGGGGTAAAAGTAGAACTGAAGAATATTAAAGTGGAAAAAAAAGTCATCTGTTCTTGTTTTTGCAGAAGTGGATGCTGAAGATGAAGGATAACTTGCAGATTTCTGATTTGGGCAACCAGATAGATTTTTGAGGTGAGGTACCACATTGGTTGGAAAAACCAGGACCCAGAGATCCAAGATGCCTGCAAGGGAACAAAGCTCTTGGGTCATGGCAGAGCTGAGCCTGGGCTTGAGAGATAAGGTGTGGCAAGAAATACATTGGCTTTGTCAGCTCATATCACAAGTAACTGGATCATGGAGGGAAGAAATGAACACACCAGGCAAGCAGGAACAAATAAAGGATCTGAAAGTATTCACACATTATTTTACACAAACAAGGCAACAATTTCTCTTCATGAGGAATTCATGAGGAACACCAGAGCCTAGTTAAACTGTGGTCATATTTGTGCTGTGATTTAGAATTCATTTGAATTTGAATATCTCATAGCCACACACACACACACACACACACAAAGGCAAGAATCAGGGCAATGCTTCCTGTGTTTTGGGCTCCTGAAGGTCTTAACTGACCCTAACTTGGCACCGGGTAAGGGGTCTGATCAGGATCAGGCCTCCAGGGGTGATGGTAGCACTTCCTGTGACAGGAAGGGACACCAGGAGGATGCCAGGCCTCAAGGGTCCCCAGATGACATCTACTTAGTTAACTCATTAATTCATGGTGTGTTGTCTGGGAGCTGATATGTTAATATGTTCCACTTTTAAGTACTTTTTTTTTGTAGTATAAAGGACATGTTTAAGAGACAAAACCCTCACAATGTGCAGAAATCTCCTGGTCTAAATTTCAAGCTCTGAGGAAGATCTCTGAGTACAGAGGCCTAATTCTTAATCGGGGGGCGGCTTTTCTGGCAACTTCTAGATCACGCAACATAGGTGGCCCAGTTTTCACGCCTGCCCTTGTGCACTGTGTAGAGCCTCATCCTCTCCCAGCTCTCTGTGTGATCGAGGCCTTGGCCAGAGTTCAAACCGCATCCTCTGCCCAGTCCGAAAACCACTTCTGGATCGTGAAGTGCTAAGGCATTTATAAAACTTCTGAGAACTAGACAAGCCAGGGCCAATTCCACTGTTTCTTTAAGGGTCCTCTGCAAGGAAGAGCTGGCTGTTGCTACAGGTCCATATGCTAGCAAGAGAGTGCCCCAGGGCCCAGAAAGCTACTTTTCCGTAAGTGTTCTCGGAGAAATTAGCATCTAGCCCTTTAAACACTATGTCCTCTGTGGATTTGTATTAAAGAAACTGAGTCACTTCCAGTTCACTGCGTTATTAATAGCTGTTGGTTATTTTCTCCCAGGTTCTCAAGTGCAAAGAAAGAGGTGGGGTGGGGAATTCTGTTTACTTGCATAGCAAGAGTTACTGCTTAACCAAGCCGTGCTCAGCATGTTTGATAAGAGAACTGAAGTAAGAAATGTATTTTTTCCTTTGGAAGTTAGCAATTAACTTATGAAAGGCATAGAGATGTGCCAGCCCTGATGCCACAAAGGCTATAGAAGGCAGCATTCGCCTCTTGCTTTCTTCTCATAGCAGATAGCTCTATTTCACATTGAGATCAAGGAAACCATACTGAAATAATTTCAGTGACAGAACTTTTTGGGTAAAAAAGCAGTTTAGAGATACGTAAAAACCAATAGCAAACTAGAAACAATTCTTTCCTCATAACCAAATGAAAGGCTGCCTTGCTCTGCATTAATAGCCATATCCCTGCATCTGACAGACTCCTTGCTTATCTCACTTAGGCCTCTGAACCATTCTTGACAAGGGCATCACAAGGGCATCTGTGCACTTCTTTGTAGAGTTTGATTTTAGCAAGGTTTTTTTAAAAAAATATTTATTTGTGTTCACATACACACAAGACAGGGAAAGAGTGAGTATGGGTACATCAGGGTCTCTTGCTGCTGCAAAATAAACTCCAGATGTAAGCACCATTTTGTGTCTCATTTTATGTGGATTCTGGGGAATTGAACCCTGGCTGCCAGGCTTTGCAAACACCTTTAGCCACTGAGCAATCTCTTCAGCCCCTTAGCAAGTTTAATATCACCAGAACCCCACCCCCACCCCACTCATGACATCTCATCCCTCTTGTTACCGAACAAGTTCTTCATCTGCTATCATTCCCCAGAGGATGTCCAAGCACCCAGGCCGGTCTCCAGCAAGAATCCTGTTGGGTAGATTAGCCAGAATTCCTCCTTACCCCTGGTATTTACTCTTAGTTTGTATACATTGACTCCACTCTGCTTCTTAGTATAAATGCCTACTTCCCCAAGGAGTTGAGCCCAGTTGTATATTGAGGTCTCTTCTCGCTAAAGAAAAATCTGCTTTCACCATTTCACTGCCCAACTCTGAGTATTCTCGGACACTCCCCAAATTGACAATGAATGGAACTATGCCCCACTACAGACCACTTTCTTAATACATCTCCTTCTAAGCTGCTTTGGAGGAACTTGTGACATCAGGCAAGTGATAGACAGTGAGATGGGGACTACTGCAACCAAAGGTACATACAGCCTCTCACTTTGAAGCGCAGCCTGTGGAAATGACAGGAATACATATTAAAGAAGCCAAGCCAATGGCCAGTGGTGCACACTCCCTGACTTTTGCTGGCTCTCACTTTACCTGCTTTAAGATATGTGCTTTACATACTTGGGCTGAAAGACCACTGAGAAATCCTGCTGGAACTGAGCTGAAAACCTCCTCCATGTATACCAGCTAACAGAAAACTGAGAAAAGCCACACTGCATGCAGCTCAATGGAAGAGAGAAAAATCACTAGTGAAGATACTCCACAGTGGACACTGCAAGACTTATATTTGGCCAAACAGGCCAAATGAGCCAATGGGTGCAATAGTGGCACGTCTGTTTGGGGGAAACCAACTGCCCTCTAATTTGACTGGAGGCCTACTCCATGGGAGGGAATATATCCTTGATACTGAAAACCTACAACAGGAGTAGTCATGAGCCCTAGGGGTGTAAAATCTGCTGCTGTCTGGCTAAATGTATATACTATGCTCATCAAACTGCCCACTAAGCACTTCTCTTAATGTTCATACCCTTATGTTAATGCTACTCTCACTTTTGGTTAGAGAACTTTCTCTTTTCAGATGATAGTGACCTTGGGATGACTCAGAAGGCGCCATGGTGCTGGGAAGAAGTGACAGTGAAGTGCTAAGCACTGCAACATCCTTATCACACCTTCCAAGGTTCAAGGTCCATTGTGGAAGAGGTGGTAGGAAGAATATAAGAGCCTAAAGAAGGGTTACAACATGCTCCTCCAGACACAAAATAGCCTGGATATCCATGACCTCATAGCACCTGACACTATCTACACAAGACCATCATAATAGGAGGAAAAGATGATGACATTAAAATAAAAGAGAGACTGATTGAGAGGGGGAGGGGATATGATGGAGAGCGGAGTTTCAAAGGAGAAAGTGCGGGGGGAGGGAATTACCATGAGATATTGTTTACAATCATGGAAGTTGTTGATTATAAAACATGAATTTTTTTTTTAAAGTATGTGCTTTAGCAGTACGGAACTATTCTTGGCCTGAGGCATTGTAAGCTAGACTCTGTTTCAAACACCCCTTACATATTTGTTCCCTTCTAGGCTTAAAATTGCTTTAAAAATCTGCCAGGTTATCAGAAACCACCACAAGCTCTTGGAATGTCACCATTATCTTTCAGTCTGTTTTCTTCACTTTGAGTTTGGGGTTTTAACACACAGGAATTCATTGAGAAAGCTGCTTCAGGAGCCGCCCCAGGGGCCCTCTGTCACAGCATTTCTACTACACTGTTTGTCTAGGTGTGGGACTTTGTTTTCACATTTATAAAGAAAAAAAAAGATGTCTTTAAAGGGAGTTTGACAAGCTTGGTATGTAACCTGGGAAAATCCTCCACTACAACCGAGAAGATTGTCAATGGACTGTGTGGAAAAGACGGGAGTAAATAAAAGCCAATTGAATGAGAGACGGATGTAAATTCATAACTCAGCTGTGCTTATCTGATTGTGAAAGTTGCTAAGCATCTGTTTCCGAGAGAGTTCCTTCCGCATTCCCGTACTCACTCTCCCCCTGCTCAACCTCCTTTTCCTTCTCTCCAACATGACTTAAGGAAACTAAGGAAACTAGAAATATAAAGAAAAAAATTAACCTTGGCATTCATCTTGAGAAATCAATCGACATGCTCTGTAAGAAAGACACACACACTGCCCTATGCACTTACTTCACCTCAGACCCTGAGTTTTCAGGGGTCTCTGACAAGTGAAGGACTTCTGTTCATCCAACCTGGCACTGGTTTTGCTGCTCCCACAGCTCCCTGTCCACTCCATTTTGCCCCACAGTACCCCACCCTGTCTCCAGGCAGGTGCCTTTGCCTCAGGCCACAGATCACATGTGCAAGGACCTTTGTGGAGAACAAGTCATGTCTGTGTCAAGGAGCCATTCTGTCCCTGTGGCTATCAAACTACTGGCACCATTGCCTCCTGTGGCAAGGAAAGCTGCTGCCCCTCCTGTCAAGGAAACTCACTTGGCAGTGTTGCCCTTATCTTTTTGAGCCAACAGTCAGCCTCAAATCCACAGACAGGCCAGTGCACACTGAATGAAAGACCCCCTAACTGAGCCCATGGTCATCCATCTTAATGGTCCTTCTTCAGACGAGCCCCCAGCAGACTGACCACACCAGCCTTGCTATTGTTCAACTCCATATTGTCCCTACATGAGTGTGAAAAACTCAGGACCCTCCATGTTTGTACCTCCATAGACTCCAAGTTGAGTTTAGGGATTTTTTTTTCCCCCAACTTTGGACTATTGGCATATACATAATAAGATTTCTTAGGGATGAGACCCAAGTCAATACATGAATTTCATTTATATCTTATATATACCTTATATACAGGCTGAAGGTATTTTATATGTTTTAAATAATTTTTTACATGAAATATAATCTTGTGCTTGTTATGAAATTTTCCACTTGTGGCACCATGTAAATTTGAGATGTTCTAGATTTTGTACAGTTTTAGATTAGGGATGTTCAGCCTGTGTTAGATTTTTAAATATGATCCTCATGTTTTACACAATTATTCTAAGGAAAGGGGGTTGAGTTTAAAGGTCGCTGTGGGGAATGAGAGGATAGAGATCATTTCAAAGGGACGGTAATGCTTTGGAAGTAACTGTAGTGGCCACTTGTTACCCCCCCCCTTAGTGACTCATCATCTCAATGAGAGACTGAGTTCCACCCCCAAAAGGATTCCAGCAGTTGCTCCATTGCTAAACCCCGCTGAAGTCTGAACTATAGAACATAAGTCCACTGGAAGGTACTAGGGTAGGCAGTGGAAAGTAGCTCAGTTCTCATTCAATGTCACAAGCCATCAAACATTACATAAATCTAAGTCAGTTTATAGGGAAAGACCTGGATTCCCAAGACAGGGAAATTTTCCCCAAAACCACTTAGCTGATAGTGATAACAGTAGTATCAAGATTCGAATACAAATCTCCCTGATTCGAAACTCTGTACTCCTTCATTTAACCAAAGCTTTGCTCAGTGTTCACAGAATACACACAAGGAGAATGAAAAGTAATGGAGAAAAACCTCAGAGATCATGAAGAATGTTAAGTAAATCATGATTGCCTATCAGTCTATTTTCTGTTGCTGTGAGAAGATACATGAAGCTGGAAATTTTGTGTTCAAAGAAGAGTTACTTACAATTTTTTAAATATTTTATTTTTATTTATTTTTTTTATTTTTTATTTTATTTTATTTATTTTGAGAAAGAGAGATACAGAAATAAGCAGGTAGAGAGAGAGAGAATGGGTATGCCAGAGCCTCCAGCCACTGAAAATGAACTCTAGATGCATGTGCCACCTTGTACATCTGGCTTACATGGGTCCTGGGGAGTTAAACCTGGGTCCTTTGGCTTTGCAGGCAAGCGCCTTCACTGCTAAGCCATCTCTCCAGCCCTAACTTACAATTTTGGAAGGTAAAAGTCCCAAATCAGGTAGCACCATCAGTTTGGTCTCTGGTGAAGGTCCTTCTAGGTATGACACAGTATTAGACCGCTTCAGGTTCGCTGAGATGAACTTCCAGACCAGGCACAGTTATGGAGGAAGGGATTTATTGAAACTCACAGATCCAGGGGAAGTTCCATAATGGCAAAAGAAGCTGGCCTGCCTTCACAGGCCCAAACAAAGAGAGAGAAAAGCACAAACCTAAAGGTCAAAAGCCACAGCACACTTCAGGAACTCCAGCGAGGCACACTTTGCATATCTTTAGATTGAAATCGGAAACCCACCACCACAACTTAAGATCCATCCAGTGACATTGCCTCCAGCCAGGTAGCCAGCAGATGCAAACTACAAACAACTGAATATATTGGGGGCCATCTATTCTATTCAAACCACCACAGGCAGAAAAACAGAAAGAAAATGATCATGTGCAGAAGGGATCATGTGAAGCAGGAATCCAAAAGACTTGTAGGCGAGGATCACTGTTTTTATAATAACCCCATCAAGTGGGCACTAACCAGGGAACCTCAGTACTGAGGCTGCTCCCCCAAGGCTCCACACGTTTTAAAGGTCTATCATCTCTAACACTGCACCACTGGGAACCAAGTTTTCAATACAGAAACTTTGAGGAAACATATTCAAACATTTCTAAATACAGTATGATATCAAAGCTTTCCCTAAAGAAAAATGATCACCTCTTGCTGGATATTTCAGGAGTATAGGTCCATAGCAGGCCAGGAAAACAGAATCCACCAACAAGGCAATCCACAGATTTTCTTTTTTGAGTCCTAGGCACCTGGTCAGGTTGCTAAGTCTACATGTAGGATCTGATTACTATCTCCACAAACACACACAATGCAGGAAGTAAGCCTCAGTGAGTCACGCCAGTAGCAGCTCTCTTGTGCCGTGCACAAAGAGAACCCCACTTTTAAAAACTGTCCTCTTTGGTGAGCTGTAAGTGACAATTTCCCTGCCTCTAGCCTTGTTCACTCTGGCAAGGATACCGGGTCAAGATGCTTGGACCACATCCTACCCAACTGATTAGAACCCAACTCTAGCCTCCAGTTCTATATCCAAAAGTTGACACTAAAATACACTTTGATTTTTCACTGACCATAAACCAGTTTATTTGATGAGTTCCACCATAAAGTTGGTGACTAGTTCTCCAATTCAAATGTCTTAACCAGAGGGAATAATGAACAGTCCCCTGCATGATCTCATTGGGGAGAAATCTCTGAAGTTAGAAAATGCCAGTGCTTAGTATTTTTCTATTTGCAAATATGTAATTCACATAATTAAATAATATTAACAGCTAGTAATTTCAAGACAGTTCCCTTCTATGTAATAATTTGTCACATCCACTGAGTACCTATACAAGTAATTATCCAGACATGTGCAGGAAAAGTCACATACACTTCCCAGGATCCAATTTTACTTTTAAAAAAATATTTGATTCCCTTAAGTCTTGATACTGTGTTTCTGAGATGGTGAATGACCAAACAAACTACAGATCTCTAAGAATATTTCTAAATTTAAATGAATTCTGTCTTTTTCAAAGTAGCATTACCTTGAATCCTCCTTCTGTTGTCCTAAACTCTCAGAGCAGAATTCTGCCAAAGTCAGATATGATTCTTCACAGACTCCTGTTTTTCTTATATTAGTCCAATATCTAATTTCCATTCAACCAGACAGAGATAGGGAGAGAGATAGAACTCACTGAAGAATGACTCTATTAAGTTTAAGGCCATTCAATTAAGTAATTACTTGAGCAACTTCTCAGTTCTCATTTGACCCTCTGGGAAGCTATGCCAAGACTAACTCTAAGACAAACAAGTACAAAGCTGTTGACAATTTTGCAAAGAGCTGGAAATAAGGTACATGACAGTAGGCTAAATTCTATGAATGTCCTCATTAAATGTTGTATAATTCCATATATATTCCAGCCCTAGTTTCAAGGTAGGAAGCAGGAGAATATTTTAATTTCCTCCTTCCATGTCATTAAAATGGTGTTTGATTTAAACCTTCAACAGCAAAGATTACTGAGATGCAAACATAGCATACTGGTTATGAGAAAAAATTCTGAGTTGGGTATGCTGGTGTACACCTATAATCCCAGCACTAAGGATGTAGAGGCAGGAAGATCAGAAGATCAAGATAATCCTTGGATATGTGTCAAGTTCAAAGCCAGACTGTGCTACATGAGACCCTGTCTCAAAAGTAAATAATATGGAAATAAATAAATAGTATGATATGGTATAGTGTAGATTCTGGAGTTAGACCTTCTGGGTCAGAATTCTGGCCATGTAACTAATAGTGTACAAATTGCTTAACATCTCTTGTTCTCAACTTTGTGCCACTGCAAAGCAGAATTCCACACAGAAAGCTACAAAGATTTAAATAAATTAACATTGGTAAAATTTTAATAGTTTTAAATAGGTGATGAGTAAAAGTAACAGAGGAAATAAATAAATGCTTCCATGGGCATAAACGATCTCCAGGATTTAAGAAATCTGTAACTAGGGATTAGGGAGATGGCTCAATAGATTAGAGCACTTGCCAAACAAGTATCGGATGGAAAAGGACCTGATTTTCCCTGAGTTCTGTTTCCCCACACCCAAGAAAGCAGCTGGGTGGGACCACGTACACCTGTAACCTCAGTCCTGTGAGGAGCAAAGAGGACAGAAGCACCAGGATTTGATGACAGAGGGGATAAAGGAGCCCTGATGTTCTCCTCTGTCATTCATGTGTGCATGGTCACAAGCATCTACACACACATGCACACACCACACATACTACACACACATGCAACACCACACACACATGCACACACCACATGTACTGCACACACACACACACACATTCATACACTACACATACTACAGAGAGAGAGAGAGAAAAAAAAAATAAATAGCTAGTTAGGAACATGGAGAAAGGGAAACAACAGTATAGCAGAGTAACCCTTACTCAGAAAATTTAAATGCCCCCAAATTTGAAAATTTTCACATTCTACAAGTGAAAAATTCCACACCATGAACTTCAGTTTCATGCACAAAATTACATAAAAATATCATATAAAATTATCTTCAGGTTATGTGTTTGAAAAAAAATAAAATAAACACATTTCAGATTTAGACATTAATCCTGTCCCCAATACAGTAGGTATATGCAAGTGTGCCAAAATCTGAATAAACCCAGACCATGAAACACTCCTAATCCCAAGTGTTTTGAATAAGAAATGTTCAACCTGTGCAAAGAAACACATACAACTATTAAATAATTATTGGCTTTTGATAGTACCTATGGGTGTTCAGAGGCTGCAGTATTTGCTTTAAAGCAGACAACAGCAATAAAGTCTTTTGAGTTGATAAGGTGAGCAAATATTTACACAGTAAGTCATGAAAACTAAGGCTATTTTGTCCACCACAGGGTTAATTTAAATCTATGGTACAGAAGGAAAATACTTCATTTTCTCTAAGCTTCCAATTCTAGATATCAAATCTATTATTTTTGCTATTTCATTTTAAACCAGATAGAGGTCTGAGGAAATGCGATTTTTTTCTGCATTTCTGTCCTACATGAGTCAAGTTCCAGCTAATGATGCTGTTAGATGATAAGCAGCAACGTGGATGATAGACATAAAACGCTCTCACCTTGGACCTTTAACAATTGTAAGTTTAAGTAAGTCTAAGAGAGAATGGGAGCCCCTACGGCCACTGCAAACGAACTCCAAATGCATGTGCCATTATGTGTGTCTGGGTTCTGGGGAATGGAACCCTGGTTGTTAGGCTTTGCAGGCAAGTGCCTTAACCAATGAGCCATTTTTCCAGCCTGAGGCCAGAGGTTTAAATCATGTATCTTTCTCAATCGTTCTCCACTTTATTTTTTTGAGGCAGGGCCTCTTACTTGAACCTAGAGCTCACCAGTTCCGCTAGTCTAAACAGACAATTTGCCCAGAGGATCCCTTATCCCTGCCTCCCAATAGGGATCACAGGCAGGACACCGCACACCCTCAGCATTTACATGAGTGCTAAGGATCCAAACTTCAGTCCTCACACTTGCACAAGTGCTTCATCCACGGAGTCATCTCCGCAGGCCCGTTATATTCTTAACTGTTTTTCCAGCGGTGGGAGTGTTTGACTACTGAGCCACGCCCCCAGTCCTTCTTAAGTGGTCCATAAAAATGGAAGCTTATTTTCAAGTGTCCCCATTCTTCCCAAGGTCTCACTGTGTGCCTCAAACAGGAATAGATACCACAGAGATTTTGTCTTAATCCTGCCTGCTCTAATAGACTTTATTGTCACATTGGAGAGGGAGGGGAAAAAAAGCCCAGCATTTTTAAGACAACCAGAGACTAATAGTAACATCAAATGAAAGTGAGTTTTAATGATAGAAATAAGCCTTAACTTAAGTCTTTAGTGGAGAAGTTTCTAGTAAATGCCTACTTAAAGGTCTTCTAAGTTAATTTAATGGTCAGAAAAGGAATTGTAGCAATGATAATGAGCTATAATCCAGAAGCAGCTTTCAGTAGCTGGAGCCCAGTGTACACAGAGGGCAAGTTTCAAATTTTGGAGCTCATGTACCCACACTTTTTTTCTGATAGACAATAAAAATAATAGAAAATTAGGAAACTTCGTGTTTGTTTTGGGGCTAGAGCCCTGGGCTGTAGAGTGAAAGACATACATGGGAATCTAGGGCCAGAAAACACAGCGCCAAACCAAGGTCAGAGTCTTCGGGGCTCAGAAAGCATGAGCTAGCACTGCAGTCATTGTTCACGCATCTCTCTGGACCAGAAAAGCATGAAGTGGTCAAGGTGAGGAGAATGCAGAAGTTGGAGAACACATGCCTAGCCCAAGGAACTCTCACGCAGACATAAGCCAGCCCAGGCAGGCCGTGACCCTCTGGCAGCCACCGGCCACCTCCAGTCTACACTGCAAGGGTAAGCTGCACTTCAAAACCTTCCAGTCAAGGGCGTGACAGGAAGGCTTAACTGCTGAAAGGCAAAAAGTCCAAAAGTCAAGTCCAAAGATTAGGCCGCTAGTCCATCACCTAGAGGGTGCCAGGCAGAGGAGCTGAGGAGCCCACGGCTGCACAGAGACAAGCTGGACCCACGCAGTATCCAAGCACAGCCAGGGAGGTCACAGGCACTTGGGCCATGCAGATGAGACCAGACTGAGGGGGCTGGTCTCCCCTGGGTTTTCCACTGGGTACTCCAACTCCAGGAAAGAGTCGTTCACTTATGGTGGTGTATTTCACGAACAGTTTTACAATAAAATACTTATTACGAAATTGCATGTTGATTTTCATTTTGCTTAAATTGAATCAAAGTTTTACACATACCTAGCTCCATGTCAAATCAGTCTACTAGTTGTATTGAGAAAAACATTAGCAACAGCCCTTAGGCCATTCTCTGCTCTCCGCAAACAATGCATTGCAATTTTTGGCTAATTCTTTTCTTTTTTTTTTTTTCAGTAAGAATGATAACTTTTAATTTGGGGACTGAGGGTATCATGTCAGATGGTCAGAACATTTTTTGTTAAAAAGAGGACTCAACATAACCTTTCAGACCTTTTCTAGACAGCATGGGCCTGCCCGGTCTCTGAGACCCCCAAAGCCAGCCACCAAGTGTGTCAGCCTACTCTGTTGAGAACTGCAGTTCTTTTTGTTTCCTTTTGTCCGTCCTCGTTTTTCATTTTATTAAGTAGAAATTTTGTATGGACACATCAAATGATGGTGCTCTCATTTCCATCCTCCATGTCCCAGCTCTCCTGAGGACCCTCTTTGGTGGGATTGTGGTATTCACCATGGAGTTGAGGAATATGAGCTGTGAGAGCAGCAGTCAGTCATTGTGGGAAAAGGGCAAAGTCTCTGGATACTCCCCCCACCCTGTGGCTCTTACAGTCTTTCTGCCCCCTCTTCTGGGAAATTCCCCAAGCCTTGGGTGGGTGTATTTTAAGTCTGCTTTAGTGTTGAGCTCTCAGCAGCTTCAGGATTTCTGCTTTGGTGTGTTTTGAGAATCCTCGGTGTCTGTCTCCATCATGCTGGCCCAGGTTGACATCCAGGCTCACTACGGAAGCAGCACTCTTGCTCCTCTCACCAGTTCCTCCTGAGTTTCACCTGGGCCCTGGCTGCTGTGTGAGGGGTGGTTCATCCCCTGCCAGGAATTAGCTATCCTTGTCTTGATAATAGATTTTGGATGGCCTCTGTTTATTGCTGCTTTCTGAAAAAGAAAAATAGATTCTCCCATGGACAGTGATATCAGGATAGGTTAAAGCAGATAAGCATTATTAGTTTAGAAAGATTTTGATGGGAGTAACCTAACATTTGGACAAAGATTAGTGAGAGCTTCTCACTCCGTTTCCAGTTCTACTTACAGGTTCCTTTCCACTGAGCAGTTCTCATAGCCAGAGACGCATTGGTTACCCATGTAGGTTGTGTGCCACTATTGCACAAGTGTGTACTGATGGACAGTCCTTCCATCTCGTGTCCTCCTCAATTTCTTTCTTGAGTGTGTTTATGTTTGTATTATATATGTCTTGCACATCCTTGGTTAGAGTTATTCCAAAGTACTTGATCATTTTTTAGTGGTTATTGAATACAGGACAGCCTCATTTATTTCTTTCTCTTTATATTTATTTTTTTCATATGGGAAGGATACTGATGTGTGTGTGTGTGTGTGTGTGTGTGTGTGTGTGTGTGTTGATTTTTCTTCCTGCCACTTTGCTAAAGGAATTTATCACCTTTAGAAGTTTTAGAGTCTTTCAGGTCACTAATGTGTAGGATCATGTCATCTGCAAATAGGGTTTGACTTCTTCCTTTCCAATTTGTATCCCTCTTATATCTTTCTCTGATCATATTGCTAGAACTAGGTTTTCTCACAATATGTAGAAGTGCAGTAGTGAGAGTGGGCACCCCTTGTCTTGTCCCCAATCTCAGTGAGAACTACTTGAGTCTTTCCCCATTAAGTAGTTTTTATTACATTGAGATATGAAACCTCCATGCCTATTCTCTCCACCATTTTAATCATGAATTGTAGTATTTTATCACAGGTCTTATATGCATCTATAACAATTATCATGTGGTTCTTGTGTTTAAGTTTATTTATGCGGTGTATTATGTTAATCAGTTTCCAGAGGTGAAACCAACCCTGCATCATTGGAATAAAGCCTGCTTGATCAAGGTGGATGATGCTTTTGATGTGTTGCAGAATTAGGTTTGTGAGGGTTTTGTTCAGGATTTTTGCATCTAAGCTGATTAGAGATATAGGTCTATGGTATTCTTTTCTTGTTATGTCTCTGTCTGGTTTTGGTTCTTAGGGTGAAGGAGTTGGAGAGCATTCCCTGTTCTCTGATAAAGCTTAAGAAGAAGTTGTTTTATTTCTTTGATGAAGTTTAGGTAGAATTCAGTTGAGAATTTATCGGATCCTGGACTTTTGCTTTGGGGTTTTTTATTACATTTTCAATCTTAGTTTGTTTAGGAGATTTGTCTGCTCTGAATTTAGTTTTTGCAGGTGGTGTGTATAAATTCCTCCATTTCTTCCATGTTGTCCAAGTTTATGGAGTACTGGTTTTGGAAATATTTTCCTCATGATTCTTCCAGTTTCACTAGTGTCTTTTGTGACCTCTCCTTTTTCATTTCTAATTTGGTTAGTTTGAGATTGCTCATGAAGGATCTTGTTCCTCATTTGCTCATTGGTCCCTTTTGTCATCAAGGAGCTTCCGCCTTCATCTGGCTGTTTGTTTCTGCACAGTTACATAGAGAAGCTCCCTCCCTATAGACATGGGTTTCCTCTCATTTCCTCAGAAGGGAAGAAAGGAAGGCATCACTCCCTGAGGGCATGCCCCAAACCTCACCATCCAAGCTTCCTCTTCCGGTGAGACAGGCCGTGGGATGCCCATTTCTTCACCTCCCCAACTTCCAGTTGCCCCACATCAAGGCCCAGAGGGTGGACATGGGGTCCGTGTACTTGCTGCTTGAGTGTGCTTTGGTTGTGCCAGGTCATTCATTTACCTGGCCCCCAGCAAAGCTCCACTTCCTCTGCAGAGTGAGCCTCCTCCGCAGCAATGCTGGCAGATCCCTCAGCAACTCCCATAGGGACACCAGGGGCTGCTTGTGGCCAAGGCCAGGTTCTCAGAGGGCAGCTACATCTTGAGGGCCCACAGCCATCCTCCTGCCCTGACAGCAGCTGAGGCACCAGGGGCCGCGCTCCACCCCAACCTTCTCAGCAAATATCAAACTTCTGTTTGACGACTAGAGGCAATGATGGCTCTTACGTCGTCAAGTTGAGTGGGGGCCGAATAAGGAGGTTTTCCCCGAGAAGGGACTCTCAGGGGTCAGAAGGTGCAGAGCAATTCAAGGCGCTGTGATAAAAGTCTGGAGGAGTTGGCATTGCCACTTGAACCACACCACCCAGAGCTTGAAGATTTCCAGGTACTTTGTGATGATGCAGTCCATGAAGCACCTTAAGAGACAAGAACCAAAACTTAGTAAAATGAGGAGGATGACTAGGGGATGGAGGAAAGGGAAGAACTAAGTATACTGTTTTCATTCCACAGCCCCAGGGTTTTTTTTTTTTTTAGCCATACCTGCATCTAAAAAGAGGCTCATAGTAAAAAGAAAATAACCCAAAAAGAATTCCCTATGGCAAAAGCAGCTGCCAGCAGAAATAGGCAAGAGTGAAATGTATACAACTGTTCATCATCTGCCTCTCCTGAAGGCCGCTTCACCATGAGAAAGTTTAGGTCTTCTAAGAGTACATTCACCGCTGTATGGATCAATTGCCATAGGAGTAGGCCTCGGGTCCTTGCATCCCCGCGGTTCCCATTAAGTGGAGGTCCTGTACCAGTCTCCACTTGTTAAGTCCCTTCTGAACTCCTTATATGGGCTAGAACACTCTTTTATGAGTCCTTTTTTTTTTTTTTTTTTTTTGGTTTTTTTTTTTGGTTTTTTTTTTAGGGCTAGAATTATAGGCTTGAGTCCCTCAAGCACTTCAGGCCTGAGATAATATTGTTTTGATGGTAAAAAAAAAAAATAAGTAGGGTCTTTAAGGTGTATCTAGGCAAGAATAGTGGTGATGACTCGACCTATGGTTTCTCCATCAATCCAGTCCAAGGGTTCTACATAACTTTCAATCAAGGGTAGACACATGTTTCCCTAGGAGGTAAAATTCATTCTATCTGGCATTTGGAAAGGACATCATTCCCCAGTAATGAGTCTGGAGTTTCTGGAGCTATAAGGAAAGAATGATGAAAGAGGCAATCTCCACAGGAGAAAGCAATAATCCATGTAGAAACTTTCTTAGGGGACAAAGTTCCCATGAAGATGGTCATGTGGTTAGATCAAGGGTCTTGGGGGGAAAAAAGGTGGCACAGAGAATTGTGCTCCATGTGTGGTGGTTTGATTCAGGTGTCCCCCATAAACTTAGGAGTTCTGAATTCTAGGTTCCCAGCTGATGGAGGTTTGGGAATTAACGCCTCCTGGAGGCAGTGTATTTTGGGGGGCAGGATTATGGGTATTATAGCCAGTGTTCCTTTGCCAATGTTTGGCACACTCTCCTATGGATATTGTCCACCTGATGTTGGCCAGAGGGTGATGTCCACTCTCTGCTCATGCCATCATTTTCTCCTGCCATCATGGAGCTTCCCCTCGAGTTTATAAGCCAAAATAAATCCTTTTTTCTCACAAGCTGCTCTTGGTCAGGTGATTTCTGACCACAGTGCAAACCTGACTGCGACACCATGTCAACCAGGAAATCTACGGAGTGTTGTGCTCTGTAGATAGTTAGTTATCTGAGGCTCCTCAAGTTGAACTGATCCAACTGTAGCCTGCAGAGATGGTCCCAGGACCTGGCCATGTTCTGCCAAAGAGATGGTCTTGAGTTTCAAGGTCTCAGGAGACATCTAGCTCTCTAATGGTTTCCTGGGTGGTGGCCAAGAAACATTCCTCATGGCTCTCTCTCTCTGTGTGCTTCTATGTCTCTCTATTTCTTTCCCCCCCCCTCCCCCTCTCTCTCTCCTCTCTTGAGAAATATCCAGAGTGACCACAGAGGAAACCTACTAGGATCTCCTAATGTTAATCTTTTCTCCTTCCTCCCCTCCATGGCTTTTGTTCCTCATTTTCTAGGCCCCAATAGTAATATACCAATGTAGCAGTCTGGACCAGTTGTTCTAAACTCTTGCCTGGTTCAACAACCGGTTTTTGTAGTTTTCTATGAATATCTGGTGCTGGTTGAGTTAAAAAAAAAAAAATGTCTTTGAGGAGCGCATCTTCCTACACGGCCTCCAGTGTCGCATTGGTGTGCTTATCCATTGACAGTCTCTGGAGGAGTGTGATAGGAGGCTCAAGTTCTTCCTGCATGACCACAGACAGCTGGGCATAATTGAGCCTTCAAATGTCTTCAGTGATGCAGTAGATAAAATGTCTAAAGCCCCAAGCTCCCTGGGAGTCTCCCTGGTCCTAATTAGGGTTAGACAGAGAGAGACTACCTCTGTTCCTATAGAAACATTTGAATCTTGAACCTGAGAATAAATCATAGAATATATTCATGCCAAGCTGAAACTGCTTGTGTTAGAACCCTCTGTTTCTCAGTGGAGGTAAAAGTTTGAGCTGTCAGCAACATGGCATCCCACCACCCTGAATCATATTGTCGGGTGAGTTGTTGAGAAGCCTGAGCTCATTGGTATGGGTCTGCATTAAAACTGCCTTACTCCTTTTTTATGTCATTTAGTTCAGTCAAGGAAAAGGATTGGTGGACAGAGGTGGGCCAGAATTCCCCAGGGTTACAGCCCTGGAATTCCCATGGATAGGCCAGTTATGGCAGACTGAGTTGTCTTTGGGAATAAAGGAGAAAGGTCCTGGGGAGGGTAGACAGAGACTCAAAAGGAGCTGATGGGGTTGAGATCCGGTTTGGGGGTTTCATAGGAAGAAATTTTGAACTGGTAACAGCCATAGTAACTAGGTCAAGCTGATAATTATTATCCAGCTAAGGATAGTCACAGAGGTAGAAGAAAAACTGAACATAGGGTATCTCCAACCATTTTCCTTCTCTTCTGCAAAAAAATATCTGATTGGAAGATTATATTTTGAGACTATCGTGAGGGGGGCACTTTTCCCCATCACCCTAAGAGTATTGGGGCCAGGCTACTTGGCAGAAAAGGATCAAAACCTTCAGCTAGAGGCTCCATGAGTACAGTTGGGCCCAATGTTTAAAAACGCAGTCAAGTGGTGAGTTTGGAGGCATCTTGGAAATAGTTTGTAGCGTCTGCATTCAGATGGAGGAGGAAAGATAGAAGAGTCTCAGGTCAGGGTTGCCCTCTTCTCTCTTCTAGGCTTCTGGGAGAGAAGACCCCCTATTTCTTGATGGGTAAAAATAGTGTGGTCTGTGGTGTCCCCTAGGGAAAAGTTGGTCCAAGTAGTGGGATTTCTGCACATAGCTATGGCTTGACACCTCCTACTCCCTGTTTTCTTTTAATTGTTTCTCTCTTTCATCTCTGGGGGGCCAAGTATCCTCCAAATTCCTGCACATGGGAAGTTGGGTCTGGGCCCCTTACAATTTTTCTTAAACCCTAAATATTTCTGATATCTCCACTCCTCAATACTTGACACTTGATTACCTATAAAAAGGACTTCGGGGCTGGAGAGATAGCTTAGCAGTTAAGGTGTTTGCCTATAAAGCCAAAGGATCTCTGTTCAATTCTCCAGGACCCATGTAAGCCAGATGCACAAGGGGGCACATGTGTCTACAGTTCATTTGCAGTGGCTGGAAGCCCTGGAGTGCCCATTCTCTCCCTCTCTTTCTCTCTGTCTTCCTCTTTCTCTCAAACAAATAAATAAATAAATAATTTTTAAATGGGCTCCAGAAAGGAACAAAGACAAAGAAGCCACAGAGATATGGGAGCCTGTTCATGACCATAAGGGGATAGGTCTGGGGTGATATAGAACATGTTGATTTGGGGGAAGAAATGGCCGTGTTCCGAGGGACTGAGAGAAACTATGGGTCCTCAGCAAAGCTAATGTATATCTGATGGAAAAATGTCAGCTACAGTAGTGACTATATCTTGCCCTGTCAGGAAGGCAAGGGGAGTTCTAAGAGGACCCTGACCAAGATGATAAACAAGCATTGGGAAAAGATGAGAGGATAAGAAGGAGAGGAGCCAGTAATAAAAAATGTTACAGAATGGGCAGCAAATTGGATCTGGCCAGGGCCCCAAGAGTCAACTGAGGAGAAAGGTATCTCACAGAGCCTTGGACCAGGCCTTCATAAGAATGATCACCGTTGGCCATAAGAAAGCAGACATCCTGATGTTTTCTGTCCCCCACAATACACACACACACACTTGCACTGTGACCTTTCCTCAGGGGAGGACAAGCTCTGCCTCTTGGCAGAACCCCACCATGGTTCTACCCTATTACAAGAAAGAAATCATCCATTTAGCCTAATGAGGTCAGAGTCACCCATTCCCCTTAGATTAGGTCCCCTAGTGTCCAAAAGGAAGACAGAAGGGAATGACAGTGGGATTGGGCCAGGCGAATCATGGCCCGGTGTTTCCCTTATTTCATCGGGTTTCTTGAGATGTCAGTTTATACTGACCTTGAAGAGTGATCTTCAGATCAGGAACAAGCCCCAAAATGATGCAGGGACCCCTCGGGTGCTATCTAAGAGTCAGAGTTTGTTTTTTTAAGGCCAACAAAGGATTGGACCTCCAAAACAGACATAAACTTGGAAACACAGAGAAAATGAAAGTTAATGGTTTATTGCAAGCAAAAGCTCCCATTGGGATGGGAAGGGACCCTGGATCTGGGAACCCATCAGAGTGGGCTCTGAGATCAGGATTTAAGTTGCCCACTCATCTTCTTCCCTTCCTTTATGCTAATGCAAGATCTGGGTCCTTGTCTTCCCACTGGTCTCTTTTGTCATCAAATTTCCCCCTTCATCTGCTGTTTGTTTCCACTCTGGTAGCCAGGGCAGCTCCCTTAACTTCCGCCTGTCTAAGTGAATTTCCCCTCATTTCCTTGGGTGCATGAGGGGCGGGAAAGCCATCACTCACTGAGGGCACTCCCCGAACCCCGCTTACAGGCTCCTTCTTCAGGCTAGTCCAGCAGTGGGGTGCCGCTTCCTCCACCTCCTCAACTCCAACCCTAAATGGCAGCAAAGATTCTATTCTTTCTGGCCATTCTCGTCTCACTCAGGACTTAATCCTCAGTCCAAATTCTCATCCGCCATGTGTGCAGGTCTTGGAAAGAACCGGAGGCCTCAGCTCCACAGGTCCGTCCCCTTCACGTACCAGCTGTTTGATGCTGGCTAAGTTACTATGCCTCTCTAAAGCATTTTCTTATTTGCAAATTGAAGATACCCGTGCTCACTTTGAAGAGCAATAATATTTATAGACATACATATATGGAATTCTACTTAAATAGCTATAATTTAACTATATAAATAGAAAATTATCATATCTAGCAAAACAAGGATTTAATGTTTGGGAATTTTCTCGCTATACTACAACTGACATACTGAATAAAATATAAGCTTCCTTCTAAATGCTTACCTAGGCTTTCAAGACTAAAAGGAACTCCCTTTTAGAACTAAACACCAGAGTGATATTAGCACAGGGTGGTACTGAAGGAACAATCTTAGCTAGTTACCCAGGGGAGCCAGGAGGTGAAACTGAAACTCCTATATAAACATAAGATTCATAACTCAGGGAAACAATGAAGCCACCCACACAGGCAAAGGAAAAGAAAGTCTTTCTGCCTCTGGTGTTTTCCTTTAAAGTTCTCTCTTGAAATCAAAGTCCCAAGGCACCACTCACAGAGCTTCCAGCTCACACTTGCCACCTGAGATGAAAAAGTAATGCAAAGCTGTATCCAGAAGCTGCTGTAGCAGTAGGCAGCCTAGAAAACCAATGAGAAGCATTCCTAAGTTCCCATACAGCACATAAAGCAAGAAATCACCAAGAAAGATGAGGGGTCAGCAGACAAAATCAACAGAGGACACAATGATTAAGAACGTTAGAGTAAAATGCTTTCATAGAAACTTTTTTTTAAAGTGAAATTAAATGCATTAAGCCAACGCATACGAAACAGATGTAATGCTACAAAAGTTGGCAGATTTTAATATTCTAGAACTTATAATAATAAAAAGTCGAGCCAATGAAATAAACCCTAGCTTCGCTGTGAGTATAACAAACAAGTTGACAATACTGAAGAAAGTATTAGTAAAAAGAAGCTGTGCCTGGAGATGCCATGCAGAATGTATTGTTAAAAGAGAAAGACATGAAGAGCAAAATTAAAATATCTTCCTAACACCTAATTGACAATTTCAGAAAGAACAAAGACATTATCATGCATCTGGAGTTTGTTGACAGTGGCTAAAAGGCCTTTGCATGCCTGTTTTCTCTCTCTCTCTCTCTCTCTCTCTCTCTCTCTCTCTCTCTCTCTTCCACTCTCTTTCTGTCTCTCTCTCTCAAAAACTTTTTTTAATTTTTTAAAAAATGAGGATATAAGGGCTGGAAAGATGGCTTAGCAGTTAAAGTGGTTGCCTGCAAAGCTTAAGGACCCAGGTTCAATTCTCCAGATAAGCCAGTTGCAGAAGATGCATGCATCTGGAGTTTATTTGCAGTGGCTTGAGGCCCTGGAATGCCCATTCTCTCTCCCTCCCACCCCCTCTAATAAATAAATAAAATATTTTAAAATGAGGATATAAGGTACCTAACACATTTCAGGCACTCAACAAATTCTAGCATTTTTAATATATGTTATGTAAATATGAATACACATATATGTATACACTAGAGTACATTTTATATATGTTTATTTTGAAAATGTCATTTTTAAACATATCACAGTGCTACAGATTGAACACATGGTTCTTGCACATGCTAACCAAATGTTCTATCACCTAGCTATGCCCCTAATCCAGCTCTTATATTTCTAGACTTCTGTAGCTCAAACATCATTAACAACAAAGCTCTGTGTCCATCATAACCTTCTACAGTCTCATCCATTTATCATGTGTTATCCACAGAAAGAACCTTAGGTGCAACCTTATCGTATAACTTCATGAATAAATCTATTTTGATCCCCGGCTCTGTCACTTATTAGCTAAGTATATTGCTTGAGCTTTCGGAGCTCCAGTTTCTTTAGCCATAAAATGGAAACCAAAACAATTCATCTTTTAAAAAGCACCAGTAAAAAGATCAAAGCACTTGATCCTCACATAGATGCTCTTGATAAGAGAACCTGGCACAGAATGAGTGTTCACAAAATGCAAGCTGTCATGATTTCTCTTTAATTTTCATTTCAGATAAGAAAAGAGTCTAGGAAAGTGAAATACCTGCTGGTAGTCACACAGAGCATTGGAAGTAGACTCACAGTTAGAATTTTGCTCTTCCAACTCAGGGTCTGTGTTTCTCCCACATGCATACATGTGTGCGCACACGCACATGCACGCATGTGTGTGTGTCTGTGTGCATGTGTAATGGTCTCCCTAACACCCAATATGTAGACCAGATTGGCTTGAACTTACAGCAATTCTTCTGCCTCGGTCTCTAGGGTGCTGGGATTACAAGTGTACACCACCACACCAGGCTCTTATGTTTCTTCTACCACCCACACTGAGAGAATTTAGCTCGAGGGAACTGTGAAGGAGCCACATGAGTCTGAGGGGGTATGATCCAAGTGTTTTCATTAGGGATGATTATTGCGTTCTGTGATGAGAACACAGCAGGCCTTCCAGACACTAGCCACTAAGAAGTGGTGAATTATAGACCTGTGGGAAAAAAAAAGATTTCCAACTCAGAGGTAAGGAAGCAACCCCATTCCCTGAAGGGCAGATGGCTGGACTGCTTGTCAGGTGCACAGAGGTGACAGTCCCTTGCCGGCTGTTCCAGGGAGCGTGGGTGCTCTAGCCCTGTAGGGAGATGTTTCCTCTGCGTAAACTGCAGGTGGCTTCTGGAACTGAGATGGAAAAGCCACTTCCTCCTAATACTGGAAATTTGGGTACACAAAATAAATTCTGGTAAGATTTGCTGGTGTGCCAAGGCAATATGACTGCTGTGTGCTTCCAGCTATCAGGAGTCCAGTCCCTCCCTACGTTCAGGCTCTACAGATAGCCCTTTGTAGCCACTGGAAAATAAAGGTTTTGTCAGCCTAATACTTAAACATCATGAGAAAAAAGACATCAAAATTCTTAGATCTTATGAGGCACTTAAAACTGCACTATAGCAGGGTGTGACGGCTCACACCTGTAATCCCAGCACTCATGAAGCTGAGACAGAGGATTTGTCACAAGTTCAAGCCCAGCCTGGGATATATAGTGAGTTTCAGGCAAATCTGGACTAGAGAGAGACTCTGTCTTGTTTCAAACCAAACAAGCAAACTAAACTGTGTTATAAACAGAATCAAGTATTCAGATACCAGAAATGACTTCTTATAAGGGGAGCAATCGTTAACAAGATGTACTATTGAGATTTCTTACTCCTATAACATGGACTAATAAGGAAAACATTAGCCCTCTCAGTGAAACTCCAAAAATCTAGGAAGGAAAATGAAAAACGGTTTTCACAAACTAGACATGGACAACACAGGGCAGTGATTCCTGAGAGATAGAACATGTGATGAGCATTACGATGGCTGGAGCTTGCGGCAGGAGAGTTTTCAGTGAAGAACGCTCTGCGCAGTGACAACGTGTAGCACTGGAGAGTTTCCCTGGCAGAAGAAATGGAGCTGTACGTTGAAGTGGCCAAGGCCGTTAAGGTTTGCAGGGCAAAGTACAGAAGAGGAGAGGGCTGAGCAAAGAGAGGCCCCTGGAGACTTCAGCTAATGAGGACATGTAAGGAAGGGAAAGCCCAGGGCCATGGACAAAACCACACAGAGGAGCAGAAGGAGCAAACCCTAAACTCACAGAATAGCTACTCCATATTCTGTGCATGAAAGCTACACAGAACCTAAGCCCAGCACTGAGCAGGGCCTTGCCCCAGCAGTGGGAAACATCAACCCTAGGGAGAAAACTACACAGAAAAGCAAGCCTAAAATCATTCAGCGATTTCTACATAATTACTCTGCACCCAAGAATGTTTCTAGGAAACAAATACATACATCATCCAAATAGATAAGATCCACAACATATGACATCCAAGCAAAAGTTACTGAGGGGGAAGCTGGAGAGATGCTGCAGCAGGTAAAAAGGGCTTGCCTGGGAGAAGCCATCTCAAGTGCAGCCCACCTCAGCATCCGTGTAAAGTCAATCACAACCTTTCACATGTGTCTGTAGTCCCAATACGCCGACAGCAATGGAAGACAAAGACAGGTAAGTCTAGAAATTCACAAGCATCAATTGCAATAGAGACGCTGTCTCAGAGCAAGGTAGAAGGAGAAAAATTTTCTCTAAGGTAGCCCTTTGACCTCTAGATGCACTCTGTGGCATGACTAAACCCAAACACACACACACATACACACACATCATACATACACACAACAACTAAATCATAAAAATAGAAAACATTTAAATTTACTGGGTGTGGTGGTTTGATTCAGGTGTCCTCCATAAACTTATGTGTTCTGAGTGCTAGGTCCCCAGCTGGTGGCAATTTGGAAATTGGAGCCACCTGGAGGTGATGGATTATTGGGGAAGGTGTTATATCCAGCTTCCCCTTGCCAACTTTTGACATACTCTCTTACTGCTGTTGTCTACCTGATATTGCCCAGGAGGTGATGTTCACCCACTGCTCATGCCATCGTTTTACCCTGCGAACATGGAGCTTCCCTTTGAGTCTATGAGCCAAAATAAACCCTCTCCTCCCACAAGTTACTCTTGCTCAGGTGTTTTCTGACAGAATTGCAAAGCTGGCTGTAACAGGAAAGTTGGTACTAAGAAGTGGGGTCAGAATTGCTAGAAACCTGTGCGGCTTTTGGCCTTTTAGAGCTGATTTTAGAGAGGAATGTGGGCAGATTTGAAACACTGGCCTACAAGACACCTTGCAGTGCTGCTACATGGACCATTATGGTTAAAGTTGAAAGACCTGAATGCAGTAAAAGCTATGGACTGTTTGTCCATAGAAGCAGTCTATGGGAAAGCCTTGCTGTATGCCAATATCCTAAGAACTTGTGCATGATTGCATTGCCTAGAAACGGACTGGTATAGGGTGAAGGAGACAGATGCTGAGGATACTCAACACATACCAAAGCAGATATCCAGAAGCTCTTGAGAGCTCATCACTGAAGTAGACTTAAGACACACACACCATGGCTCAGGGAATTTTATAGAAGAGAGAGTAGAAAGACTATAAGATCAACAGGACAGGAGGGCATACCCAGAGGCATTTCCCCACCCCAAACCCCAACACATGACTGACTTCTGCTCTCACAATGCATAACTCACAACCCCATAGGGAATACAAGCATCGCCACTGAGGAGGGCCCTCAACAAATTAGGGGCAGGGAAGAGGGAAATGATGGTACCAATACCTTATGTGTACATGCAAAGCATATTCTTCATATAAAAAAGAAAGAGGGCTGGAGAGATGGCTTAGTGGTTAGGCACTTGCCTGTGAAGCCTAAGGACCCCTGTTCAAGGCTTGATTCTCCAGGACCCAGATGCACAAGGGGGCACATGCATCTGGAGTTCGTTTGCAGTGGCTAGAGGCCCTGGCGCACCCATTCTCTCTCTCTCTCTATCTGCTTCTTTCTCTGTCTGGCACTCTCAAATAAATAAATAAAAATAAACAAAAAAGGAAGAAAGAAATAGACTGGTATAAGTTGAAGCATATGGCACCAAAAAAAAAAAAAGAAAAAGAAAAAAAGAAATCTTTGTGCCAAAACTGCTGCACATTTAGTAGCAATTGTTTGAGAGATTACAATAATTGAGATTGAGCCAGCTGTTAGGACAAGAGAGAAAATGTGGACTTTTTGAAGGGGTCTGAATGCTGAAGGAGTGTCCTGGTCTGCAAAGTCTGCCTTGATTAACAAGTTCATAGCCCACCTGGTACTATGGAGCACAACAAATTTAGGAAAGAGAGGGTCACTGAATTTGCAACATGGTTTTATTTTATTTTTTGAAATGTACATGGACAATGTGAAGGAAGCTTGTTAGATTACCTGCATAGAGACCCAATGGAGCCATGAGGATGAACCATGGGCTGTAGTGGATACCCAGTGGAGCTGCCAGGACTATGGGATGGCTGCCATGGAGAGCTGCTGTCACCAGCACTGAATGAAGTTTTCTGAGACTGTGAGTAGTGTAGCTGGAGGGGCAGAATTGGAACTCCAGAGATTCTTCACTGATTAAAATGATCAAATGTGGAGCCTTGTCACTGGTTAGAGTTACTGGACTTAGAGCTACAGAATTTGATATTTGCCTATTTATTTTAAATCTTGTATTGTTTTAATTTTTCCTTGTTAGATACAATGCCATCTTTTGCTGTATGAATGTCTACTCTGTGCCATTATGTTTTTGTGTGGTTTGTTTGTTTGTTTGTTTGTTTGTTTGTTTGTTTGTTCTGATATTACCACTCAGTTAAGAGACCTTGGACTATGGAGATGTCCGAACTGCATTGATATTGAGTAAAAAGAAGAAAAACACTATGAGGATTTTTAAAGTTGGACTGAGTGCATTGCATTTTACATCATGGATGGTTATAAGTTTATGGGAGCCAGGGACAGAATGTGGTGGTTTGATTCAGGTTTTCCCCATAAACTTATGTGTTCTAAGTGTTAGGTCCCCAGCTAGTGACAATTTGGGAACTGGAGACTCTTGGAGGTAATGTATTGCTGGGAAAGGGCTTATGAGTATTATAGCCAGCTTCCCTTGCCAGTGTTTGGCACACTCTCCTGCTGCTGTTATCTGCCTGATATTGGCCAGGAGGTGATGTCCACCCTATGCTCATGCCATCATTTCTCTCTGCCATCATGGAGTTTCTGCTTGAGTCTATAAGCCAAGGTAAACCTTTTCCTCCCATAAACTGGTCTTGGTCTGGTGTTTTCTTATAGCATCATGAAGCTGACTGCAACACTGGGCATGTTGCACACCCATCTTCTAGTGGCAGTATTCATAAATGATGAGGGATGAAAACAGTACAAGTGCTCATCAATAGATGGATGAAAACAATATATGCATTGGAATATTATTCAGCCTTAAAAAGAGAAAAGAGGGCTGGAAAGATGGTGTAGTGGTTAAGGCACTTGCCTCCTGCAAAGACTAAAGACCCAGGTTCAATTCCCTAGCACCCACATAAGCCAGGTGCACAAAGCGGCACATGCATCTGGAGTTTGTTTGCAGTGGCAAACAAATGTTTGAGATGAGAAACACAATAGATTAATAGCATGTTTGACATTTTAAGGAAAAAAATGAACTGGAAGACTTTAAAATATAAATAATTCAATATGAAAGGAATACAGAGGAGAAAAAAAACAAAAAAGCATGGAAACTGATCACCAAGGTGTTATCTAGAAACTTCAAAAAATTATTATTATTTGTCTGACTCTTCAAAGGAGCAGAAAGAGGTAAGGGACAGAAAAATAATATTTAAAGAAATAATGGCTCAAGACATAGTTTGATAAAAATTATAAATATAGGGCTGGAGAGGACCCCTGAGGCTAGCTTGGGGCTGCTTGGATCCTATGAGCTTGTGGCAGAAGCAGGCCCCTTGTTGAACCTTCCTAATAAAACTTCCCCTGGTCCCCAATTGCTGGATACGCTGCACAGGAGGGTGGGTACAGCACGGAGTGACTAGGTCAGATCCCTGTTGCCTGGCTCCTACAAGTTCCCTGGTCCTAGTAGGTTGCCCTGTGCCTGGCTTGAAGAGGCCTGGTCCCTGGGTGGGGGCTATGGATGCAGGCCTTTTACCCTGGCATAATGACTGGCCCCTGACTACTAACATCCCTAGTCCCTTGAGCCAGAGGGTACAATGGCCACTGTAGGAGCTGGCCTCTTGCCTTTGGAACTCTAACTTCCTTTCAATCTGTGATCATCATGTACTGAAGAGTACCTGCAAGTGAAGTGAACAGCCAGAGCTCCCAGTTCTCCAGGTATCTTTGATGTACCTACAATCTCCACAATCTGCGCATCTGTGGTTAGAACCCCATTGTACACCAGTAAAACAGTCCTGTTTAGATTTAAAACAGAACACCTTCTGAAGATCTTACAAAGACAAGACTTGCTTCCTCCTCAATAGAATAAAATGCCTCCCCAAGATGGATAGACCACAATGCAAAAAAGCCAACGCAAGTCAGAAAACTGAGAGATCTCCACCAAACATGCTTAGTCCCACAGTGGAAGTCTCCAATGAAATAATAGAGAAATCAACAAAAATTCAACCCCAAAATGAAAACACAACAACTAATGAGACCCTGGTCAAAAGAAATGCTGAACTAGAAGCAAATCATCAGAAAACCAATAATCATATCAATGAAATTGAACAGAACCATCTCTTAGAGCATTCAGCTTTTGACAGTAGGCTTAATGTGATTGAAGAAAATGTTAGAACCCTCAAAAGAGATATGAATAAATTGAAGGTTAGTCAAGAAATAGAAGATTTCAATAACTGACTGTTTAAGTTTAATGAAGACTTGATCAAATGTAAGAATGAATTCCAGGAAGCATCAAGAAAATCAGAACTCAAACTGAAATCATACCTCAGAAAAAAGATTGACATAATGTAAAGTAACACAATAAAAAACAAAAATCAAATAGAGCTTATAAAAATCTCTCTGGAACTCCTAACAGAGTTACTCACATGTAAGACAGAACCTCTGACCTGGAAGACAAGACAGAAGAAATTGATTGGGAGGCCAAAAACTTTGCTAAGTTCAAAAATTCAAGTGAACAGTATATGAAGGAACTGTGGGATACCCTAAAATGACTAGATGTCTGTATCATAGGTATATCAGAAGAGGAATTCCAAGCCAGAGGCATAGAGAACATATTCAAGTGAATTATTGAAGAAAATTTTCCCAGTCTCTCAAAAGAGAGGCCTATCCAGATACAAGAAGCCCACAGAACACCAAACAGACAAGACCAATGAAGAAACTCTCCAGGGCACATCATAGTTAAAACTCTAAACAATGAAAATAGACAGAGTGCTAAAAGCAGCAAGAGAGAAACAACTCACTACATACAAAGGCAATTCCATCAGAATTATGTCAGATTTCTCAGTGGAAACCCTGGAGGCCTCAAGTCCTGGGATGGAACACTTCAAAAGCTAAAAAGCCATGGCTTCCAACCCAAGCTAGTCTACCCAGAAAAGGTATCCCTCAGAATAGATGATGAAAGGAAAATTTCCATGAAAAAAAGTCAACACTAGGATGATATAAACACAAAACCAAACCTACAAAGGATACTTCAGGGTATAATCCACACAGAAGAGTCAAACAACCAATCTTAAGAGTCAACAAGAAGATCACAATAACCAAAAATAGACCAGGCTCAAAAAAGTACAAAACATAAGGAAGCACCAAACCCCATGAAGTACCTGATCATGGCAGGAATTAATTCAAACCTCACAATAATACCCTTAAATATTAATGATGTTAACTCACTCATCAAAAGACACAAGTTATCGGGTGGATCAAAAAAATGAACCCTTCTATCTGCTGTTTTCAATAAACCCACCTTACCACTAAAGACAGACACCTCCTCAGGGTGAAAGGATGGAAAATGATATTCCAAGCAAATGGAAATAAAAAATAAGTGGATGTTGCTACCTGATAAAATAGACTTCAAAAGTAATCAAAAAGGGCAAAGAAGGCCACTTCTTACTCATGAAGGGAATGATCCAACATGAGCACATCACGATTATTAATCTATATGAGCCAAATACAGGTGCACCACAGTTTATAAAGCAAAACCTACTTGACAACAAAACAGAAAGAAAGACTAACACCATCATAGTCAGAGACTTCAATACTCTACTATCAATAGACAGATCATCAAAGCAGAAAATCAACAGGGAAATAATAGAGCTCAACAACACCATAGATCAACTAGACCTAACAGACATCTACAGAACTTTCCAACCCAGCTCTACAGAATTACACATTCTTCTCAGCAGCCCACAGAACTTTCCCCAAAATAGACAATTTGCTAGGCCATAAAGTGTGCCTTCATAAATTCAGGAAAATTGAAGTAATTTCCTGTATAATATCAGATCAGAATGATTTAAAGCTAGAAATCCACAAGAGACACATCAAGAACTCCACCAGCTACTGGAGACTACACAACACACTTTAAACAAGGAATGGGTTGTGAAAGAAATAAAAAGATAAATTATAAAATTCCTACAATTGAATGATAATGAAAACACAACCTACCAAAACTTATGGGACACAATGAAAGCAGTCCTAAGGGGAAAATTCATAGCACTAGATGCTTTCATTACAAAGACTGAGAGATCACAAATTAATAACCTAACTGTCCATCTAAAGACACTGGAAAAATAAGAAGAATCCAACCCAATGATCTCCATAAGAAAAGAAATAATCAAGATCAGGACATAAATTAATGAATTGGAAACTAAGAAAATAACTTTAAAAATCAATGAAACAAAGAGCTGATTCTTTGAAAAAATATACAAGATTAATAAACCCCTGGCCGATCTGATCAGGCAAAAAAAAAGAAGTCTCACATTAACAAAATCTGAATTGCAAAAGGAGAGGTCAAAACAGACATCAATCAAATTGGAAGAATCATCAGGGCATACGTCCTAAACCTCTACTCCACAAAACTGGATAATCTGGAAGAAATGGATGAATTCCTTGACACATAGCATCTACCAAAACTAAAATCAGAGCTGATTAATCTTCTAAACAAACCTATCATATCCATTGAGATTAAAATCCTCACCAAAAAGAAAAGTCCAGGACCAGATGGCTTCTCAACTGAATTCTATCAAACCTTCATTGAAGAACTAAAACCAACTTTTCTCAAACTGTTTCACATAATCAGAGACCAGGGAATCCTTCCCTACTCCTTTTATGAAGCTTGCATCACCCTAATACCAAAACCAGACAGAGATGCAACAAGAAAACTATAGGCCTATATACCTGATAAATTTAGATGCAAAGATCCTGAACAAAATCCTCACAAACTGACTCCAACAACACATCAAAAGCATTATCCACCTTGGTCAAGTAGGTTTCATCCTAGTGATGCAAGGATGGTTCAACATACAGAAATAGGTCAACATAATGCACCACATAAATAAACTGAAGCATAAGAACCACATGATCATCTCAATTGATGCAGAGAAGGTCTTTGACAAAATACAACACCATTTCATGATCAAAATTCTGGAAATAATAGACATGGAGGGCTTATATCTCAACACAAGCCTTTTTTTAAAGCACCTAAAGCCCAAATAATACTTAATGAGGAAAGGCTCAAGAAGTTCCCACTGAGATTAGGAACAAGACAGGGGTGCCCACTCTCACCACTGCTCTTCAACATTGTACTAGAAGTACTAGCCCAAGCAATAAGACAGGAGAAAGAAGTAAAAGGGATTCAAATTGGAAAGGAAGAATTCAAAATAGCCCTATTTGCAGATGACATGATCCTATACATAAGTGACCCAAATGTCTCCATCCCAAAACTTCTAAAGGTGATTAATTCCTTCAGTAAAGTGGCAGGATACAAAATCAATGCACACAAATCAATAGCTTTTCTATACACAAAGGACAAATATACAGAGAAAGAAATCAGTGAGGCTGTCCCATTTTCAATAACAACACAAAAAAATAAAAACCTTGGAATAACACTAACCAAGGATGTGAAAGACCTATATAATGAAAACATAAAAAAAAAAAAAACTCAAGAAATAAACTGAGGAGGACTCAAGAAGACATAAAGACCTCTTATGCTCCTGGATAAGTAGAATTAATATTGTGAGAATAGCCATTCTATCAAAAGCAATATGCATATTTAATGCAATACCAATAAAAATACCAGCATAATTTTTCAGAAGTTGAAAAACAATCACAAAATTCATATGGAATTGCAGCAGGCCTTGGATATTCAAACATATCCTCAGGGGGGGAAAATACCTCTGGAGGAATCATCATACTAGATGTGAAGCTATGTTACAAAGCCATAGTAACAAAAACAGTATGGTACTGGAATAAAAACAGAACCATAGACCAATGGAACAGAATTGAAGACCCAGACTTTAGGTCAAGTAACTACAGCTACTTGATCTTCAATAAAAGCGCCAATAATGTAGACTGGAGAAAAGACAGCATCTTCAACAAATGGTGTTGGACAAATTGGATAACCATATATAGAAAAATGATATTAGACCCACTCATTTCTTCATACACAAAAGTCAAGTCCAAATGGATGAAAGACCTCAATATAAGACCTGAAACTCTTCAACTGCTGGAATAAAAAATAGGAGGCATACTCCACGATATAGAACTGAGAAAAGACTTCCTGAGCAAAACTGCAGAAACACTCAGCCAATGGGATCTCATGAAGCTAAAAAGCTTTTGCACAGACAAACATACCATAAGCAGAGCCAATATATTGCCCAATGAATGGGTGAAAGTCTTCACCAGCTATACCACTGACAAAAGTCTAATATCTACAAAAAACTAAACAACAAAATAATCAAACAACCCACTCTAAAAGTGGGGCAGAGAAATAAATTGGGAATTATCAGAGGAAGAATTCCAAATGGCTAACTCACACTTAAGAAAATGTTCAACATCCCTAACCATTAGGGACATGCAAATTAAAACAACCATGAGATTCCACCTTACTCAGTAAGGATGGTAATCATTAAAAAAAAAATCTAACAATGACAAATGTTGGTGAGGATGTGGGGAAAGAGGAACCCTCATCCACTGCTTGTGGGAATGTAAACTTGTCCAACCACTATGGAAATCAATTTGAAGAATCCTGAAAAGGATGAACAGACAGCTACCAACAGACCCAGTTATTCCCTTACTGGGCATGTATACTAAATGCTCCATGCATCAATACAGAGACATGTTTATAGCTGCTCAATTCATTACAGCTAAAAACTGGAATCAACCTAGATGCCCACCATTGGTTGAATGAATAACAAAGTTGTGGTACATTTACACAAAGGAATTCTCCTCAGCAGTAAGAAAAAATGATACAATGAAAGTTGAAGAAAAATGGACAGACTTGGAACAGATCACACTCAGTGAATTCACACAATCACAGAAAGACAAACGCCACATGGTGTTACTTATCTATGGTTCCTATCCTGGACCTGCTGGAGATGCTATCATACCTGAAAGGCAACTCAAGACCCAAACAATAGGGATGGAAAGATTTGGGTAAAGGGGAAGAGGGGAGGGGGAAAACAAACACAAAATTAAATCCAAAATCAGCTGACACTATAGAAACCTTTATCCTTGGAGATAACCTAAAAGATATAACTCTCATAAGGAGTAAAGGGGGAGCACCTGAAAAGTAGGGCTCTGTGAGGGTGGGATGGAGCCTGAGATTAAAAGAAATTTTTTTTCTATCTCTGGCCTGTAACTCTCGGTACCAGAGATTGGTTGCTACCCACATTAAGCTAGTGATCAGAGAGACGTATGAGGTCCCCAAATCAAGAGAGCTTCTGTCAAAGCACTTCATTACCTGCCTGAGGAAAAAGCTGAGACTCTATTGCTGAAGACAACATATGCTACTGACACAGAACACAAGAGACCTGGATGGAACTCAGAAGAGAGCCAGTCCCCAGACAGCTAGACTGTCTAATGCTGGAAAGCGCTACATGAGCTACTGAGGGAAAATGGCCAACAACTGTCTGAGCAACCCGAGGTCTAAGCTACTCAGAAGCAAACACCCTGACACGATGTACATGCCAGTGCAATAGTGGCACACAGCCTCAGTGGGTAACCAATAATTTTCTGATTGGCTAAGAGATCCACTCAGTGTAAAGGAACCCATTTCTGGAACTGGGAACCAGATCAGAATCCTATGGAGACAAAGACTATGTTCTCCAGTGTCAGCTCTCACTTTGGCTAAAAAAGGGATTACATACATCAAATTCTCCCTAAATTAATAATGCTTATTCCATTTAAACTATGCTGACTTCACTCTCCATTGGAGAATCTGTTTTTTCAGAAGGTAGTGAGACTGGAGGAGATAAACTACCCCCCACACTTCAGCCAAGCCCCAGCTGAATCCACAGAGGAATTGGGGAGACAAGCAAGAGTGCTGCTTCCATGCTGTTCCTGATAATCAGAGCCAGGGTATAGGAGGCAGACCCTGAGGGTACTCAGCACCTACCAAAGCAGAGATCCAAAGGCTCCTAAGAGCTCAGCACTGAAGTAGACTCACCTACCTCAGTTCAGGGAATTTTGCAGAACAGAGGGCGGAAAGATTGTAAGAGCCATAGGTTGAGACTTCATGCCCAGATACATTCCCTCCTCCCCAAAATAACTGACCACTGCTCCCACAATGCACAAATTTCAACCCCACTAAGGAGTGTCCCCAACTGAATGGGAGTAGGGACAAGGGAAAAGAGGGTACCAACACATGATATATCCATACAAACATCTTATTAATAATAA
The DNA here is from genome assembly GCF_020740685.1 of Jaculus jaculus. Taxonomy (NCBI): domain Eukaryota; kingdom Metazoa; phylum Chordata; class Mammalia; order Rodentia; family Dipodidae; genus Jaculus; species Jaculus jaculus. The sequence continues at coordinate 28,911,187 of NC_059108.1, forward strand.
TAATAAACATTTTTAAGAAGAAGAAAAATAAACAAAGGGCTGGAGAGATGGTTTAGAGATCAAGGCACATGCCTGCAAAGCCAAAGGACCCAGGTTTGATTCCCCACTGCCCATGTAAGCAAGACACACAGGGTGGTTCATGCATCTGGAGTTCGTTTGCAGTGGTGGAGGCCCTGACGTACCCATTCTCCCTCCCCCCCCCTTTCTCTCTCTCCATATTTCTCTTTCTATCAAGTGAATAAATCAAATTAAATTAATTTTTTCAATTATAAATACATATACAAGATCCTCAGAAATCCTCAAACAAAAGGAGAAAACCAGGCTAGAAAGATTGCTTAGTGGCTAAGGTGCTTCCCTGCAAAGCCTAAGGACCTGTGTTCGACACTCTAGATCCTACAGAAGCACAAAGATGAGGCAAGCTCAAGACTACACATGCCCACTAGGTGGCAAAAGCATCTGGAGTTCAATTTCAGTGGCTGAGGCCCTGGCACACCAATTCTCTTTCTCTCTCTTTCTCTCTCATCTCGCTCTCTCTAAAATAAAAAAGGAGAAAACCTGCACCAACACAATGTGAGCAACCAAATTACTCAAAACTATGAACAACAACAACAAAAAAAGGTTCAACAGCCAGAAAAATACATCACATACTATGGTAGTTTGAATCATATGTCCCCCATAGACTCATGTTTTCTGAATGCTTGGTCCCCAGCTGGTGGCACTGGGGGAGATGGAGCCTTGCTGGATGAGGTGTGCTGCTGGGGCTGGCTTGGGTGTTATAGTCCGGCTTCCCCCTTGCTAGAGCTCAGCTAGCTCTTGCTGTTTTCTACCTGCTGTGGCAATATGTGACATGCAGCCTTTGCTCTACCAACCTTTTCCTGCCATGATAGAATTTCCCTCTAGATTGTAAGCCAAAATAAACTCTTTTCCTCCCATCAGCTCCTTTTGGCCAGGTGTTTGTCCTAGCAGTGCAAAAGTAACTACATATACAGAGAAGCAAAGATAAGAATGTCTGCAGGTTTTTAATTAGGAATAGTTAAAACCAAAAGGCAATGGAGCAATATTTTTTTTAAAGTAGATTGTCAGTCTAGAATTCCATATCCAATACAAACAAGTTTCAAAAATGAGAGAGGGCTGGAGAGATGGTTCAGTGTTTAAGGCACTTGCCTTGGAAGCTTAAGGACCCATGTTCTACTCTCCAGATCCCACGTAAGCCAAAAGCACAAAGGTGAGACAAGCACAGGGTTGCACGTACCCACTAGGTGGCACAAGCATCTTGCTGTGGCTGAGGCCCTGTTGTACCAATTCTCTCTCCGTATGTGTCTCTCTTTCTAAAATATTAAATAAATAAATAGAGACACAGTCTGCCACTCTAAAAAAAAAAAAATGAGAGAAAGCTAGATATGGTGCCTCCAAAACCACACTACTCAGGAGGCTGAAGTAGGAGAATTGCCATGAGTTTGAAGTCAGTCAGTCTGGAGCTATTGAGTGAGTTCTATGTTATCCTGGACTAGCTGTAGGTTATCCTGAGACCAGACCTAAAAAACAAAACCAAGAGAACACAAAGGCTTTTCAGACTTGAAAATGTGGAATCATCCATCATAGCAGACCTGGACTACAAGAAATAATAAAGAAACCCCTTTCTAGGCATGGTGGTACATGCCTTTAATCCCAGCACTCTGGAGGCAGAGGTAGGAGGATCGCCATGAGTTCAAGGCCACCCTGAGGCTACATAGTGAATTCCAGGTCAGCCTGGGTAGAGTGAGACCCTACCTTGAGAACAAACAAATAAATAAAATAAAGAAAGCCCTCAAACAGAAATACAGTATACAAGACAGAAACCTGAATACACGCACAATGGAAGAATACCATTTTAGTATACCACTGACATAATCAAGAGCATAAACTGCATATAAATAACTGTAACATGGACTCAGCATGATAAGTAGTAAAAGTGATAAGAGGAAGAAGTGTTTTAAGACACACAACAGAAGAGCTAACTAACTGTAACCAGTGAGGCCAGTGATGGTTACTAAGAAGACAATGTGTGAATGAGTCCTAGAAGACAGGTAGGTCTCAGCATATGGAAATAAAGGACATTTCAGGCAAATGGAACAGCACAAGATAAGCTACAGTGGCCTGGAGAGATGGATCAGTGGATAAAACACTTGCCAGGCAAGTGTGGGGACCAGAGTTCGGATCCTCAGTCCCCATGTAAATACTGGGTGGACATGGTGGCCCACATATAATCCCATTGTTCAGGAGGCAGAGGCAGGGGATGCTCTGAGCAAGTTTCCCAGTAATGCTAGCCAAACTGGTGAGCTCTGGGCTCAAAGGAGAGACCCTGGGTCAATAAATAATGTGAAGAGTGATCAAGGAAGACACTTGACATAAACCTCTGACCATACACATACATACATGCACATGCACGTGTGCAAGTTCACAGATGCCCACACATACACACACACACAAATATGCATGTGTACCACACACATATACACATGTAAAAAAAAAAGTGCAGTGTATTTGCAAAGTTGAGTGATCTCTAGTGGAAAAGTCCTAACATGCCAGTCTGCTTGTAGAAAAAGGTAAGAACTTGGTCTGAGCACCCTAGTACTTCAGTTAAGAGCATGGACTTTGGTGAACAATCATGAGCTGCTAAAGTCTTTCATCGGGGATAGTTTCTGTTTCAGTTTTTTGTAAGAAAAATAAGTTAAGTGCAGAGAAGTAGGAACATATGGCAGAACATTACAAGGGCAGTATCGGAGGACTCTTTATTCAAGGATATGGGACATGAGTGTCCTAGAATAACCAAGATTACCCTGAACACTAACCTGGGGTGTTGAAGAAGTGATCTCTACAGAAAAGTAAAAGTGAGTTTTAGAAGAAAAATATTGGTTTGGTTTTATAAACATTGAATTATAAGTAAATCCTGTAAAGGGGATCTACTTGTTCTTGAGAAATGCCAGAGCTGAAGATGGAGATTTGGAAATAATTTCAGAGAACTGTGCAAACTGAACTGCCAGAAGTGATGCAATGAGCATTATCACCACCCCCCCCCCACACACACACACACACCGTGACTGCTAGGTAAGCTCCTTGATCTTCTGAGCGAACCAGGTGCCATCATAGAGTGTTCTAGGATTAAAGCTGGGTGGTGCTTGAGGCTAAGTGATCAAAGAACTCACTGGGGACATGGATTCTTAATGGAGACCTGAATGAAAAGAAAGTGGTCACACAGACCCCATAAGCAGGTGGCAAAGGAAGAGGAAGTTTACACCACCTCCAGAGGACTGTGTAAGGGAGAGAGGCACATGTGGTGCAGTGAGGTCAAAGCAGCAAGCAAGGACCAAATCACATAGGCTGATGTGGTCTTGTGGCAACTGGTGAAGAAACAGCTTTTGTTTTCTCTTAAGTATCCTCAGAAGCTCCTGGATGAATTTCAGCAACAAAGTGAACTATCTTAATTATATTTTGAAGATATATTGAATGCTAAACATAGTATTGCATGGATGGATGAATAGATGTATATTAAAGAAATTTGAGAGGCATAATATAGAAATAAAAGTTTTTTATATTTTATTCATTTATTTATTTGAGAGACAGAAGAGGTGTGCCAGGACCTTTAGCCACTGCTAGCTCCAGATGCATGCACCAACTTGTGCATCTGGCTTATGTGGGTTCTAGGGAATCAAACATGGACCCTTAGGCTTCATTGGAATGTTCCTTAGTTGCTAAGCCATTTTTCCAGCTTATAAAAGTTTTAATAAGCATCAGATATAAGCTGTTGCCAAGAAAGGTAAGAAGTCAAAGCTAAAAGAAACTGTGACTGAAACAGAGTGACAGAGGGGACTACAGGGGACCTGATCAAAGAAGCGAGAGAAGGACTTGGGCAGGAAAAGAGACAGAGGGAATATGGATAGTCTGAAGAAGTCACCTAAGATAACCAGCCTCTCTCTAAGGAGTGGTAGGATGGTGTGGAGGTGAAGAGAATTGGCTCATAGCAATGAGGCCATGTCAGCACCACAGGCACAGATAGGAGCAGTTTGAGAAGCACAGAGGTTTGAATGTGGGCCTAGTGGTGATGAATTCAGTCATTGCAGTTATGTGATCGCTTGTTCAGAAACTCAACCAAGGATATAAGAATAGAGACAAAGAAGTTAACTTCTTAGGTTTACCAGGAATGAAGACCAAAGACTGAGTGGTAGGGTTGAGAACATTGGTTTGTTGCCCATCTACTGAAAGCAATCTCCAGTCTCTGGTGTCAGACAGTGTGGGTCAGGTGGTATTGGGGACACAACCTTGACTAAGACATTTCCTCCACCCTTGGAAAAGCCAAGGATTAAAAGGAAGTGATAGGAACAAGCCAGTGGAATCCATATGTGTTATGCTACAGTGAGATAACCTGGGTTTTTCAGAAGCACACAGAGAAGTTATATAACTGGATATTGTATGTGTCCCCTCCTCCAAAGGTTCATGATTAAAGACTTGTTCTAGGGTAGAGCCTAATTGAGGGTCATTGAAGGGAACTGCAGAATCACCAACACCCTGCCCCCCCACACACACACACACCTTCCAAAATAGTGAGCTAAATACACCTTTTCTCTTTTCAAGTAAGTTGTCTCATGTTCACTGGTAATATCGAGCCAATAATACCATAGGTTGGTCATCCTTAAAGCATTAGGAAACCTTCCTGTAGAACATGAGTTCTAATGGAGAACCTGAGCAAGAGAAGAAGCCAGTGAAAGGGCTTCAGGTGAAAGGAAGCTGGAGAGGAGAGAAGAGTCAAAAGTGGAGAATAACAGGTAAGCAACCTGGGGGTGAGGACATGAGGCCGCAGAGATGAAAAGCGCTCACTTCACAGAGTCCCCAGGCATGCTGAAGACAGAAGGCACCGTGAAAGGGTGTCACACAGCGACAGATTCCTCTTGTGCAGAGGGGACCAGAGGAGCATAAACCCAATGACAAGCTAGAAGTTTAGATACTTCTAAAGTCACTGGTTTGTTTCCCTGGGTTTCAAACAGCACCTCCCCCACCCACTGGGTCACCATTAGAATGTTAAAGATAAGGAAGGTGATATCAGAGCCCAGATAGGTGTGCAATGTCTCAACACACACTTTATACCCTCACTTATAAGCCAGTACCATGGTTTGTTTGCTTGATTTACATTTTCACTGACCAATGAGCATATCTTTTCTAGATTGAAGTACATTCCATAGCATCTCCTGTCTGAATGTTGAAAGTAAGGGACGTGCCTTGGATGAAGCCCACCTTTCGTACCTCCACATAAGAGTCTCCCGGCTTTTCATTTTACATTGTACTTGCAAAAGCCCTACCCTTGAACTATAGAATTCACTGGCATGGGACCCAGAAATCTGGGTTGTAAATGAATTTCTTATACTCATTTCCTAGGACTGCTGAAACAAATTTCCACAAAGTGATTTCATGACAGTTTTGTCTCACATTCTTAGAGTGTAAAATACTGAAATGAAGTTATCGATAAAGACCTACTTCCTCTGGAGACTCCAAGGGAAGGTTCATTCTTGCTTTCCTCCTGCTTCTGGTGACCACAGCTCTATCCTGTTCCTAGACACAGCATTCCCACCTGCCTCTATCAGTGGCTCTCTACATCCAAATGTTTTCTTCTTCTAAGGACACCAGTTTTTTGATTCAGGCTTAGCCCAGTACACTTTCACATCATCTTGATTATATCTATAAAATTCTTATAAAGAGGCCACATTCACATAAGTGCTATTGATCAGAAGTTCACATGGCTTCTGAGTGACAGTACTGAATGTTTTAAATAAGTGTTCTCATTGCAATAACAAAATGCCAGACAAAAGCAACTTAAGGAGAGAAGCGTTTCTTCTGGCTCACAGTTTGAGTGTAGTCCGTCGTGGCCCTGAAGGCAGGGCAACGGGAGCCTGAGGCAGCTGGGCACATCGTGTCCACAGTCAGTAAGCAGGAGGGGATGAACGCTGGTGCCCAGCTCAATTTCCCCTTTTTATTCAGTCTGGGCGAGCCACAATGAGGGTAGATCTTCCCTCCTTAGTTGAATCTTTCTAGAAATGCCCTCATGGGCACACAGTTGTGTCTCCTAGGCGACTAAATCCAGACAATCAAGATCAATTTTCTTACCCTCAAAAAGCCCCTGTGTTAAAGGCTTGTTCATCATCCTGGGGCGCAAATTGGACGTGGTGAGACATTTAAAAGATGGGGCCTTAGTGGGAGGAAATCATATTACTAGGACTTGCCACTGAATGAGATGCTGAGACCCAGCCTCTTCCTATCTCTCTTCTTCCCTTTTGCCATGAGAGTGGAGCAACTTTCTGTAGCCCAGGCTTTCCCACTAATGTACTGTGTTGCCCCAGGCCAAAGGTAGCAGAGTCAATGATCCTAGACGGGAAGCTCTGAAAACATGTGACAAGACAAATTGTTCCTCTTTAAGTTGATTGCTTTAGTCATTTTGTCATAATGACAGAAAGCTGGACAACACACAGTTCAACTCAACGACTTCCAAGTGAGTTTATAAAACATAATCATTGCTCTAAGAACTTGGATGAGGTCTCATTAGTAGCCCACAAGGGCACAAGTCCACCATGGCCCCCATAGGACCCCACACCAAGGGGTCTGGACTGGAAGTAAAGCATTCTAGGACACCGTGGGCCTTCGAGACTCTGGGTTCTGCACTGCAGACCTGCCCACTCAACTTTCTAGAGAGATGCATGGAGGCAGCATCACAGTTACCCACACCACTGGCAGCAAGCATAGTGTCTTCACCCTAAGAATGAGCCAGAGGCGGGTGTCTTTTTTTTTTTTTTTTTTTTTGTCATACAGGCTTCCCATACTACCAGTCTTAGTCCATGATGACATTTTCAAAGTAGGTGTTTTTTGAAAAGGCTGGAGTCAGGCCACCTAATTCAAACCCTGGCTTGGATGCAAGGGTGTTCTGGCTGCAACATCTGTCACCCCATTGATCGCCAAGGCTGATTCAGCTGATCTAGCTGGGTAGGCGGGTGGCTCCTTCCTCCCTCACCTTCCAGAGCCGCATGCTAGGTGGAAGTGGACAGCCTTCCTGAAGAGAGAAGGACCAGTCTTTGGTCAAGGGTACACAAGGACCTGTGCCCCTCTGACAGAACCTCCAAACAAGCTCTCAAACCCTGCCTCCACCACTTAAGGAATAATCTTAGAAATGTCCCTAGGCTTCAGTTTTCTCCTTAACACTCTGATCACCATAAAAATAACTACCTGGCAGTATTACACAATACTGTTACAAGTAAAGCTCTCATCACCCAAGCAACCTTTAACGCATGGAAGCCATTCTTCCTGAAACCCTCACCATGTTGCTGACACCTGGCATAGACGGTCACTTCCAGGCCCCTGCACACCAGCAGCATTCCCTCCAGGAAATGGTGATCCAAAGCTTTCTTCTGACTTTGACAAACCAAGCTAAAACAGTCTTGAGGCAGTGTTATGTGTTTGGAGAAGAATTCTTTCTTCATAATCTACAACACCAAAAATGTTTCCTAAAGGACAAAATAAAAATAAAATAAAATAAAAAGACATGCTCGGATTAGAGAGATGCCTCTGCAGTTAAGTGTACTTCCTGCACAGCATGAGGGCTGGAAGAGGCTGGACACCTCTGGGCCTGGCCACACGTCTTATACCCTCAGTCCTACAAAGGGGAACAGAGACCAAGGTAAAACCCAGACTCATGGGAACCAGGGACTTCTGGCACTAGTAAGAGACTCTGGCTCAAAATGAGAACTAAGTTGAAGAGTGATGGAGCAGGACACCCAACGTTTTATTCCTGCCACGCTGGCAAGCTCCCTGCACCCCACCACCACCACTGTGGGTAAGCATGTGAGATACTGCAAGGACACATACATGCACACACCACACACACGTGCACACATACCACACACATACACACAAGCAAAAAAAAATAAAAAAAATAGGCATGATGCCCAGCATATACATATACATTCATTTAAAATTGCTATTTACTGATTTGCTAAAACTAAGAGTTTTATTGCATGTCCTGTGAGATGTGATATCTAATATAATTTGTTGGGCTACAGGGGAGTTTCAAATCAACCATGATGAGGCCTTTTATACCATGGCGATCAGAAAATCCTGCAAATCGGGTTCTTCCTCTGTCCATCACTTCATATATACGTTGTCAACAGGTACAATAGAAGTTCTAACACCACCCCCCACCTTCCCCATCTATCTCTGGGACCCACCGCAGAGGCTGTAGAACACCAGCTCATATTACAATGAAGTCTGGAAAATGTTGTGCTAAAGTGTAGGTTATACTGAGAACTTGATGCTATCAACAGCAGAGGGATTGGAATGTAAGGCCTGAGCTTCCTGCCTCCCTGCTCCCACCTTACAGGCAGGGTGGGAGATCAGCTCTCAGCTGTTGATGGCAAGAAAAATCTTTTCCATCCGAGTCAAGAGGAAACTGAGGCAATGCAAGAAGGTGCAGCCCAAGGCAGGGTTGTTTTTTTCATAGACTGTCATGTAGCCAAGGCTGGCCTTGAGCTCCCTATGTATTCAAAGATGACTTTGAGCTTTTGATCCTCTAAACTCCACCTCCTGAGTGGGGATTACAGGCCTGTGCCACCACTTCTGGCTTATTCTGTTCTGGGGATCAAACCCAGAGCTTCATACATGTCAGGCAAGTTCTCCAACAACTTAGCTACTTTTTTTAAAATTTTTATATACTAACTCAGAAGGACAGAGATGGAGAGAGAGAATGGCATGTCAGGGCTTCTTGCTACTGTATACAAACTCCAGATATATGTGCCACTTTGTGCATCTGGCATTATGTGGATACTGAGGAATTGAACCTGGGCCAAGTGGCTGTGCAAACAAGCACCTTTAACCACTCAGACATCTCCCCAGCTCTTCACATATATTTTAGAATGACAATACTGCCTTTTACTTAAAAAAAAAAAAATACAGAAGAGCTGGGTAGCGGCTGAAAGTAGAGTGCCTAGGAAACATGATGCACAAGGCTCTGAGTTTAATTCCCAGCACTGCAAAGATAAATATGTAAAAAAAATAAAATAAAAATAGAGAAGCCCTTCACAGTTTCTTCTCCCTTCTCCCCAACCTGACAGAAGCCAATCAGCATAGTCCCTGGTCAGAAAGAAAAGACAGGGCTGTAAAAGAAAGTGGCTATTGTGATCAGAAGCATCGGATCGCAGAGGCCGTGAGACTGTCTGCTTGCTTATTTAAAATCATATGGGTCAGGCGTTTGTGAAATTTATATGGAATGAAAGGAGAACACGGCCCCTCAGCACCGGGTCCACCCCGGCTGCTGTGTGTTATTATTCTGTTGACTCACTGCATCATCAATCATAAAAATCAAAACTGACGCACCAGACAAAGGGCCAAGGTCTCCCAGAGGCCTGTGTCTGGACAGGGCCTCACGTCACAGTGTGGCCTCTGGGATCAGAGCCCCACGAAGGGACTCAAATCCTGTCTTTCTTAGGATGAGGCGTCACCTGAGCTGCTCTCCACGCACAAGTCAGTGACCCACTTTCCATGGGGAGGGGGGTAGTGAGAGGAAAGCCGGGTTACACAACACCCCAGATGTTTATTTCCCTTGTTGACGACTGCTCAAAATAACAGTCCCTGATGGAAATGAGGCTGACCCCAGCTGCCAATGCAGCCAGACCTGTATGCTCTGTGCCAGGTTTAGACAGATGCGCACACGAGCCCCCAGTTGTCAGGGTGTGCATGAGGCTTGGTGTCCATACTGGAAACTGTGCAAGCAGACTAGGTGTGTGTTTTGTGCCCCTTAGAGATTTCTAGTGGAATACTGCCTAGAATTGGTGTGCGTGTGTGTGTGTGTGTGTGTGTGTGTGTGTGTGTGTGTGTGTGTTGCCAGCTGCAAAGATAATTTAGTTCTAGGAATAAGAGGGGAGGGGGCATGGGAGCTGTGTACATTCTTTGTAATTTCTTCACATTGGAACCACATGTATGTACCTACTACCTTTTGTACATGTCCCTGCTCCCATCCACTGCCAATCCAGTCATCTCCAAAGAGTGCTATTGAGCCAGTCATAGTGGCTCATGCCTTTAATCTCAGCACTGGGTAGGCAGTGGTAGGAGAATCGCCATGAATTCGAGGCCACCCTGAGACTACATAGTTAATTCCAGGTCAGCCGGGACCAGAGTGAGACCCTACCTCAAAAAAAAAAAAAAAAAAAAAAAAAAAAGAGTGCTGTTGAGACTGGGTATGTATCAGCCATGATCCATGTACATGTGCAATAGGGGAATAAGCCATTTTGATGAATCCACTGAGAAGCAGTGTGTGTGTACATGCATGTAGATGTGTGCTATTTGTTAAGACATACACATGCAAAATGCACACAATATGCATGTTGTCAACATCCGCACTGTGTCACAAGTATCCGCACTACATCTTAAATGTAATAGTGGTATGATTCCATAATGGGTGTACTGGGACCTCAGTGCACAAGGGAGGAGCCCCACAGCAACCCAGGATGGGAGGTGACAGAGATGAAGCTGGAACAGAGACTCAAAAAGCTGAAGTTGGCCCATGAACAAATCAGGAACAGGTGGTACTTAAGGACAGGCAGCAAGAACTCCCCTCACAGGTGGGCTCCAGAGCCAGAGCATTTGACAAGCTGGAGACGGGTGGAGGTTGGAGACCAGTTAGAGACAAATGCAGAGGAACACTCAGGGCCAGATCAAAGCAGTATCCATATTCCTAGGCAAGGAGTGTGGGTTTGATCCCAAAGGTGGAAGACAGTATTCAAGACAATGGTCAGATTTTTTTCATTAGGGAAAGTCCTTAGAAGGTGAAAGACAAATGAGAGAAGAGCCAGGAAAAGAATATACTTTCAGGGATAGTTTCTATGATTTGCTTCAGGAATAAATCCAGAAGAAAGGGAAAAGCCCTTTCTTCAAACCTGATTGGAGCCAGACTAAGAAATCCTGGGCCAGGACACTTAGGAAGCTCTGTATGGGCAGAGATGGAGTGAATCACTGGCATCCATGGAGGAGCTCCTGGGGACCTCACAGGGTAGAGTGAGCCTTCCAAAGAGCACCAAGGTTCAGAGGTTACTAAACAATATCAAAGAGACAGATGAGCACATTCACATCATGCTGCAAAGCTCCCTGCATTGGAGACTTGGCTTACAAATTCCACTGTTCACTGCCCCAATGCTTTCCACATGGCACACATCTAACTACCGCTCTCTGCTGTGCAGCTGCAGCTGCTCCCACCGGCACCTGGCTCTGCTTGTCACTCTGCCCCAAACTTGCTCCAAAGAGGCCTCAGCTGCAAAAGTCCCCCTATCGCACCCCACCCCCCACATCACTGCCTGTTCCTGGCTAGCCGCTTTCCCTTAAGCCCTATCATGGGAGCTGTGGAACTTCGGGTGGTCTCGAGACTTGTCCTCTATCTGCCTGGCTTTCCATCTCTCCCTTCAACTCCTGTTTTGTCCTGCACTGGAATGACTTATGGCACTAAGTTTGGGGACTTTAGCTGCTGAAGCCTAATGTTAATAGGTTCGTGGGTCCCTGTGCTGAAAGGCAGAGCCTTATACCTTGGCGTCACTACAGTGGGAGTGAGGCCTGTTTTCAGGTGTGTTCTGCAACCATCATTCACTGGTTACCTGCTGTGTGCACATTGCCACACAGCAGGAGGCATATAGAACACACCTAAAGGTGCTGTGCAGAAAGAGATACCCACATGGCAGAGAATGGTTTGGACCTCCATCCACAGACCACTTTGAAATGTTGACATGCAACTTTCAATATTGACACTTTCAAGAACTTTTGAAGTCATTTGTTAGGCTCTGAGTAATTTGAAATCAATTATGATGAAACTCTTTATACCTACACTCTTTACAAAGTCAGCAAATCCTTCAAATCAGGCCTTGCCTCAGCCCCTAATTTCACCACTTCCTCAACAACCACAGGGGAAGATTTCCATTCCCTTCCTCTCCCCCTCCATCTCTGGAATGCACCGTAGACGCTGTAGGACATGTTTCAGTGGAATCTAGTAGCAAACATACTAAACCATGGGTTATATTGAGAACTTGATGCTGTCAGCAGCACAGGGGTTGGAATGTAGGGGTCCTAGTTTCCTGCCTCCCTGCTCCCCTCCTATAGGTATAAGTGGAAACCCAGCTCTGTTTCTGACCATGAATAAGACAAAACTGCCCCATCAAAGCACAAGAGGAAACTGAAGGAGGCCAGGGAGGTATGGTCCAGGCAGGGTCTCCAGTGTCTTCTATAACATAGCAAGATGTTCCTGCGTGGGATTTTATGCCTCATCTTCCTTGTGTATAGGTGGGAATATCAATCCTTACTCCAGGACTCAAGAAAGGAGCACACAGAGTCTTACCATCACTGTAGCTTACCCATCCAGTCACTGGGCGTTCCTGATGTCCTCACGAGACAAGCAGAAGGTAACAAGGGTTCTCCTGAGGCTTCTCCTTCTTTTCCTCTTCTCTGAAAATCCTCTTTTTTTTTACTCCGTGACTAGATTGAGGCTCCCCAGCCAAGAGCTCTTGGACCTCGGCAGTAATCGGAGTCTATGAAACTCCTTGTGGGGTTGAGGACTTTCAATCTTCTTACAGCCCCCAGGAAAACTGTCACTGACACCCACCACCAGTGTGGAAGCTCCAGGTGCCTGTCCCCAGGACCATTCAAGGTGGTCAGTATCTGGACATTCAAGGTGGTCAGTATCTGAAGATCTAGGCAGGGGCAGACCCTTTTGGGAGACTATTTTAGTGTTGGAATTAGGAGATCGTTACAATAAACAGTGTACATGCCTCCTCACAAAGTAATATAAACCCATAACAGTCTCCAGTAATGTTATTTTTAAAAGGTTTTAAATAACTTTTGCAATCCAAAACAACCTACCTAAGCAGTCTAAATTCATTTTATGAACCAATTCTAAAGCAGAACCACTAGTGTTCCAAAAGCCACACTGCACCAAGAGGGACCATTTCATAATGTTACCAACACTGGGTAACTTGCACTGTGACATTAAACCAGTAAGTTCCACATAGTATGCAGAAAAAGAGATAGAATCCTAGTATCCTTTGGGATAGCAGAGGGCATTGCCCTAATAGAATCCCCTGTGTTTCTGACTGAGCCTGCTTCATGCGCACACACACACACACACACACACACACACACACACAAAGATTAAAGAGTTTCTCATCTGAGCCTTTGGCTCCTGGTGAACTGAGGCTAACCTCAGCTGATGTGATTTCCCTGATAAGTTAATGTTACAGCTTCACAATGGTCACTCAAATGCACACTGCAGTGAACAGCAGTTCAGCCAAGGCACCAAGCTTGATAGCCCATTTGCTGCCATTTAATTAAAATTCCAAGTTGGTGTTCTGTTTTCAAAGGAAAGATGGCCAGCATCAAGGTCACCCAGTGCAGCCGGGCGCTGAGAAGAAGAGTGCCCACTGCGTGTTTACACCCCAGCAGCTCCTGGGAGGGCAGTGACTGCCATAGGAAGGGTTTTTCCGACAACTTTCAGAATGGTTTCCGGATATAAATAGCTGCTATGGCATGATATGTTCCAGCAAGAAAGACTAGAACAAAAGTAGGTTACTGACTGGCAGATGCCTGCCCGCCAGTGGGCATTGGAGCATCGGGACTGGGCTTTTTCCAGCTATATTTAGCATCCGCATTAATGTACTTCTGAACAATGCCTTTTAGAGAGCCACATAAATCAGAAGAGGAAAGATTACTAAAATTTATGAAGCAATCACTGTGAGAAACCCCTGGGCACAATCACTGTGATAAATACCTTGTTAAGTCCAGGCCCATCCCCACCTTATGTTTCCTGTTAACAGGAGGGGTCCATTAGTGAACACTGTTACTTCCCAAAGGAGAAGCCATCTGCATTTAGGAGTCAGCAGCAAGCTGGGCCCCATCCAACCTAACAAACCATTCCTAGAATTAAAGAGATGGAAGAGCGTGCTGACAAGGACTCTGGGTTTCCCAGGGTGCTCTCAAAATATATATGCTTGTGTGCATGTGTGTGTCATTTTGTTCTCTTCACTGGCAAAACCACTAAATACAGAAAGAGGCTTTTAGGTTTACTCATTGGCAAAAAAATTTAAATAAATAATGGCACAGCCAGAGGAACATACTTTGTTGAATGGTGTGTCCTGGTGCTGGGGTTTGAACTAAGGATCAGTTGCATAGTTAGAACTCTTTCATTTTGAAAATAGAACTACAGGGGTTCCTCCCCAGAGGAGAGCAATCCTATTCACAAAAGGACATTCTGGAGTCTTATTTCTCAAGAAGAGCAGCATGATACCTTAAAGGATAACTACACCAGTTAATTCTGGCTCCTCAGAGGCAATCAGTTCCACAGTGGAAATAGCAATGTGGCAGGAGGAAGTCTAATACCAGCTCTATCATTTCCACAGACATAACCTTGAACATGACACCCAGTTCTCACAGCTTCTGACTCCTTGTCTCTGAAATGGGAATGATAAGACTCATTGCTGGAAGCTTGGTGTCCAATGTGATGGTATTAAGGTTGGGAACCTCTAAGCAGCAGAGTCTAGTGGGAGGTTGCTAGATCAAATAGTGTCATCCTTAAAAGGGGTTAGCACTTCCACTTGAGGAATTTGGTTCATTCACTAGAGAGCACGTTGTTATAAAAAGTGTGCTGTCTCTTAATTCCTGCCTTACATGTTATCTCTTCTACACAAACATAAGATTGTGATGCTATCTGCCATAAGGCTGTCTTTAGAGCTGAGTAGCTGCTGCTGTTATGTTCTCGAAACCTCAGAACTTAGATCCTTATAAGCTTCTTTTAGTTCCCATAATTTTGTTATAGCAACACAAAACATACTGGTACACAGTCCCTAGAAGGTGGAGTTGCTGTGAAAAGAAAATAGGAAAATGCAGGTCAAAGTACTTACCTAACATACTATGTTTAATATTCCTGAGTTATTATTATGACATGCTGATGAGTCTCCAAGGGAGCAAAACCTAGACAAATGGAGGGTTCTGAGAATCAACTTGGAACTCTGCCTTCAGTTCCCCAAAGCCTGGAAGGACACAGGACTTGTACAGAGTACTAAACTGTCCTACCTACTTACTATTGGGAGTACCATTTATTCACTCCAATGCATGTCAGGAGTGGGTTTATACATTCACCTGTCTTCCTTCAACCAAAATGGGATCAAGTATCTGAACTGAACTCAAGGATCAGAATGGAATAAATCCAATCTGCTAACTGACCCCCTTCACACACACTATTCTCTTCTAATAACAATAATGTAGATAGTATTCATGGCACAGAATTTTCAGAAGAAATAATCTGAGGCAGAAGTTAATAAGACTACACAAATAGAAGATCTTTCATTTGTTGAATAACACAAACACATTCAGTTATTTTGCCTTAAAATCTTAGTGTCTTTATCACACCTCAAACAAGAGGTAGCAATAGGGCTAAAAAGTGGTGGGAAAAGGCACTTAGGAACTATTGTGATTTATAACTCCAATGCTGTTTTCTTAGTGACAGGAAACAAAGAGGAGCCTCATCTCTGGACCAGGACACTGATCGAGCAGGTGCATGAGAAGAACATATGGTAGAGGCCTTCTCCTCAGCATAGCTGCTATGTGAATCACCAAGTGAACCCTCACCTCCCATAAGCATTAGTTCCAAGAGCTTCATGGAGACAAGAAGGAGCTTCCAATATGGGGACCAGTATTTTCCTCCCTGTCTCCTGGAAAATGGGAGACTTACAGCAAGACAGGCCACAGGAATACCCAGCTGCCCTCTGAGTCTGCCTCAGCATTTTTATCCAAAAGTATCAAAGCACCACTTCCCTGAAATTCCACAGGATCTTTCATTTTCAAGGCATGTGGTCTTTAGCTGACATTCATTCTCGGTCTGGTTTCTTGGTTTTTTTGTTTTTTGTTTTTTGGTTTTTGGTTTTTGGGTTTTTTTTTTTTTGTTTTTTTTTTTTTTTGGTGTTTCATGGTAGCGTCTCACTGTAGCTCAGGCTCACCTGAAATTCACTATGTAGTCTCAGGGTGGCCTTGAACACATGGCGATCCTCCTACCTCTCTGCCTCCTGAGCGCTGGGATTAAAAGCATGCACCACCATGCCTGGCCTCCTTCTTTTCTCACTTTAAAAAAAAAAATATTGACAACTTCTACTCATATTGACAATAAACCATAATAATTTCCTCCCACCACCCTCATTTTCCCCTCTCAACTTTACCTGTATTGAATCCTTTCTCCTTTCCAATGAGTTCCTCCTTGTTTGGACAAGCACCTCCTACTAACTGGTTTCCATAATAGAATCCTTTGCTTGTTTTGGTTGCCGTTGGGTGGTTTTTTGTTGCTGTTTGTTTGTTTGATAGGTTTCTATTATATGGTTCTGCTATGGGATTTTCCTGCCTCTTTGATGTGTTTATTCCAAGAAAATACCATATATCCTTCTGATAGATAACTGTGTGATACTCCAATATTCTTGGACATTCTCTTTTTCTAAAATTATCCCCCAATCAACAGTTTCATTGATTTCAATATCTTTGACTTTCTCTACTTGAACTTATGGCTTCCAAGTCTGTATCAATGGCCCTGTCATCATTTATAATTCTACAACAAGAATAGGTAGAACCTTCAAATACATGCAGGGACCAGACACGTGATGCAATTTCTAGAATAGGCTGAACTGGAGATGAGACAGTGGTGGGGGTTGTCCTGAAGTGGACAGCATATCCCTCACTCAGAATTCTACCCAGCCACTGTTGGTGTAAGAATGAGAAGCTAGTCATTTCCATTCTTCCAAGTGGGCCTCACAGAATGGCTCCCACCAAAAATAGAATGAGGACTGCTCAGCCATGAACGTGGTGGTTACCTGATAATACACCATCAACATTCACAGCCATTAAGGAGATGAGGAGTCCAGATTTGCCCAAGACTCAAAAGCTCTCTGGGCCAAAGGAATAAGGAGTGTTTCATCCTGAATCTTCCAGAAAATGTGGAAAAAAAAATGGAGAGGAAGATTCATCAAACTAGCCCTGTATTCTGCCTACCTATATACCTATTACCATTGTGAAAACTTGAGTCAATATGAGTAAGAAAGTGCTGGTTGTCAAAGTCCTGAAACCTCCAAAGAATGCAGTTTTTTAAAAATATTTTTTGTTTATTTTATTTATTTGAGAGGACAGACAGAGAGAGAAAGAGGCAGATAGAGAGAGAGAGAGAGAGAGAATGGGCGCGCCAGGGCCTCCAGCCACTGCAAACGAACTCCAGATGCATGCACCCCCTTGTGCATCTGGCTAACGTGGGTCCTGGGAAATCGAGCCTCGAACTGGCATCCTTAGGCTTCACAGGCAAGTGTTTAACTGCTAAGCCATCTCTCCAGCCCAAGAATGCAGTTTTTAAATTTTATTTATTCATTAACTTATCTGAGAGGGAGAATAGGAGCGTCAGGGTTTCTTACCATTACAAACTCTAGAAGCATGTGCTGCTTTGTGCATCTAGCTTTATGTGGGTACTGAGGAATTGAAACAAGACTAGTAGGCTTTGCAAGCCAATGCCTTTAACTGCTGAGCCATCTCTCCAGCCCATGAACATAGATTTTAATAATTAACTTATAACTAATTCAGTTCTTAGACATACAAATCAACCCTCTGCAAAGCAAAAAAGGATACCTGAAGGCTAAATGTGGTCCATGGGCAGTTAATTTCCCTTCTCTTTCTAAATTCTCAAGTTTGTCACTGTATATGTCTTCTCTGAAAGTCTGGAGCCAATTTGAGCTCAGTGTACTCTTCCTCCAGCAAGCTCTTTATACTGGTGTCTATGATTCAAACATTGCCAGGCCCACTCTCCATGCACCCATGTTCAAAAGCCCTTCAAACATTTCAGCTTTTGCTCTCAACTGAACAGCTCTGCAGCCCTGAGCCATGACTCCTGAAGTCGCTTTCTATAATATCACTGGCACTGTTAATTCAACAGCTGTGTTACAGTAGCTTACTGATCTCCCCATTTTCTCTTTCTCCCCATGATAATCCTTACTCTGGACCAAATGACCTTCCTAAAACTCTGCTTTTCAAATAATTCCCCTACTCAGAAACTTCAAAGCTTCCTATGAACCATGAAGTTTCCTATTAGCTTTCTGAACTTGGCATCCTCCATAGTTTGAGAAGCTGCTATCTACAAATGCCTTCTTTCTCTCCTTCTGTGGTAAGAGGGCCTCCTGTGTTTCCTTGGAACATGAAGCTAAAATATGAGCTTAAAATCCTGGCATTTACATCTAGGTATGTCTGAGTAACTACATTATAATAATTCAATGAATATGTATTTTCCTGTGATAAACCTTCCCTAAATGACAGGATATATGCCTTCTTTGTTCCTTTCTGGTTGTTGCTGTTGTTGTTTTGAGATAGTGTCTGACACCCAAGCTGGCCTGGAATTCACTATGTAACCAAATCTGGCTTCAAACTTGCAGAAATCCTCCTGCTTCAGCCTCCTAAGCACTGGAATTACAGGCATGAGGCTGTTTCACATCTTTTGTCCCTTTCTCTATCCTCATGTACTAGCCAGAGTTCTCCAGAGAGAACAGGACCAAAGAGATGTGTATATGTGATTTCTTATGAGAATTTACTTCCATAATTATGGAGACTAGGAAGCCCCTCACTATTTCATCTGTAAACTGGAGACCCCAGAAAGCTGGTCCTGCTAATTTGGTTCAAATCCACAGGGTTGAAAACCATGGAATCCAATGGTCTAAGCATCAAGGCTGTGGCTCAGGGATAGGAGAAAGTATACTGTACAAACTGGAATACAAAGGCCTGAGAACTCTGATATCCAAGGCCATAAGAAGATGGATATCTTGCTCAAGGTGATAGACATAATTCTTCCTTTCTCTTTCTTTTTGTTTTATTAAGATGTTCAAAAGACTGAGTGATTGCCACACACAATGGTGAAAGTGAGTCTACTATATTCAATTCACTGATTCAAATACTAATCTCTTCCAAAGACAATCTCCCACATAGCCAAAAATAATGTCTTATCAGTTCTGTAGGATCCAGCCAACTTGAAGTTAAAGTTCACTATCACAATCTTGGATTGCCCACACTAGAGTAACAAAGTAGAAGGAACCTGGGTCAATGACACAATGGCATATTACTCCAGCCCTGAGCCCATGGAGCTTGACAGATTTATATCTTAAGTAGTACTTTTGATTTTCTGCCACTCATCACCTAACCTTATTAATTCTAACACTCTTATACCCAAGTCATAACCATGTTTTATCTATTATTCAAACTAAGCTAGATATTGTTCCCCAAGATGGCTCTACTTTCCTGTCTGCCTGTCTTGTCATTCTAAATCTGGATTGTTTTTCTCTCATTGAAATGCAAGGCATGGCAAATTGCTTAGCAATTAAAGGTGTTTGCTTGCAAAGCCTGTTGGCCAGGTTTAATTCCCAAGCCACCCACATAAGCTGGATGCAAAAAGTAGTACAAGCATCTGGTGTTCATTTGCAGTGGCAAAAGTACTTAGCTCCCCCCACCAACACACATGTGTTCAAATAAATACTTTTTTAAATGAGGGCTGGGGAGATTGCTCAGTGGTGAAAGGCACTTGCTTGAAATCGCTCTCTCATGACCCATCTTAAATCTCCTTTTCAGTAACACAAAGTCTTTCTTCAACTCTCCCAACACCATGTGATATCTCTCTCTTTCCTCTCCATATCCCCCTTGCATTCCTGTATGCTAAAACAGGCTCATGTGCATACACAGCAGCTTATGCCTCAGTACTGCTGGCCCTGGGCATCTCAAACACAGTGGGTCTCTAATGCAATTTGTTTAATAGAATTGAGAAAAAATCATCAACAAGAGCTGAGAATTGTTCACAGAGCATATTCTCCTAGGGTTTAGGACATATGAGGACAGGATATGTGTTGTGCATGGTTTTGGTATACATCTGTGATCTAGACTTTGATGCACTAGTTGACAAAATCATCTCCATATTACTCTTCAAGCTATGCCATCCTCAGACTCTAGGAACCAAGCAGTTATGTCAGATCCCACATCTTGCCCATGGCGTTCCTCCTGCCCCAATCAACCCCTGGACAAGAACAATCCTGGAATTTCCCCACTTGATCAATGACCCACTTTGTGTATTTCCATCACTTGCACATTTTACAACTTTTGCCTTGGGCATCACCTTTGTTTCTTCCAGATTTTTCTTTTGGAACCTGCTCTGAATGACAGTTAAGAATAGCTAAGCTTGGCAGAGGGTCTATGTTAGGACTGCATGACATATGGTCTTGTTGGATGCAAGCCACGTCATCAGATTATCCAGGAGTTAGTCCTGTGACCTGTTTACCTGAGAGCCTCTATTGCTTCTTCTCACCTGAGACCTCTGAGGAAAATGCCATTTAAACAGAAGTAGCAAAGAATGGCATTTAGAGAGAAGGTAGACCATCTCTAGGCCCAGACAGTGACTGAGCCTGCCAGGGCATCAGATGATCATTTCCACATGTCTGATCAAGTGTGCTCCCAGGAAGCAGGGCCCTTTAACAGCTCAGGCTGGAGGTTCACATTACCTCTACACACAGAGGTCTCTTTCAATTACTTCTGGCCTCGCCATCACACATTTTCAGATTTCCTAAACCCAGGCCAGTACTAAGGGTGATGGCAGATGAGAGGGTCCTGTCACCATCTTCAGGAACAGGGACAAAGGACATGAAGAGAAGAAAGAGGAGGAGTTGATCTCCTGGGCTTAGAAAAACACACCTCCTATCAAGCACCCAAGGTCAGGCCACCCATGGCTCCCTATCTCCACTTGAAGCTTCTGATCTCAGCCATGGATCCTGCTGTCAGCACAGGCACAGAGAACATTCTTACAGGCACCTTCAAAGGGAAAAACTCAGGCAAAGACCTTGGCTTAAGCCTTGGGCTTGTTTTTAACCAGTGTTTTGCTGTTACTCTTTTTCTCTTTTCATGTGCTGCTTTTTTTTTTTTAACTTAGCTCATCATTTACTTCTCTGGTTTTCAGTGAGGACAAGATGTGACTGCTTAATGTGTCAATCACCACATAACAGTATCCCTATGACGTGGCTCAGCAAAGTCTTTCTATAAAGTCCAGACTTAGCTTTGCAGGCCATTGAGTCTGTCATGACTACTCTGCTGCCTCATTGCAAAATCAACCATTTGAAAGATGTAAGCCATGTAAGCCAATGCATGGCTGCATTCTAATAAAACTTTATTTATATAAACATGAAGCCACAACATTAAGCCTGTTAGCTATAGTTTACCAAACCCCGCTGCCTTGAACCCATCATCAACTCCGGTATTGAAGGAGAAATAAGAGAAAGCTAGCTTCTTTTAGGCAGTTTCAGTTAGAAATTGAAGTCCAGAGAGAACCAGAAGATGCCATTCCACCTATCAACACTCCTTGGCAGAAATGGAACTCATGTCTGATAAGGCTCATCTACAAGACTCATGCACAGCTGGCTACAGTGCCCCCTACTGACCATAGTCTAGCATATTACCTAGATGGGCTGCCCTCTGGGGTCCACCCTCCAAATCTACAAACCAATCCACTCTTCCCCTTGCATATCTGAAATCTGAAAGAATATATTTCTTAGTCCCTGTAAAGGCTGGTTTTGCCTCCTCCCTCTCCCCACATGTGATTCTTCTGGCCTTACCCTGTGCTGCTTGGATACATGTGAGTTTGGCTCCAACCACCACCACCACCACCACTACCATCCCCCAGCCTAGAGAGCATAGTACTGTTTATTGGTCTGCATAATTCTGTGTGCCTCTGTTCCATACTTTGGGGTAACTTCTCAACTTAATTACATGAATATTTCTCCTCTGGTCTCTGAATCTATCACATGCTTATTTTCCTTAAACTCCAGATCTACCATGTGGATGCCTTCTCTAACTCTAGGCCTGTTACCTGTATAACTTCTCTAAACTCAGGGTAGCTATGGGTATAAATCTCTTTACTACTCATTTACCTTCTGAATTTCTTGGTCTCTGCTTTGATATTTTCCCTCTGCTACTCTTTCTTAAGCTCCCACCGTTTGCCCTCAACTTCCTTCCACAGGGAAGCTCAAAGCAAATGCTATGTGTGTTTCTTCTAAATCTCCCTATATATATGCACCTAAGTTCTATCTTCCGTGTGTGTGTGTGTGTGTCTACTCCAGTTCTTCCATAAAACCCTCAATTTCTCTTAAATGAGCTTTGTGAATTATCCTCCACTTACCTGTGGCTCTACTCCAGTCTTTCCCCAGACATTTCAATTTTTCTTAAATGAATCTCATAGATATGCTATGTTTTCCACATGAACACATGTTTTCTACTTTCCACATGCTTATGATTTTGTTCTAAGCCTTCTTTCTAGATTCCAATTTCCCTTAAATAAACCCTACAATTTGTAATTTCTCCCTAAATAAACTTAATAATTCATAATTTATTCCTCTTGTGTCTGTCTTTATTAATTCTTTGTTAAAGGTAGGATAGGATGAAAAATTGGGGTTCATAAACTTGGGGGACCCCTTCTGAACCCCAAAATTATGCCTCAATATGAAAAAGCAGAGGGAATACACAGAAAGAGCCAAGTAAAAGAACTCATCTACCCACCCTTTCAACCAGGCACCTTTTCCAATTCTTGACCTTCCAGTTCCTGATGTTAGGGCCATAGGAAGTTTTTTTTTAATTACAGCTGAGATTCATAGTACTTGTATTTTTGGGTTCTCAATAGCAGAAACTCTGCCCTACCAGACCAGTGACTGGACTTGTTATTCTTATCCATTATCATACTGGCCCAACACACACCCTACACTTCATCTGTGCTCATAACCACCCATGAGGATGGGTCACCTCCAGACAAAGGGCTCATGGGGCAAAATAACAGCAGCACAAATCTGTTCAAAGTATCACACAGAAAGCATGACAGAGGAGACCAGGGTATTTGCCAGGCAAAGGAGAAAAACAGTTATATTAGTGGCTTTTCTCATCACTGTGACCAAATATCTGGCAAAAAGTAACTTAAGGGTGGAAATGTTTATTTTAGACTTTTAGACCAGGATTTGGGTGATAAAGTTCATTATAGTAAAGAAGGCATGCTGGAGAGAGCAACTCCTATCTGTGACAACGAGAGGCTACTTGCTCACATCTCAACAGATTGGGAAGCAGAGAAATGAAAATGCCAGTTTCATCTGACTTTTACCTTTTTTTTTTTTTTTCCTTTTTATTCAGTCTGGGACCCCATTCCATTGGATGGTACCACTCACTTTCAGGGTAGGTCTTCTAATAGTTAATCCTC
Source organism: Jaculus jaculus (assembly GCF_020740685.1). NCBI lineage: Eukaryota > Metazoa > Chordata > Mammalia > Rodentia > Dipodidae > Jaculus > Jaculus jaculus. The sequence continues at coordinate 28,934,510 of NC_059108.1, forward strand.
CCTGGTAAAGCTCTCACAGACACACCCAAAGTCGGGCCTCATTAGTCTGCAAGGTGTTTCCAAAAAGAACCAAACTGACAAGGGACGCTAACTGCCACATACTACATACCAAGGAGAGGAAGGAAATAACCAAAGAAAACCAGTATGGTTAAATTTTAATTTTGGAATGGTATATGGCTTGAGTATAAAAAGAGAAGAAGATAGAACCAGGTTAGGACACAAAACAAGAGGTTGTTATAAGTGCCAAGCTTGTGGCAACCCCAGGCAGGAAGTGACAGCAAAGTTGGGATAGCATCTCATGCATAAGCATCTTTCTTTTACTGTACTAAAAGCACTGAGTAACAGCTGAAAAAAGGCAATAGGAGAGAGGATAGGAGTGGTTAGGGTTAAAAATAGGTTAGCCTGTATCAGGGAGATGGCAATAGACACTGATAACACTCAAAATGTATCAAAGCAGAAATTCAGAAGTTTCTGAGAGCTCAACACTAAAGTAGACTTATAACACCCCCACCAAGGCTCAGGGACCACTGCAGAAGAAGGAGTGGAAAGATCGTAAGAGCCACAGGGCGGGGAGGAATATCCAGACACATTGCCTCCCCCGGCAATGACTGACTACTGCATTCATAACCCATAACTCCATGGTGAATACTAGTAAACCCACTGTGGAGGGCTCTCGGTGGAATGGGAGCAGGGAGAAGGGGAATGGGACCAACACATGACTTGTCCAACTGACTTGTCCAATGTCTAACTAATAAAAAAGACAAAAACAAATAAATAAAAAGAATAGGTTAGTCAGGACTTGGGAGATGGCTCCGTGGATAAAGTGTTTGTCACACAAGTATGAGTACGAAGTTCAGAGTCCCAGAACTCACACAAAGCAAGGCAAAGCAGTAGGAGTGTCTGTAATCTCAGTGTACCTACACCAAGGTGGAAGGCAGACAAGAGAACCCTTCAGAAGCTTATGGGACAGCTAGCCCGCTGTTCACAACTGTGAACAAAGAAACCTTGCCTCAAACAAGGTGGGAGATGAGTACCAACCACAGGCATGCTGGCAGACACACACACACACACACACACACACACACACACACAAAGAAAAGATTAGCCACAGGGATAGGGCATATTGAGATTAGCATTAGATAAGCATTGGGAATTCTGTTTGAAAATATGATTCAAAAATTCTCACAGCCCCACATAATACACCAATTTGAAATCACATTATTTCCCACATGTTAATACCTGAACTTGGGCAGTATCTTACAAACTACATTTATGTCTTAATTTAATTGGTTGTATATTCCATCTTATTTGTTTTATTTCATGGTATAGTAAACCATGGTAAATCTTCCAACCAATGACATCCTAGACTTTATGAAATAGAATGAATAATAATCAAAATGTAAAAGAAGATGGTTCATGTCAGGTTAGAGATAGAAAACCATCAGTACTGCACATGTTTTGCGAATCATCTGTTAAAAATACATATTTCAAGGAAGCTTTCAAAGACTCTGATATATTTTCTTAAAGAAAAGGCAGACACACTCTGACATGCTCAGCATACCATGTTTTCTGGAGGGACCAAGGGCTACTGTGTGATTAACTTGGTGGTGAGGCAGCAGTATGGAAGAACACACAAAAAAAACAAAGAATAATAACAGAGGTTCCAGGTATGATGCTATATACCTGTAAGATTCTATCGCTCGGGAGGGCTGAGGATGGACGATCATGAGCTTGCAACCATCCTGGGATGCAAAGTGAGCTCCAAGTCAGTTTAGGTTATGTTGCAAGGTCCTGTCATTAAAAAATTGAAGTCGTTTGTGCAATAATTGTGGATGTAAATTTTTGGAAGACAAGGAAAAAAATACAAGAAGAAATCTAAGAGCAAGAGTCATGGTAGTTTAGCTCAGGAATTTAGCAAACAGGTGAACTCAGTAAACAAACTTAAGTATTTTTAAAGCAACTTGTGACTCATTACTAGCCCATTCCATGATTTGAGTTTATTCAAATAGACCTTTTGCTATTCAAATTGAACCATGTGAGTATCTCATAAACAGAATGTCATGTGAGCACATTAGTTGCCCAAGTCTGGAAGAGGGCTAACCTCTTAAAAGGTGCCTAAGGATAAGAAAATAAAGTGAAAATGCATGCTGTGTTCCTGTTTCTAGGTCACACATCTAGATGAATATGACCACTTTGGCATTGGAATATGGTGTAGATAAGTGTCCCCAAAGACACATGTGCTAAAGGCTTAAAACTCATAATGCTACAAGGACAAGGCAGAACCTTTAGGAGATGAGGTTTAGTAGGAGGAGATAAGCAGATAAGGCTGTGTAGCCTTGAGGGACTACTGGTACCTCAACTTCTTTGTCACTCTTTCATTACTTGTAACCATGAGTAAGTAACTTTCTCTACCAGGCTCTTTGTACCCATGACGTGCTGACTCAACACAAAAGCAATAAGCCAACTGACCATGGCCTGAGGTCTCTGAAACCATGATCCAAAATATGCTTTCCTCCTTATATTAGCTCAGATATTTTGTCACAGCAACAGAAAGAGGGATGACACAGGATTCTTCCCTCTGGCCTTACCTTCCCTCTGGCTCCAACCTACTATATATCTCTACTACACCACTTATTTTAAATACTATTTTTGCATAGCTGATGTACTCCAAATCCTTAAGCACTCACGGTACCTCCTGCTATTAGTCAAACATTTCTTGACTTGTAAGATCCCTAATTTGGTCTATGTCATAATCCAAATTTCCACCACTCCTCTCCTGTGATATCTGTAATTAAAGGCTAATTCCAGCCCATGCTATAATATTTTTCTACCCCTTCCTGTCAACCAAGGAACCACTCCTTCATTGTGTCTTCTCTCCAAGACTTCTACCAGTCAGTCCCTGACCTACTGCACTCAGATACCCTGTGATGGAAACTTTTGTGACCACCACCCAACATCGGACACACAGCTGTCCCAAGGGACTTCTTCTACATATTGACTATGTTCTACATGATCCTTTAGCCAAAACTGACTGGACAAAGGTGGGCTCCTAACCCAGACCAGCAGTCTCCAGGCTGGCCAGCATGTGATGAGCTACCTGCCAGATGCAAAACTTCTGCTTGAACAAGGACAGCAAGATATAGCCATACCAGTAAGACATTCTTTCTTGAGAATCTATGCATAGAATACAGAGAGAGGGGACCTGACGGGCGAAAGGATGAAAACCCCAGCAGGGAATCATGTTGCATTAACACTGAAACTTGAACCAAGGGAGACAGGATTCCTGCTGCTGCCAGCCCACAGGATTACCCTGTTACTGGAGCATTCTTTGGGTCTGCACAACTTCTCAAATCTAGTTTCCATCAAGTTGTGTCTAACTCAGCTTCTGTTTTCCCTGAGAACCCTCTCTGCAGAACTGTTCCTGGTTTCTTTTTATTATTATTATTATTTATAAGTTTTGTATTCAGCAAATACAGGCAGTTTGGGACCATTATTAGGCTCATCTGTGGCCTACCCCTCCCCTTGGCCCCTCCTTGTTGAGGTATATGGGTCGTGCATTGTGGAGTTAGCCCACAGTTATGGGTAGGATAAATGTCTCTGCATATCATGACCCAACATGTGGCTCTGACATTCTTTCCGCCCCCTCTTTCGCAAAATATCCCTGAGCCATGTTGGGTTCATTTTTGATCTGCTTCAGTGATGAGGTGTTGGGGGCCTCGGAGGCTCTGACTCTATGATTTGATTGGAGTTGATTTTTCTCTGTGTTGGTCTCCTTCCCCTTGTGCTGGTATCCAGTTCATCAGGAAAACAGCACCCTTGCTTGTTTTGCCAATTTTCCTTAGTTTCAGCCGGGACCCTTTTGAGGTATGATAGGGTGGCTCTCTCCTTAGGCTCTGCATCTATCTGAAAAAGAGAAGCAGATTCTCCAACAGAGAGTAAGTTAGCACCAGGACAAATGAGATAACCCTTACTTTTTTTATAGAGAGTTTAATAGGTGTAGGCCCTCTTGTAGCCCATGATTGATGGTAGCTTGATACAGGAGAGTGAACTTATGTTTGGATATGGTTCTGACTTGTTTCCCAGCACCAGCTATGGGTCCCATACCACTGAGGGGATCAGTTAGCCAAATCAAGAGCAGTTGGTTCCCTCCCCCCATGGCTGTGTGCCACTATTGCACTTGTGTGGCAATCACAACAGGTTATTTGTTGCTAAGTAGGTTAGACCATGAGTTTCTTGGACAGATATTGGTTATTTCCCCGGGTTACCCATGTAGCACCTTCTGGCACTAGACATGCTGACTGTCTGGGGACTGACTCTCCTGGCTTCTGGCCATGCCGTTCCATTTTATATGTCAGCTGCATATGGTGTCTTCAGCAATAGGGTCTTACCACTAACCTTTGGTGGGTCATCAAGTACTCTGACAGAAATCTGTCATTCTTTTAGGAAACCTTGTAGGTTTCTCTGGTCAAAAGCTCATTGTGGATGATAGCCCCATGCTGGTACTGGGAGTTACAGGTCAGTGCCCACTAAGAAAATGAGGAAAAAGATAACTAATATACAAAAGTTAGAGAGACGAGACAGAGAGGGAGAGGGAGGGAGGGAAGATGTAGAAGATTTACGTTAGACTTGATCCTACCCTCTCCAGTGTCTTGTGATTCAGGTGTTTCCTGTGAGGGCCTGGTGAAGGTTCAGCCATTTGGTCTGCCTTTGGGGAAGTAGAATTATATGGTACCATTGCCGTTTGGGTCTAGATTAGTGTTTCCCACCCCTTCGATGCCCTTCTCTCCTTCCCCCTCCATCCTAGTATCTAGTCCATGAGATACTTGCTGGGTATGTTGGCATCTTGGGTAGATTCAGGTTAGGTGCTGTAGATGAGTAAGACTATGTGGCGATTTTTTTTTTTTTTTTTTTTTTGTGATTGGGTAAGTTCACTGAGAAGACTTCCTGAACAAAACCCCAGTAGCTCATGATCTTAGTCACTCAACCAATGGGATCACATGAAGCTGAAGAGTTTCTTTACAGACAAGCATACAATAAACAAAGCCAATAGATTACCCACAGAATGGGAGAAAATATTTGCCGGGTATCCAACTGATAGTGGCCTAATCTCTAGAATCTACAAAGAACTCAAAAATCTAAACAGTAAGAAGTCAAACACCCCACTCACAAAATGGGGCAAAGAGCTGAACAGGAAGTTCACAGAGGAAGAAATACAAATGGCAAACACACACTTAATAAAATGTTCATCATCCCTAATCATTAGAGAAATGCAAATTAAAACAACTATGAGATTCCACCTTACTCCAGTAAGGATAGCAAACATCAAAAAATCAAATGAAAATAAATGCTGGCGAGGCTGTGGAGAAGTAGGAGCATTCATCCACTGTTGATGGGAATGTAGGATTGTACAACCACTTTGGAAAGCAATATGGAGACTCCTGGAAAGGCTGACTATAGAGATACCAACAGACCCAGTTATTCCCTTACTGGGCATCTACCCTAAAACCTTTAAACCACAAGCCAGAGAGATTTGCTCAACCATGTTTGTAGCAGCTCAATTCGTAATAGCTAAGAGCTGTAATCAATCCAGATGTCCATCACTAGAAGAATGGATAACTAAGATGTGGTATATCTACACAATGGAATTCTATATAGCAGTAAGAAAAAATGACACAAAGAAATTTGAGAAAAAATGGTTGAACCTGTTCCTGGTTTCTTGTAAAGTCAAATGACTGAGTGAGTTGCCTGTGTCCCATGTCTATCCATATGGTACCTGTAGCCCTTACTTTCATGCCATTGAGACAAAACACATGACCAGAGCATCTTACAGGAGGAAAGGGTTTGTGTCAATTTACCATTTCAAGGAGAAACTTCATAATGGTGGGGAAAGCATGGCAGAACAAATAGCAGGGGACTTACCTCATGTCACATTAGCTATGGATATACAGCAACAGAGAACTAGCTCTGAAAACGCAGTTGAGCTGGACTAATCCACCTCTGGATCCACCCCTAGTGACACATCTCCTCCAAGGCACCACTTCCCAAAGACTGCATCAGCTGAGCATTAAGTATGAGACTTAATCACAAATACATGAGGATGTGAGGGATATTTTATATTCACACCACCACACTCTGCTCCTGGCCCCCATAGACTTATTGTCATCTCATGAGGCAAGGCGCATTCAGTCCAACTTTTTTTATTTTATTTGTTTTTTTATTGGTTTTTCAAGATAGGGTCTCAGTCTAGCTCAGGCTGACCTGGAATTCACTCTGTAGTCTCAAGGGGGCCTTGAACTCACAGAGATCCTCCTACCTCTGCCTACCAAGTGCTGGGGTTAAAGGCATGCACCACCACACCTGACTCAATCCAACTTTAAAAGTCCCTGTAGTCTGGTAGGAGAGATAGCCCAACAGTTAAGGCACTTGCCTGAAAAACCTAAAGACCAGAATTAATTCCCTAGTGCCCATGTGATACCAAATGTACAAGGTAGCACATGCATCTGGAGTTTGTTTACTGTGGTTAGAGGCCCTGATGTACCCATTATCTCTCTTTCTATCTGTCTCCCTCTTTCTCTTTAAGTGCCTTTGCTGGCAGTGGAATTCAGAGGTGGCAGGGTATAGTGAGCTAATACTTACTGAGCATTTACTACACCCAAGCACTTAGCCTTCATTCATAGATGTAAAGATTGCAATGGTCTCTGAAGATCCACATTACCTTGGGGTGTAGAACTGAGGACCTGTAGCAGTTACCTTCTCACTGCTGAGACCAGCCACCTACCCAAAAGCAGCTTATAGAAGGAACATATCTGTTTCAACATATAATCTTGAGAGAAAATTTCATAACAGCAGGGAAAGCATAGCATGAGCAAACAGCAAATAGCCAGCTAGGCATAACAGCTCTACAGCAGCAGGAATGAAGTAATTTGAGTACAAAGCCCACCCCAGTAGCACACCTCATCCAGCAAGGCTCTACCAGCTGGGGATCAAGTATGAGGTTAAATCACAAACACATAGGGCTATGAGGGACAATCTACATTTAAACCACAATATTCTTCTATTGGCCCCATAAACTCATAGCTGTCTCATGATGCAAAATGAATTCAGTCCAACTTTAAAACTCTCCATAAATTTTTCCAGCCCAACACTAACAAAAGTCCAAAGTCTCTTCTAAAATTCAAGATAGTCTCTTAACTATGAGCCCTATAAAATCAAAACACTGGTTACATACTTCCAACACATAATGGCATAGAGTAAACATTTCTGTTCCAAAAATGAAGAATTGGGACATAGCAAGGAAAGATTGAGCCACACAAGACAGAAAGTGGGCAGGTCAAACATCAAATCTACAGCTCCCTGTCTGGTATCTGACACATGTGATGAAATCCTTTAGGTTCTGAATGGCTTAAGCAATTCTGTTCCTCTAGGTATGTTCCTTGCTTCCTGGACAGAATTCACCCTGATCCAGCAGCTTTACTTCATGGCTACTCCTTCATCCCAACTTCTTCAATACCCTGGGGTCTCCACTATAACTCACAGCTTCATACCATGGCTACTATGGCCTCCATGTAGAGACTTCAACACTATCTCCCATCACCTAACCTCGGCAGCCATCTCCAGAACCAGGTTGCAATCCAATGACCCTCCACTTCCTGCATTTGTCATACTTCCCAAACCAGTACCAGGTGGGCTACACCACCAAACTTGTTAATCTGGAGGAGGAGGGATAAAGCCCAACTTTAAGGAGCAGGAGACTCCTTCAGCTTTCTTCCTTCAGGCCCACTCTTTTAAAATGAATCAGCACTCCTTATTACCCCAGTGCAGAGCAGCTGGCCCATATGAAATGATGATAATCTCTTAAAAAATGGCAACTGAAACAGCATCAGTCTCCAACCTGAGACTTTCACTTCTTTTTGTGCAAACTTTCATCTTTATGCTCTATATTTTGCTTTGCCAAACATACCAGTCTATTACTTTTAAATTCAACTTTTCTCAGGACATGGGAAGAACATAGCCAGCCTCTTCACCAGAACACCACACAAACTGATTCTAGCTCAGTCCCAAAAAAGTCCTCTTTCCCCTCTGAAGCCTCATAAAGCAAGCCTTCACAGTCCACAGTTCTCTCTATATTGTAATCTTTCAACCTTTCACCAGAATGTCCCATTAATCTCTGCTTCTCTACTTCAAGTTCAAAGTCCTAAATTCTTCCATATTCCTCCCACAAACCAGTTACAAAAGACTAAAAGACCATATGATCAGGCTAATTGCACCAATGGCCTACTTCTTAATACCAATTCCTATAGCTGTTATCTTCTCATTGTTGGGACAATACACCCAACTAGAAGCAGTTGTGGGAGAAAAGGTTTATTTAGGTTTATAGTTTTTGAAGGAAGTTTCATCAGGACCAGGGAAAGTATTACAGACCTGAGCAGGAAGTCTGGGGCCCATCTCCATATCAGCTAGGAAGAAATACTCAGAGTATTGGGCTTGGAATTGGGCCATGTTATCCCAAAGGACTCCCCTGGTGGCACACCTCCTCCATCAAGGCTCTACCTCCCAGAGTTATACTAGCTGGGAATCAAGTATTAGGCTTAACCACAAACACATGAGACTATGAGGGATATTTTACATTAAAACTGCCATAAAACCAGACAGTACTTGCTATGATTTATGAGCAACAGCTGAAACTGAGCTCTATTTCAGCATGCTGAGCTCACCCATGCCTTGGTGATCCATACAGAACTTACCATGGTCTGGCTCCTTAGAAACATGAGGTTTTTTTTGAGAATGAATGTTTTGAAGTCAAACATGGTTCAGATCCACACTCAACTGCACCATCTGTAGCTGAATGATTTCCCGGATGCTTCTCTAACATCCCTGAGTCTCAGTTTTCTCAGTCTGCTCTAGTTTCATGACTATGAAACAAAACAAGCTATGGAAGTGTATCAGCACATAGTCCTGTGCACTGTCTACACGTGACACACATCTGAACACTACTAATTATACTACATATTATATTTTGGATCTTGGATATCCACTAAGAGCCATATATTGTGCTGAAGGCTTAGTTACCAGCCTGTGACATTCTTGGGAGGTAGTAGAGATTCTAGGAGGGAGAGCATAGAGGAAGGAAATAAGGTCATTGTGGATGTGCTTTTGGAGGGAATGTTAGGACTCCAGCTTCTCCTACTCCTCTCTATGTGCTTCCTGGCCATATGAAGTGAGCCACTTCTGCCATGCACCAGAACCATGAAGTTTTGTGTCACCATAGGTCCAAAGGCAATACAGCCAACCAACCATAGACTGAAAACCATCAAATTATGTCCAAAATAATCCTTTCTCTGTTCCTAACCTAATTAGCATGGATATTTGTTATAGTAACAGAAAGCTGAATAATTCACAACTAAACTTCTTTTGTGGGTCTCTGTTTTAATTTTGTTTCTTCTTCTCATTCTTAGTGCTAAATACTAACTCAAAACAAAAAAAAAAAAAAAACTATAGAGATAAATCCAGTTCTCTTCATCAAGCAACCACTCAGAGTGTACAAAAGAGCTGGTGGGATGACTGAGAAGAAAATTAGATATGCATTAGTGAAGCTGATGCAGCAGCAAATGAGCTAATGTAATTTTGGGCTTTGTTCCCAATGGTTTCATCAGCACAGCACAGAGGTGAATCTCATTTTAATAGCCTTTCTCAAACCCCACCTGGAAAATTACATTAAATTCCAGGCACTTCAATACCATAAAGATGTAGGAAAAGCTGAAGGAAGTTCAGAGAAGTGTAATAAAAGTGATGGGAGGTTGGGAGGCTTGATTTACTAGGAAAGATTAAAATAACTATGTGCAGCACGTCTGGGTGGTGACTGCTGAGAAGCAGCAGGGAAACCCTAGCAGCCTATAAATACTGGACCATGTAAACAGCCAGGAAGAGTTATTCAGCCTGGTACGAGGAGACATAACCTGGGCGATGAGGGGAAGATGAAGAAAAGAACAATTTACGAAGAGCATTTGGAAAGTTGTGTTGTTGGTAGTTTTTTCTAAAACTTTTAGAAAGAGAGACTTAGGATTGAAAAATATCAAGAAATGATGCTCTGCCTTGCAGAAGGAAATCATTTTTCTGAATCACATGAGGTTGTATCTAATCTCTGCCTACCTATCACCCCAACTTGTAGAAACCTTTACTGACATTCCTTCCCACCAGGTTGTAAGTGTGGGGTGGTGACTGGAAATATGACAGTTTTCTCTCCACTGGCATTAGCCCCAGTCCAGTGTCCATGCCTAGGCATGGTCCTGGGACTATGGGCTGAAAGACTAACAATGAACGAGTGGTTTTCAAAGAAATAGAATGAAATTAGGTAACTATTACCAAGACTAATATATCAATAATTTTAAACCATCAAAGGCCTACTACAATCATTGCTATAGATTCTAGGACATAGAATTTTTAGGTTAGAAGGGCCACTATATTGGGTCTTACAGTTAAGTGAGATGGTCAGCTATTTTTCCAAATCCTATTTATGCCTATAGTTTTGCTCAATTTATAGCATACAAATATATTTCTATTCTTTTCTTTCCACCACAAAAAAATGTTTAGCAGTTAATGCATAAAGATGTAATATATGCACATAGTAGAATACTAGTCAAAAAGAGGAGGTCTTGTCATCTCTAACCATGTATGATTCTGTAGGATGTGACGATACGTTAAATAAGCCAGACACAGGAAGACAGATGAGGCACAGCTAACCAATAACCAGAAGTGGCAGCATGTGTTTGGTAACACAGGGGGTGCAGGTTCAAAAGGTGCCGGGACAGGGGGAGAAGGAGTGTACAATAACTGTAAACAAGATGCCCAGGCAGTGGCAGCTGAAAGCTCATATGAGAATTTGTTCTTCAGGCCAAGAGGCACCATCAAGATTCCTCAAGTAAGCCAGGCCTTGGTGGCATAAGCCTGCAATCAACTAACCAGGATTCCTATCTGAACTAACCACATCCCACCGATCCTCCTTGAAGCTGCAGAGGGTCACAAGGCTAAGGCTACAGAGTAGGTTCTTGGCTACAGAGTAGGTTCAAGACCAGTCTGAATAACTCAGTAAGACCCAATTTCAAAATGAGTAAAAAGAGGGCTAGCAATATAGTTCAGTGGTACAGTGCTTGCTTAGCAAGAGTGAGGACCTGTTCAATTCCAAGTTCCACAGAAATAAAATAAAACTTAACTTAAAGTTAAAAGTCCCTAAAGCATAAAGAGAGACACAAGTTGAAGCTTAACCAAGGATGCACAATGAGAAACATAGAAACTCAGAGCAAGAAGCATTGGTTCTCGACACATCTGACAACATCAGACTAAATCTAAACTTGGGGCTCATGCCAAACCAGACTACACTGACCCGAAACTATGTGTAGACTTTATCTACCTAATTTACAGAGATAGACCTATGTGTTGGAACATGAAGCCCTACTTCACATCCTTCTGGAGGTGTCACTTAGTATATATTGTGCATGTCCCCTTGCTAAAATCTGGAGTATTCCCAAACACAGTAGTCCCCTGAGACATAGGTTGTAGCTGTGGGCCATCCTTAGAGCTCTACAGAGGATGGGTATGAAGCTGTAAGTTGAGATACGGGGCAGTTCTGATGAGGGGGAAGCTAACTGTGGCATGGCAGAAGAAATAAATAATTTTTCAAAATAATATGGAAACAGGTTTCAGGATTTGACACTCTGGACAAACTGTGAGGTGGGTGGAAGGACAAAGACACCCAAGTTTTCCCTTGAATAAAAGAGTGAATGGTGGTACCATCATTGGGGTGGAACTCCCAGAAGGTGGAGCAGGTTCTGAGCATTATCAATTGGAAGAAGCAATGTGACTTCCAGAAAAAAGCAAAAATGACAAGTCTCAGACTAGTGCTGAGAAGGTGGTTGGCAAGAATGGTGGTAATTAAAATGTCATAGATGGATCTTGAGAGAAACCAGTGGGTGGAAGGGAAAGGTAAAGGCAGGACACTCCTCCATTCAGGCAAGTCCCTAGAGAAAGTCTGCGATGGACAGCAGATGTGGGTGACAGAAGGCAAAGAAGAGGTTCTTGATTGCTTAATATTCTGTTCCCTCCTTGCCCCATGCTGGCCTGGCCATACATGAAGCTACTTTGCTCCATCCAGTAAAGCTTACACAAGAACTCCAATCCTCTAAGCCTCATTACTTAGCACTGGTTGTCACTGCCCCATGTTTTACACTAACTCCAAGGAGACAACTTAGATGAGTAATACGGTGGCAACCTAAACGTCACTCTACAACAACAACAAAAAAAAAAAAAAAAAAAAAAAAAAAGACAGGGGCTAGAGAGTTGGCTTAGCAGTTATGACCTGTGAAGCCTAAGGACCTAGGTTCAATTCCCCAGTACCCACATAAGCCACATGCACAAGGAGGCACATGCATCTGGAATTCGTATGCAATGGCTGGAGGCCCTGGCATGCCCATTCTCTCTCTTGTCTCTGTCACTTTCTCTCCCCACCCCCCTTTCTTTCTCAAATAAATATTTTTTTAAAAAGGAAGAAACAAGACAGATTTTGGCTTTTGTTTCTGCATTTGTGATTGTGTTTTTGTTATAACAGATGGAAGAATGTAACATTGTGCATTTCTAAAATGGTGTAATAGAGTCACGTGATCTAAGGTGCTTCCTCTTCTACAATCCTGCACTTTAAGCTATTCAGATTTCTTTACTCTCTCTGGTCATCTCTGAAGTTGTTTCAAAAATCCTTTAAGTCCTTCAAGTTCTGGGGTTATAGGTATGAAACACCACACCCAGTTTATATTGTGCTTGAGATCTAATCCAGGGCTTTGTATATCCTAAGCAAGCACTCTACCTACTGGGCCACATCCCTAGTGTCCTAAAAGTCATTCTCTCTCCCCCTCCCTCCCTCCCTCTCTCTCTCTCTCTCTCTCTCTCTCTCTTTCTCTCTCTCCCTCTCTCGCTCTCGCTCTCTCCCCAACCTCAGCAGGGTCTCACTGTAGTCCAGGCTGACCTGGAACTCACTTTGTAGCCCAGTCTGGCCTCTAACTTCTGGCGATTCTCCTACCTTAGCCTTCTAAGTACTGAAAGTAAAGGAATATGGTACCATTCCCAACTAACAGTTATTTTCTATTTTAAAAAATTCCACACAGCAGCACTGCTCAGGGGTGACTTTTTGAATTTGTCTTTAGAATTGTTACTCACTTAAAGTGAGAAAAACATGCTGGGGATGTGGTTCAGTGGTAAAGTACCTGCCTAAAATATGCAAATTAAAAGAAATAAATAAGGCAAAACTCTTGCGAAAGGCCCCATATGATGCTACTAGAGATCTAGAACCTAACTTCCTGTCTCAAGTAGGACAAAGGCCAAAATTTTAAAAACCAATAATGTATTCTCAATAGTGTATATGTGGGTGTGTTTGTTTTCATTTTTAATTGATAAAAGGTGTACATATTTATGATGTAAAATGTGATGTCTTGACATATTTATACATTGTGGCTAAGTCAAGCTAATTAACTTATATGTGACCTCACTTATATACAGCAAAAACAAATCCTCTATTTTGTCAAATTTCAAATATATAAGACATTGTCATTAACTGTCGTCATCATTTCCAGGAGACCTATTAAACTCATTCCTCCTGTGTTACTGGAGTTTTGTATCCTTTTAGCAGTTTCTTCCCCATTATGCCACTCCAAGCCCCTAGTAATCTCCATTCTTTCTACCTCTGGGTTCAGTTTGATTGCTATCCTCTCTCCTATGAAAGCAGGTTGGCTGGATGGTTCTACTCCTGTTAGCATTTAAGGAACTTCTTTCTTGTATTTCCATCATCCCTTCAAATCTTAGGGTGCTGGGCAAAGTTGAATCTTAAGGCCTTTTGTGCTCCAAAGCCCGTCCCCCCAGAAGATGGACAAAGAGAAGCCTGACCATTAATGGTCAACCTGTTGTCTATCACTGGGAAGTTTGGCACAGACAGGTATGTCCTGAGGATCCCTGTACTACCTACCCATCTAGGTCCCCTTGGCATGGAGGAGGGAATAAAGGAATTTAAGAGTGAGCAGAAGGAAGAAGGCGTGTCATTGAGACACATGAAGTGAAAATTTGATAGTCTCTCACTCTCAGTGTCAATCGAACAAAAATTTATCCTCTCCAACTTCTATCTGTTTCCAATTGCAGAATGAACAAAAGAAAAAGAGCCTAAGGCTAGGTCATTGGATCACCTCTCTGGAATGCAGTGAAGGTAAGCAAGACTATAACCATCCCAAGAAAGACTACTATTCACAAAGGGCACACTGAACTCCATATCAACTCGTCAGTTCAATCAAGAGAGATCCAGAAATCCAGTATGATCCAGAAAGAATATGGAAATGGTACTTTCCCAAAAGATGGAGGCTGAGTGGCCTTTGACCCAATAACAGTATGTAAAGGAGAAAAACTACGGCCCAAGTCAGGAAACTGATGTTCAAACCCAGATGTACCATGAACCAGTTTGTTAGCTATAGAACAGAGATGATGACAGCTCCTTCTTGTGCCACTGTTAGGACTCAGATGTCAGGTGTGTAAGGATAATAGAGATCTCATGAGTACCAACTGCATACTAGGCTTTACTTAAAATGCTGTACAATGGGCTGGAGAGATGGCTTAGCGGTTAAGCGCTTGCCTTGGAAGCCTAAGGACCCCAGTTCGAGGCTTGATTCCCCAGGACCCACGTTAGCCAGATGCACAAGGGGGGCACATGCGTCTGGAGTTCATTTGCAATGGCTGGAAGCCCTGGCAAGCCCATTCTCTCTGTCTACCTGCCTTTTTCTGTATCTCTCTCTCTCTCTCTCTCTCTCTCAAATAAATAAATAAAAATAAAAATATTTTTTTAAATGCTATACAAATCTTCATTTACTTAAGCACCTACAGAAATGAGACGAGATGACCAAGAAAGACACAAAAACAGAAGATATGGTGGTGGTAAGATTCAAATGTAAGTAACCTGATTACATATGGGCTTTTAAGAACTATGCCAGACTACCTGGTGAATTTCACAACTGTGGAAGAAGGACATTATAATATTACTTCCACCATTCTTAAAACATTGGTATGGCATTGATGGCCATTGTTTAGTATCCCAAGAGGAAAGGCAAATCAATATTCTCATGCTGAAATGGAAATTAGCATTTGTATAAGCAATTAATATTTTAATAGGCTAAATTCTCTTTCTTAATTAGATCCATCACAGTGGGACACATAATTAATACAACCAATGGACTCCATTTAATGTTGGTCACATTACATTACATTACATACATGACACAAAATGAAGTAATTTCTGTCCAGAAAAATCACCACCATTTCTTTATGGCCCTCCAAAAAGAATTTTCATATCCAGTTGTAGAAAGCAAGACTGAGGCTCTAATTGGACTCCTCATCTTCACATATAACTTGTTTTTGGAGCATTAATACAGAGCCTTTTGGAACTCTTTTTTTTTTAATTTTTTTTAAATTTATTTATTTGAGAGCGACAGACACGGAGAGAAAGACAGATAGAGGGAGAGAGAGAGAATGGGCGCGCCAGGGCTTCCAGCCTCTGCAAACGAACTCCAGACGCGTGCGCCCCCTTGTGCATCTGGCTAACGTGGGACCTGGGGAACTGAGCCTCGAACCGGGGTCCTTAGGCTTCACAGGCAAGCGCTTAACCGCTAAGCCATCTCTCCACCCCAATACAGAGCCTTTTTGTGCTAATTCGAAGCACATGTCCCCCATAAACTCATGTGCTTTGAATGCTTGATCCCCAGCTGACAGTAATTTTGGAGGTGGAGACTTGCTGGAGTAAGTGTGCTGTTGGAGGTGAGTTAGGGCTGTTAAAGCCAAAGCCCCCTTGCCAGAACTTGGCTTACTTTCTTGCAGCCATGTTCTACCTGCTATGGCAGAGGTGATGTTCAGCTTATACCATTGCCCCCACTGGTCCATCCACTTCTTTCTGGCAGATTTCTCCAGTCCACAGAGTTGGTTTCAGGATATGATGATCAGAGATGAATAACCTAATACTGTGTCGCTTCCTCTGACTCCTCCTGTCACTACTTAGCAAATTCATACTTGACAGAAAAGCATTGTGCTGCAGTTGTAAGAATTATATCTGGCTTTCCTGGTATACCAAAATCACACAAGCATTTGCTATCTCATCAACACAACTCTGGAAAGTTGATGTTTGGATTTTTATATCATTTTCTAATTTGTTATCAGGCAAAGTTGACAATAAACTATACATGAGTGTATAGTTTGATGAGTGTGGCATATTTATATATCTGATAGACAAAGATGCAAGTGTCTCCACACCTACCTGGGAGAGCCCTCCTCACTTCTGCCTGTCCTGCTCATCCCCAGGCAACTCTACATTAGGCTCAATTTTCTAAAATTGGGCTGTGGAGAATGGCTTAGCTACTAAGGTACCTTCCTGCAAAGCCAAAGGACCTAGGTTTGATTTCCCAGGACCCACATAAGCCAGATACACAAAGTGGCACATGTGTCTGGAGTTCATTTGCAGCGGCTGGAGCCCCTGGTATGCCTATTCTCTGGCATTCTCTCTCTCTCTCTCTCTCTCTCTCATAAATAATTTTTTATTTTCTAAAATTATACTCAAATGGAAACATGGAGTATGCACTCTTCTTGTACCTAGCTTCTTTCATTCAGCACAATTTTTTAAGATTCTCCCATACTGCAGCATGATTCCATAATCACTGTTTTCCACAAGCAGCGCTGCACTGTATAGCTATAACAGAGGTACTTATTCCTTCAGTTGAAGTGTACACTGGGGTTTTACACAGATTGGGGCTATTACAAATAAAACCACATGTCTTTCTATAAAAATATGCTTTTAATTCTATTGGGTACATACATAAAGTATTATGGTTGAATCACATGTCAGTTTTAAACTGTCAAAATGCTTTCCAAAGAAAGTTGAACAACTTTATATTTCCACCAGCTGTGTATGGGGGTTCTAGTTTTTCCAAATCATCAATACTCGGTATAGTCAACTATTTAAAATATTTTAACCCTTTTAAAGGCTGTGTAATGCTGTCTGATTGTGCTTGTATTTCTTATTTCCTAATAATGGTGAACATCTTTTCAATGGCTTCTGTGACATTTCTATATTCCTTGATGATGTGTCTATTCAAATCTTTGGCCAATGTTTTAACTGGGTTGTTTAATTTCTTAACCTTTTAGAGCTCTTAATACTTTATGTGGATAACCTTTTTTCAGATGCATAATTTTAAAATACTAAACTGTCTTAATTATTACAGTGTAGAATTCATGTAGTACTGGTCTTCCAGCTTTGTTAATTTTGGGAGCTGTTTTGACTATTCTAGGCCTCTGCATTTCCATGGGAATTTCAAAGTTTAAGCTCTGAAAAAATAAAATGAAATGCAGCTGAAGAAACAGCTCAAAAGTCCTTGCTGCACAAGCATAAGGACCTGAATTTGATCCCTAGCATGCACACTAAAAGCCAGAGTGTCTACACATACCTGTAGCTGCACGTATGGGTATGAGGGATCTATCTGGCTTGCTGGTCAGCCAGTCTAACTGGAAAAGGGTATGAGTCCCAGGTTCAGTGGAGACTGTCTGAGGGAAACGAGGCTGAAGAGAGATACCAGAGGATACTCAATGGCTGCCTCCGGCTTTTGCATGCATATGCACAGAGTGCATCTGCACGTACATGAGCATACACCACACACACACAAATTAAATTAAAACAATAAACTAAAATGAAATGAAAAATACCTATGAGATTTCAACTGGAATTGTCTTGAATCTGCAATTGAAAAGAAACTGGCATCATAGCAGCATGTGAAGACAATGGTGTGTGCAATTTTGTCTTGAATGCTTTTTGTCATTTGTATCCTAAGCATTTCATATTTTGATCTCATTAAATGGTATGCTTACCTAGGTATGGTGGCACATGCCTTTAATTCCAGCACTTAGGAGGTAAAGGTAGGAAGATTGGTGTGAGTTCAAAAAGCCAGCCCAGATCTACAGAGTGAGTTTCAGGTCAGCCTGGACTACAGTGAGACCCTACCTCAAAAATGGGGGGTATTCTTATGTCAAAACCTAATAAAATGAAGAAATACAATTAATTTGGGGTATTACTCTTGTACCATACAACCTGGATAAATTCGCTTTTTAATCAGAATAGCTTTTCTATAGACTTTATCATGTTTTCTACATAAATGATCCTGTCATCTGCCAAGGACAGTTTTTGTTCATGCTTTCCAACATAGATGCCTTTATGATGTTTCTTCCCTTCTGCTTTGGATGGCAGGATCTCCCGTGCAATGCCGAGGAGAAGCCTAAGGTTGTTCTTTTCTTTATTTTGTTTTTGTTTTTGTTCTTGTTGTTGTTGTTTTTGTTTTTTGACTAATGCACCCAGTATTTCACCAAAGCAATGTTCACATAGTCTTCTGATAGATACCCATTGTCAGGTTGAGGAAGGTACTTCCTATACCTTATTTGTGTGAGTTTTATTGGGAATAAATTGGATTTTGTCAAATGCTTTTTTCTATTTTTATTGTAATAATAATAATATGGTGTTTGTTTCATGACAGCAAATTATATTGATTTTTTTTATTAAATTAACCTTAAATTCTTGAGATTAACCCTACTTGGACATTATAAGCTATCCTTTACAAATACTGATGGATTAAACTTGCCAAAATTATGTACAGAGTTTTTGCATCTGTGTTCTAGGGTATTCTTTTCTTATAGTGTCTCCTCTGGTTTAAGTTATGAATTTAAAAGTATTACCTTCTCTAACTTTCAGAGTTTATCTTAAAGCAATATTTCTTTTAAAAATATTTGGAAGAATTTATCAGTAATGACTTTTAAGTTTGAAAATTTTTAATTAAAATTTAACAAAAAAATCACACACACACACACATATATGATGTCTTTCTTCTTAGGTGAGATTTATTATTTGGTACTTTGTAGTTGTTGAAGAATTTTCCCACGATTGTTGAATTCATTCAACATGATATATTAGCATCAGTTATCTTTAATATTCTCTTAACCAGAACTAAGTACATGTTTTCATAAAAATAAAAAATACGTGTTTTAAAAGATCTGTACTTATGTCACTGCTTATTTTTTATTATTGTTTTGTATTTGTAAACCATGTTTCCTTTCTTTCTTTCCAAATCAGTTTTGCTAGAAACTTATCAACTCCATTTTGGGGGTTGTTTTTATATTTTTATTATTTTTCTGTTTCCTGGATTTCTGTTCAGATTTTTTTCTGTTTTTCTTAAAGGTTAATGCTATTTAATTTTTATTTATTGAAGAGAGAGAGAAAGAAAGTGGCAGGCAGAGAGATAATGGGCGTGCCAAGGCTTCCAGCCATTAAAAATGAAATCTAGACAAATGTGCCAAGTTGTGCATCTGGCTTACATGGGTCCTGGGAATCAAACCTAGGTCCTTGGGCTTTGCAGGTAAGCACCTTAACTGCTAAGCCATCTCTCCAGTCCTTCTGTTAAGATTTTTGCTTTTACTTTGTTCTGTTTTCTTTAAGTTTAATGTTCTCTCATTTCCAGTTTCTTAAAAGTTGGAATTGTTGATTTGAGAACTTTCATCTTTTCTAAGATAGGAATCGGTTTTATAAATGTCCCCCTAAATGTATGAGTTTAGCAGTGTTACAGAATTTTTATGTTGCATTTTAAATTTTATTCAGTTTGAACTACTTAGTAATTTAACTTTTTATTTCCTCTTTGAACCATGGGTTAAAGTATGTTATTTAGATGCCAATATTTGCAAATTACCCATCTACCTCTCTACTAATTGAGTTCCATTTTCAGAGAACATATATATCTTGACCTTTACTGAGTTGTTTCATTGCTCAGAACATGTTGTCAAATATTGCTTGTGTACTTGAGAAGTATATGCACTTTGCCCAAGCAGGGTGGAGTGCTCTCAGAAATATCAGGTAGTATTGGTTGACGGTGCTGTACAAGCCTTCTTATGAGTTTGCTGTACCAACTATTGAGAGTTATTGAAATCTTAAGGTACCTGTTCTTATTGAAGTTTTATCAGCATTTTGGATTGGTACATTTTATTGAGCAGAAAAATTTATCATTATAATTCTAAAATGAACTTGTTTATCCCTAGTAA
Organism: Jaculus jaculus; assembly: GCF_020740685.1. Taxonomy (NCBI): domain Eukaryota; kingdom Metazoa; phylum Chordata; class Mammalia; order Rodentia; family Dipodidae; genus Jaculus; species Jaculus jaculus. Next base: position 28,954,649 of record NC_059108.1, read on the forward strand.
AATTTTGCTGCAAAATCAACCTTGTTTAATATTCCTACGGCTGCATCAGCTCTCTTTTAATACTATAGTGTCAGATGATACAAATTTTATCAACTTTTGACTGTTAAGCTATCAAAGTATTTATGTTTAAAGTGTTATGTCTTGTGTATAGCATTTAGGTGTAGATTGCCTTTTTAGGTCAAATATGATTTTTTTACTGGGATATTTAGACCCTTTTTATTTTTAATATGACTATTAGTATGGATCAGTGTAAATATATAATCTTGTTATGAATCTATTTATTATTTCAGTGACCAATTCAGGATAAATGACACACATCTTTATTACATTACATGTGGTACAAGAGCCTTACAGTAATGTGGCTATTTCTCCCCTCCTAGGTTAATTCTATTATGGTCTTACATCTTACTTTTGTATATCTAGTAAATCCCAAAATGCATAATCATTTTTGTTTAAGGAATCAACTATCAGCTAAAAGAATTAAATAATCTGAAAAAGTAATAAATATTTGCCCAAGTAATTAACATTTCTCATGCCCTTCATTCCTTTATAGGAATAGATCCACATTTCCATATGGTATATTTTTCCTTTTGCCTGAAGAATTTTAAGAATTTTTAATATTAACAATTACCATTTACTATTTTAACATTTCTTACAGAGTAAGTGATGTTGAATTCAGCTTTTATATGTCAAAACATTTTCACTTTTGTTTTTGAAAGATAATTTTGCTAGGCATATAATTCTAATTTGACAGCTTTGTTCTTTTGGTAAAGACGCTATTCTGAGCTGGAGTATTGGCTTAGTGGTTAAGGTGCTTGCATGCAAAGCCTAAGGACCCAGATTCGATTCCACAGTACCCACATGACCCAGATTCACATGGTGCCACGTGCATCAAGACTTCATTTACAGTGGCTGGAGGCCCTGGAATGCTCATTCTCTCCCTCTCCCCATCCTCTCTCTTTTCCTCCCTCCCTCCCTCCCTCCCTCCCTCCCCCACTCTTGCTCTCTAATAAATAGATAAAATTTTTAAAACTATGCTAGTCTATTCACACTTTCCTTGTATTGTTCCGAGTAGAAGTCTGTGGTAATTCCTAACTCTGTTTCTTTATATATAGCATGCATTTATGAACTGGCTGCTTTTAATATTTTATCTTATACTGATCAATAATTTGATTATTTTGTGCTTTGGTGTAATTTGTTCATGTTATTTATACTTGAGGCTCACTGAACATCTTAACATCTGCACGCCTATAGTTTTTTATCAAACTTAGAAACTTCTTTTGAGCCAGGGGTAGAGGCATATACCTTTAGTTCCAGCACTTAGGAAGCTGAAGTAGGAGGATTGTCATGAGTTGTAGGCCAGCGTGGGGCTACAGAGTGAGTTCCACTTTAGCCTTTAGACTAAAGTGAGACCCTGCCTCAAAAAAAATAAAAAGAAGAAGGAAGAAGGAGGAGAAAAGAATGAGAACAAGAAGAACAAGAATAAGAAACTTCCTTTGAGATACAGTTTTGCTATGCAGCCCAGTCTTTTTCCAAACATATTTTGTCTGTAGACTTCTTATCAGAATTCTACCAACACTGTGTTTATGTGTGCCTCCTAAGTCCTGGATATGTCTTACTCTTATAAATATTATTGAGAATTGTTCAGAGATGAATTTAGGTGACGTTTTTGATCATATTTTAAAAGACCAAAATAGTTGAAACTTTTAAAATATCTAAGGTGAGATTGAAATGAATGTGTTAAGTTTAGGGTAAATTCTTCCCCACAGCTGAGGCAAGACTCTTCTATACACTGCTCTGGGACTTCTGAGGTTTTTAAGCCTGGCTGATAGGAACAGGAATTTTGCCTAGACAACAGATCTGTCCCAGTTCTCAGACAGTGGCATTATGTTCATGAATTCATCAGAACATAACCCCTTTCTAGTTAGTAGTAACTAATCAAATGTATTTATAAATTGTTCAGACATTTGTCACATGCTTCTTAATATAGTCCTTTAAGTATACTCAGAGCCATTAGGTCTGCTTCCCAAATAAAATAACCTCATGACAAGCTGTCACATGTTTCTGAGATAAAAACAGTCACAGAGGAATTCTGAAACTTAACTGCTATTTGAAACTAAAATACAGAACTAATCATTACAAATGCCAAAAAGGCAAATTTTCCATATTGACTTTTTGTTTTATTTTTTCAGAACTATTTATACAATTCAAAGTCAAGCCAAGAAGTGATTTCTTTGTGGACAACGTTAAATACTCAGTTGAGTGTTAACCCAAAGATTCACAAATGGACTGAGTCCAACATGTACAGTAGCTTTTTTTAATAGGATGATATTCTACTTTAAACAACATCCTAGGCCTCTATCTCAGGAAGAAATAAATGTTTTGAAGAAAGATGATGAGCAAAATTCATGATATTTCTGTAATGCATGAGTATATGTGTTTATATAAAAACAAATTTTAATATCTTTTTCTATTTTTACAACATTGGAGTATATTAAACCAATGAATTTCTTCTGAAAAAATTAATGAGTTTCAACAGATTTCCTCTGACTTGAATTTTGATCAGAATCTAAACTATACAATGAATATTATAGGCATGTTGGCAAATCATGGTTTATTTAAAACTATAAAACTAAATTCTTGACCAGTTTTTAAATGTACCTTTTTACGAATACCTTTAACTACTGAGCCATCTCCCCAGCCCATTAAATGTACTTTTAAAGCATCAAATGCCATCCATAACTGCAAAAAAATAAGTTTTATTATCCAAACTACAAGGAAATGTTATTGATGGTATTTTATATTTAACTTTCAAATAAGCTGAACTTTTATGTTTAAAAAAAAATCATACAACCAAAGAGTCTATTGAAACAAACTCATTAGGACACAAAACAATTCAGTTTGGATGCCATTTTGTCATCTCAAGCCACTGATCCATTTGAATCTCCCTTAGAACCACATGGAATGGAGGAGATAGTCAAACACTGAAGTCTCTTTTAGTCATTATGAAATGAATGGAACTAGATTTATTTTCAGGCAGAGTTACTCATGTTCTTTAGCAGGAAACATTGCACACACATCTCCCCCACCCACTTATGTATATCTCATTAGTAACAAGCATTTTATATATGGAACAAAATGAAGGATCTGAGATGAGAATAATAGAATTTGGCCTGCTTACATAGGAACTATGCCAAGAGAAAGAAATGGCAAGTATTTCTATAGAGGCACATCAGAGTCATCACAAAATATGAAGCTGCTTGTTTGAAGTGAATCATTGGAAGGAGTAACCTAATTTCTAACTTCATACCCATTTACCAAAGAATCACCCTAACCTTCACCAGCTCTACATGGTACATTGGATGCTAGGGTGATTCATGATGGCATGAAGGAAGTATTAGCCCACAGCTTCACCCAGCTAAGCTCAGCCATGGAAAACGTGAGAGTTTCTTTGTCGCCAATATGCCCTTCTTTGAGCAGTTTTCTGGTCCAGTTGTCTCATTTCTTCAGCCAAACTCAACATAATAAAGCTCTACTGGGGAAATTGTAAAGAGCATCCATCCCACTGCACTATTTCTGCTTAGTCTGTAACATGCACCTAAACATGTCTGCTCCTTAACTTGGGCTAGGAATACCCAAGGGAGTAGGACCTCATAGTACCCCTATAAGTACAAAAAAAATGAAAGCAAGTCACAAGGAAGCCAAAAGCTGGCTAACTACAGATTTGTAATTCTGGTAAAGACAAAAAAAAAAAAGAAAGAAAGGTTTTATCACTCTAACTAAAATGTACTATTTAATCTCTCCAGAATTGAAAGCTTGGTTGTATCACCCCTTATGTTTCAGTGAAATGGGACTTGCCCAAACCTCATCAGTTCTTTTCAGTCCAGTAAATGAAGATGTCGAGGAGCTCTCAACCCCACAAAAAATCACCACAAATATAAACCTGAGAAGCTCTTGTAATCCTGTTGCCTTTTCCCAAGGATTGGATAGTGGAGAAGAGAATGGAAACATGGTGGATCTATAAAAGAACTCACCAGCAAGAAAGAGCCCATCTTGAAACACTGTATACCATCTAATTCAAGAACATTCTTTAAAATATTGTTCTGCTTAAAATAACAAGAGTTGAATGGGGCTGGTCCAGAGTTACCAAATGTCAATGTAAATTAAATACATTATTGAAGAAGACTGGGGTCCATAGAAAACTACCAAAATTATTATAATTGCCTTCTCCTGTGGGTATCCCAGTCTAACTGTGCCCTAACGCACACCATGTGTGTATCTAATCAGTGAGGTTGAACCCGGTGGGACATGTAAGTATTGAGCTCAGAATGCAATGCTTTCCTTTTTCTTGTTGTTCTGCTTTGTTTCTGTGGAGTTTGGGGGAATGATGTTTCTTTAACCTTTTAGAATTTTATGTGTTTGGCATGTGTGTGTGTGTGTGTGTGTGTGTGTGTGTGTGTGTGTGTGTGTGTACATACACATGCCACACGGCTGCTGTAATAAATGTGTGGAAGTCAGAGAACAAACTGTGGTCAGTCCAGGGTCTAATGTTGTTCACTGTCTGCCTCCCTTCTCACGGTAGGTTCACTAGAACTGCGCAAGCCCACCACAGCTTCTGGCTTTTTAACAAGAGGTCTAGGAATCCAAACTCAGATACTTAGAGTTGCATAGCAAGTGCTTTTTACACAAACATCTGCTCAGCCCCACTTTTGGTATTTTTGAGGCAGGATCTCACATGATAGTCCAAGCTGTCCTGGAACTCACTATATAAGCTGGCCTTGAACTCATAGCACTTGTACTGTCTCAGCCTCCTAAGTCTAGGATTATAGGGATGCGATATCACATCCAATCTACTATTTTTATAACTTTGTTCACAGTCATACAGAAGTTGCCCAATGCATGTTTATTTAAAGAATGAACTTGATATTTTAAAAACTGCATATTTTCACCACTTTTGTCTTCCTATATTTTGTGGTTGTTATGTTCCGTATTTTTTCTGTGACACGAAGTTAATGGGAGGGGAAATCTAAATGAGCTGTAAGAAGTAGAGTTTAAATTGTCATCTTCTTCTAGAGAGAAAGTAAGAGTAAGAAATTAGCAATGGGAATAAGGATTCTCTTTATCTCCAAGAACCAACGGTCCTCCGTTAGGCAAAGGAAACCCTGCAAGACTCACCAGCTCAGCCAACAATATCCGGCAGACATCAGGAAAATATTTGACAAGCCCACATTCTCAAAACACAAGAAATATTCCTGACAAGGATAGGACACCAGAAAATGTGTATCTCTCTTGTCTGTCATTCCTGCTCATTCTTCACAACCCCAGAGCCTTCTAAGTGTGGCTTGTGTGCCTCACAGTCTGGAACCTACTGTATCCCAGGATTCACCATTCTATACCAGTGTCTACTTGATGAGCTCTGTGGGCACCATTAGTATCTGTGCCCATCTCCTTGTCGATGCTGTCAGCACCACATGATGGATGAAGGAAGGAGGAATGGGAGTGAGGGAAAGAAAAATAGCATTGGAAGGATGGAGGGAGAAATGACTTGTCAGCTACTTAAGGTACATTTGGAGTATGGCTTGCCTCTGGAAGACCAGCTCTGCTATCCTCACAGGCTAAGGAAAGCCCTGTTAGTAGCAAGCAGCAGAAATCACACAAAGCTGTCACTTACAGTCCTGTGCATATGCCCAGGCTAGAAGCCAGAGGCAGTGGCCAGATGGAGCTTACAGAATGTTTTGCAACATCCAAAAAAAAAAAATGGTTATGAAAAAACCTGCATACTTTTTTTAAATAATAATAATATCTCTCCTAGCTAGACCATAACCATTATCATGTAAAGCTTGCCCTTCCCCTACGTGAGGAGGGCAAACCAGTCCTTCAGTTCTGGATATTCTCATTCTGCAGCCCCTTTAAACTCCTGAAATCCTGGTGTCAACTGTTCCTGGCTAGACCCACAGACCTCAATTGGAATCAACCAGAACTACAAGCATAATTAAAAGGACCTTTGGGGAGTAGACCCATGGGTCCACACACCAGTACCAAATACAATCTTTCATTGGCTTTTCAGATACCCAATAAGCTTATGACTATTTTAATTAAAATTAAATTTCAAAACTTTTTTACACGATATAAACTGAAATGTAGTTGGAAAACAATGAGCATTCTTGGTAAGAATTTTCATACGACTAACCAAAATAGCAAAGACATTTTGAAATAACTGTCAGATCTAAGCACAACATGGCTGTCTCACAATTGATAGCAATATCCAGTAGAAGATACAGCAAGGAAGAAACATGTTAAGGGCACTTATTTTTACTTTGTTCCAGAACAAAATTACAGAAGATGCTATTTCTCATTTCTGCAGCTTCTTTTCTGATGAAGAAAAGGTTGCTTCATTCCATAAGACCCAAGGGTGACCACAGAAACACTCTGAAAGTAAAGAGGTTAAAAATTCCACTCTTTAGTCTCTGTGCACACATTTTTTAAGCAAACTTTTGGTGGCCAGGGCCATTCTACAAACCTGAATCGCTGAGTTTTTGGCCTGTGCCCTAAAGGAGGTAGAGACAAAGTTACTTAATTCCTTCCCATCCCACCTTTAAGAATAAACTATTGGTTTAATGTGAAATACCTGTGAATGTGTACCCCTCCACACACACACACACTGGGGGTAGGTTTGCTTGGTGGCTAGTGTATTTTTTGAATCCACCTGGCATTTTGCCATACCACACCACTTCTTTGCTCTTTTGTGCAAGTGGCCACAAATAGCATATCTAAATTTGGCAAATTTCAAGGTCAAGTGATACAGCAAACAGATTTTGACCTTGAACAAATATGCCCTTGTCCATCCATCCATCCATGAAAATGTGCAAACACATTGCATTTTGCTGCTGTGCATTCATAAATCTTCATCCCAGAGGCTCCTCATTTCTTCAAGGACTGCTAGAAGGAAAGATGCAAATGTGTTTGTTCCTCCCCGTCCCTCATGCTTGCTTGCTCCCTCAACACATATTCAAGTCTGTAAGGAGAGAGGAGGTTTTTTTTGTTTGTTTTTGTTTTTAAATTTCACTGGTTCACGTAGGCACAGAGTCTTTAGCACCTCCAAAATGGACATCAAGTAAAAAAAATACCAGTTTTCAAAAGTCTATAATTATATATTTACATATTACATTAAGCCTGTGTATATTTACATACAATTACAGATTATCAAGTAAATAACACAATGTTATAGTGTTAATGAGATGAAATAGAACGAAAACAACACCAACCTAACCCATTCCTTTATCTACCAAACAGGACCTGGCAGGGCAGGTTCCCCAACACTGACCTGGCATATTTTAAATACCGCAAGGGGACACTTGTATGACAGATGGGAAGGTGGGTCGGTCTATGTAAGCTAAGTCTTTGATGGACTATGATGCCAGTGTTGGCACCAACAAGAGTGATTTTGCTATCTGAGTATCAGTTTGTGAAACTGGAATTACCTTTCCAGAGTGGCTTGGGGCTGCAATCCAATGGGCTTTGGTCTCTTGCAGCAAGAACCAGATGCGAACCCAAAAGTTGGAAATGATTCTTCCACCCAACAGGCAAAACTCAGGCAGAAACCCTGAGCCATCTACTTTCCCAGAGAGTCTATTTACATAAATTGCGTAAGCCAATATTTTTTTATTTACAGACCATTACAGTTTATTGTACCAGTTGCCAAAAGCATATAACATTTTGCTTTTCTTTTAAAAAAAATAACAAAATAAAATAATTCCAAAAGTAGAAATTAAAGTAGCATTTTCTAGTAATGCAGGAAGATTTTAGGTTTTTTTCACAATTCTTTTTCATTCTTTCTGGCTGATTATCTGGAGCTACTTTAAGATTACTTTTGGCTGTCTCCTAAAATCAATTTCTTCAACATTAAATATTATAATATGACATTCTAGAAACGTAATTCATCCCTGTGGTCAAATGTTGACTCTTTTAGAAAAAAATAAATAAATGCTTTTTGGAATAACCAAAGCCTGAATCTGTACATATTTTAGCAGCAGCAGAATGTTAATAATAAATAAGAATACTGCATAGAACTGAGTGTAGCTTCTGTTTAGAAGAAAGAGGACATTCTGATCTTTATCATAATTCCACTATTTTACATAGCTTCTGTCCCTCCTTCCAACCTTAGTCTTAGTTCTTCCTTAATGGTCACCAGCAGGAGGTTGCCACCATGTGCTCCCAGTTGGACCACAGACGGCTACATGGATTTGCTCACGACAGGAAGTCGCACACTTCTCCTTCACGACAGCTTTAACTTGCCAGTGACATGATTTTTTCTCCACAGAGAATGTGCATCAGAGCAAAACAAAGCTAGAATATTAAATTTTAAAATTAGGTAAATCTGAACACATTTTTGACTGTCACTTTCAATTTCCTTTTTATAAATTTATAAACTCCTTTTTCTTAAATATTGCTTCAAGAATTTGGCTCTTTTCACTAAGTATGTAGTAAGAAAGTCTCCCTTGCCTCAGGGCAAGTTCCAAAATTATTGCTACCAAATAAATATGTATTCTTATGCTTTTCAGCATAAAATATTATAAAAAGCCTTATAAAAGGTATTCTGTACAGTAACCTCCCCTCTAAAAAAAATGAGCACTTTAGAAGACCATTTTAGAAAACAAGACACAGGCAATGAGTATAATACTTTTGCCCTCAATGAAATTATTGATAAAGATTTATTAATTTCATATTGCAAGTTTTACTTGAAGAATGCAAGCCCCATGTAATTATGGCAGTTCACACCCAAAACAATTTTCCATAAAAGATGTGATAATGACCCTTAGGGGACTTGCATAATTTCATATCTAGTAGCCAAGTGCACAAACAAAAAATTTATAAGAATGATTTTGTTATCTTGTTATCTGATTTTTGTCTTAAAAATAATGAAATCTGTGCTATGTATGCTTAGTTTTTTTTTTCTCTAAAATTCTTGTTTGAGAATTTTAGACGAGTACATGTTTGGTGTCCATCCTATTGTTCTGGAGATGGGCTAAAATAAAAAGCATAGTTATTGTTTGGCTTTGGTATATTCTGTGATAGACTTAACCAAGTAAGATATCTACCAACCCTCATGTGTTCCACCCACGAAGCTTCACTGAGAGTCACTTATGAGAGAGGAAAATTACAGACACAGGGTGAAAGGTTGAGACCCAGTTTCTCTTTAATCCTCTGGGGTAAGCTATGAGACAAGCAGTCTGAAGAGAATACTCAGTGTCATGAGCAATGTGCAGAAGTTTACAATAATACGGGCATAAAATAGATTGTCGCCTTTAGTACATTAGGGTCATTAGAATTTCCATATACCTACTTGCACAAATTTACCACAGGTTCATAGTGGACTTTGCCATTTAATGCTTACAGAGCCTAAAGCTTCCAAAATGCCTATCTGGCCTGTACATATTTCATTAAAAATAAACTCTATATAATAAATAAATATATAAAATAAATAAAATGTTGCCTTTGGAATTTCTATAAATAAATTTAACCATTGTTTTTCTTTTTTCCTTTTTTTTTTCCTTTTTTCTTTTTTCTGTTTCTTTTTTTTTTTTTTTTTTTAAACTAAGAGGTCTTTGCTTTAAGTTCACTGGGATGATACCAGTGAGAATGAACTGAAAAGGTCTTTTAAGTAAGACTGCACCCTCCATGCCTTTGGAAATGCAGTGTTCCCTTGCGCAGGCCACCAGCCAAAAATCCTGATGAGTCGAAGAATGGCAGCTGTGCTGATATAGGATGAAGTTCAACTGACCAAAAATGTAAAAGCATGTCTATTTCCCAGCATGCATCGGGCGTTGTCCATTTTGCTCTCATAGCTCTCTCTGATCTCCCCAGCTACTTGACCATTCACACACTCACACCATCTCACTCAGCCTCTTCCCCCCCACCCTTTTTCACAATAAATCAAGCAAGTGGCCCCAGGCGGCCCTCCAGGAGGACCAGCCTCTAAGTGCAGAGCAAAATTGGCATGTTCCCATCCAAGCTTCCATCATACATATGCATGCGACAAAGTTTGGCAACAGTGGAGCTGAGGTGATGACACAGCTAATCAATAGGAACCCACCGCGGGAAACCATTTATAGTGGTTACTTTTTAAGGGCTCAAGTGAAGACATTGTCTTTGTCAACTTTGGCTTAGAATATCCTTATATAGTTCTGGTACTTTGTCAGGGTCCACTGGTCTAGGTAAAAAATGTGTGAATTTCTGGTGCCGTTTAGTCCTGGTTCCTTCTCTTGGAGTCCCGTCTTTATTTAATGCAACATAGTACCTCCTTCCAGTGTCCACATGTTTATACAGGTTCGATGAGTAGGTGTTATACCAATTTTCTTCAAATTGTTCTCTGAATACACACTCTTGAGTCAGTTTTTCCTGTTTAAAAAAAAAAGGAAATAAATAAATTGTAAAGTTGCTACTCTCTATATTCAAAGCAATATTCCATTGGTAACACATAACACATTGAAAAGCCCTATGTAAAAAGTTCAGGGGCATGCTGGAGAGATGGCTTAGCAATTAAGGCAGATAGACCTAAGAACCCAGGTTCGACTCCCCAAGACCCATGTAAGCCAAATGCACATGGAGATGCAGCATCTGGAGTTCGTTTGCAATAGCACACGTTCTCTCTCTCTCTCTTTCTCTCTCTCTCTCTCTCTCTCCCTCTCTCTCTCTCTCTCTCTCTCTCCCTCTCTTTAATAAATAAATAAATAAAAGATTTTTTAAGTTCTTTAAGTTTAAAAAATAAAATATTTTTAAAGCTAGAGAGATGGCTCAGAGGTTAAAGGCATTTGCTTGCAAAGCCCAAGACGTGGGGTCAATCCACCAGGAGTTCATTTGCAGTGGCCCTAGGCCCTGGGGTACCCATTCTCTTTCCCTTTCCCTTTCCCTTTCCCTTTCTCCCTCTCTCTCTCTCTCTCTCTCTCTCTTTCTCTCTCTCTCTCTCTCTCTGTCTCTCTCTCTCTGTCCCTCTGTCTCTCTCTCCTTGAAAATAAATAAAGTTAAAAAGTTTTAGACCATAAATGTTTCCATTTTTATTGTTTTCATATTTTGGAACAGTTGCATATCTAGGGTATCTAGATATTGCACATCTAGAGACATCTAGGGTATGTTTCCTGTATATTTTATTTATGTTTCAAATATACCTTATACACAAAGCCTGAAAGTTCTTTTCCATATTTTTTATGAATTTTCTACTTATGGCATCAATGTTGATATTGAAAACTCTTTTCTATTTGGGGACATTTCAGAGTTTAGGCTTCTAAACTATGGATGCTAAACCTATATAAACCTAATAGAAAATACTATATTTTTAACCAATTTTAACTACTTTAATGCATTTTGCCAAAACTGCTTTACTCTCAATCTAATGTCATTCTGGCTTCTTATTCATAATTATTAAAGCACAAAGAAGTCTAGACATTTTTTAATATGGAAAAAATCAAAATAATTTTAAGACAACTGAAAGCCCCCCAAATAACACACTATTATTACACTTGTTTGCTTTTCACAGTGTAGTCATCACAAATGATAAATGTTAACAGGCAAAGTCAGGAAAAATGAGGAACATTGATAAATATAAAATTTAATATTAAAGGCATTCAATCTACTGACAGTATACTACATTTCCTAGTCAGTCTCTGCCATGTGCCAATCACTATAATCAAAATATAACTGACATGCCACATCATTCTCAATTTCACTACAGACCTGGGAAGGTGATGATCTTGGGAGGAATTTACTGGAGTCAAAGCTCTGAGATTTGCCTCATCATTAATACACTTTATAAAACACTTGCTATGGTGACATTAGCAGTGTTATCAGTGATATCGGCTATCTTCTGCCCCATTTAAGTTGTGTGTGTGTGTGTGCATTTTTCAAGCTTCAAGGTACACTGGAGTCACCTGAAATGTTTCCAAACTTGACTAGATAAGCCTCTACCCTATAAAATTCTGATCCAAAAATTCAAAACATAGCTGGTTTTAACAGGCCCTACGAGAATTCTGAAGCAGATCATCATCAATTCACATTTTAAAATATTCGTTATGCTTTAGTACTCTCAGAGGACTGGCTTCAAGACCCTCCCATTTCCAGGGAAACAATACCTGTGGATGTTCAAGTCCCTTTAAATAAAAATGGAATATTTACATAAAGCCTACACATATCCTTTGCAGGCTTTAAGTCATCTCTAGATGACTCATAATGTCAAACAAATAGTTGTACAGTACTATTTACAATGCAGCTCCTAGAAGTGTGAGTTGTAACTCCCACTGAATGTGGGGGTCATGAACAGTTTGTCAACAGCAAAAGGTTTCTGAATGTGGAACAACAAAAAATTAATTCAAAATCAAATGCATAATGAATCCTGGGTGTTGCTGGCACTGCTAGTCCATGTTGCATGGCAAAAGCTTCACTGCAGCCTTGGTTCTTGTGTGTATGTGTGTGCATATGAGTCTGTGTCTTTTGTGTGTGTTTATATGTGTGTGTGCATGTCTATAAATGCATGTGCCCATATGTGTGCTGGCAGAGATTGATGTCATGTGATTTCCTCAATTACTTTCCACTATAATTTTTTTGTTTTTATTTGTATTTATTTGTTTAAGAGTGACAGACAGAGAGAGAGAATGAGAGAGAGAGGGAGAGAGAGAGAGAATGGGTGCACCAGGGCCTCCAGACACTGCAAATGAACTCCTGACACGTGTGTCCCCCTGTGCATCTGGATGACGTGGGTCCTGAGGGACTGAGCCTCGAACCGTGGTCCTTAGGCTTTGCAGGCAAGCACTCAACCACTAAGCCGTCTCTCCAGCCCTCCACTATAATTTTTGTGTAGGTACTTATGTGTGGTGGGGATGTAACTGCATGTGTGTGTGCCAGTGGTCAAATTGAGGTGTCTTCCTCAGTTGCTCTCCACACTAGTTTTTTAAGACAAGGTCTCACACTGAAACCAAAGATAATGGAGTGAGATAGACTAGCTAGCCAGCAAACCTTTCAGGAACTTCAAGAATGTATGGGCGCTGGGGATCCAAACTCAGGTTCTCATACTTGCATAGCCAGCACTTTACTCACTGATTCATTTCCCAGTACCTCCACCTTACCTTTGAGACAGAATATCTCACTGAACCTGGAGCTAGCCAATTTGGGTAGACCTGCTAGCCAGAAAGCCCCAGGGATCTCCTGTCTCCCCAGTTCTGGGGCAACAAATGCCCATTATCATACCCAGCTTCTACTTGGGTACTGGGGCTCAAACTCAGGTCTTCATGCTTGCATACCAAGCACTTTACTCACTGAATTATCTCCCCAGTCCCCAGCCTTGGTTCCGAACATACAATACGTGCACTTTACCATTCACACCACCACACCACATGACAAGACCAAACACTGCCTGAAACACCTCAGTTCAGAGTTGAAACTGCAGTGTTTTTACTGCATTACTAAATTTTCTGCTCAAAAAAAAAAAAAAAAAAAAAACTTATGAAAAGCAAAGACTTTAATATTATCCCCCTGTCATTATTCAGCAATTTCAAATAAGAGTTTGGAAAGATGGCCCAGTGAGTAGAGTGTTTGTTAAACAAGCATGAGTACCTGAGTTCAATTCCCAGCCAGACATGATCACACATGTCTGTAATGTCAGTACCTCAGTGTGAGAGGGCAGAGACAGAGGATCACTGAAGCTCACTGGTCAGCCAGTCTAACTGAAAAACAGAAAGCTACAGGTTCACTTAAAGACTGTCACAGAGAAATAAGGCAGAAGGGTGATAAAGGAAGACATGCAACATCTCCTCTGACCACACATGTGCACACAGGGCACATGGATCAGCATAAACATATAAAGCAGTATATTAAAATCAGCATATCTTTAAGATTGTATTGTGTTAGGAATGTTTGACTTTTTTTAACTGCTGACTTCAGTTTCATAAAACTTGTATTGCTGACTTAAATTTCATAAAAATAAAATTGTTAAGTGAATTTTAGCTTGGGATTGGGACAAGGTTTAAAAAATGTTCTGAAACAGTCTAAACATACTTCTTCCATTCAATACTAAATATATCTGAAGACTAGTAATTCCAACATTGATAATATGAAGATGTCCTGTGTCCAGAAATATCAAATATTCAGCCAAGATTTAATTCTTTTTAAGTCTTTTCATTTACACGTGATGTATGTGTATATACTTGTGGGAGTCGCAGGTTTACAGAGGAAGCACCTTTAAACACTAAGCCCCAGCCCAAGATGTAACTCCTTACATTAAAAATAATCAAGCACTGGAGCTGGAGAGACGGCTCAGCAGTTAAGGTACCTGCCTACAGAGCCTAACAACCTGAGTTTGATTCCCCAGAACCTGCATAAAGCCGGATGCACTAAGTAATGCATACATCTGGAGTCCATTTACAGTGGCTAGAGAATGGTGCACCCATTCTCTCTGTCTCTCTTCTATCACTCTTGCAAGTAAATTAATAAAAATATTTTTAGATCTACCATATGACCCAGCTATAGCACTCCTAGGCATATATCCAAAGGACTCATCTCATTTCCTTAGAAGTACATGCTCAACCATGTTTATTGCTACTCAATTTATAATAGCTGGGAAATGGAACCAGCCTAGATGTCCCTCAACAGATGAGTGGATAATGAAGATGTGGTACATTTATACAATGGAGTTCTACTCAGCGGTAAAGAAAAATGAAGTTATGAAATTTGCAGAAAAATGGATGGACCTGGAAAGTATTATACTAAGTCAGGTAACCCAGGCCCAGAAAGCCAAGCGCCACATGTTCTCTCTCATATGGGGATCCTAGCTACAGATGACTGGGCTTCTGTGTGAGAATGAAAATACTTAGTAGCAGAGGCCAGTAAGTTGAAAAGGAGACATAAAGGGTGGAGAAAGGAAGGGAGGAGGATACTTAATAGGTTGATATTGTATATATGTAATTACAATGATTGTAATGGGGAGGTAATATGATGGAGAATGGAATTTCAAACGGGAAAGTGTGGGGGTGGGGAGGGAGGGAATTACCATGGGATATATTTTATAATCATGGAAAATGTTAATAAAAATTAAAAAAAAATATTTTTAAAAAGCATATCCATCATATTAGCAGAGCTTACTTTCTTTAATAAATACTGGAATTATGTGTGCCAAGGAATTGTTTTAAGACAAATTTCTTTATAATTTATTATCAATAGACACTGGATTTGTATACCTATTTGATATATCTTTGTTTCTGGTCTCATGTAAAAATTCCTTAGACACAAGTGATCATGAGTGGAAAGGTTTAAGAAGCCCTGGTTTATGAACTACAGACAATAAAAATATCATGTTTGGGGAGGATATAACTTCTGTTTTTCAATCCATGGTTGGTTGAATCCCCAGTATACAACATATGGGTCAAGAGATCATGCTTCTGAGAATGAAAATACTTAGTAGCAGAGGCCAGTAAGTTGAAAAGGAGACATAAAGGGTGGAGAAAGGAAGGGAGGAGGATACTTAATAGGTTGATATTGTATATATGTAATTACAATGATTGTAATGGGGAAGTAATATGATGGAGAATGGAATTTCAAACGGGAAAGTGTGGGGGTGGGGAGGGAGGGAATTACCATGGGATATATTTTATAATCATGAAAAATGCTAATAAAAATTTAAAAAAATAAATAAATAAAGTAAATAAACAGAAAAAAAAAAAAAGAGATCATGCTTCCATCATGACTGACAGAATCTTCCTGAATAAAGAAAATTCAAAACCAATAGTATGACACTCCTAGCTCCTTGAATTTAGTCAGGTAGTAAAAGGGCCCTCTGGTTTCTAATGGCACATATGCAGATACACAGATGCTAGGAAGAAAGCTGTTCTTGGATTCACATTCCCAGAGGAAGAAAAATTCCCTGTCTTCCTGTCTGTCTTCTGTTTCCCCTCCCCCTAAGCTATATAGAAACTGGGGTTTCATTTAACCCCACAGTATGGGACTCCTGCAGTCATGTTCCTCATGACTGGAAATAGTATATTCATCATATGTCAAAGCACATCTGGGCTGATGTGAATGTACTAAAGCTGACCTGACCCCTGAAGAAGATTTCAATTAAAACCTTTAAAATCCACAGATGGGTCATTCCAAAATAAAACTTTTAATATTTTTACTTTTTAAAAAATAATTACTTTCCTTTTGTCCATCTTGCACCTTGCATAAGTAGAAAAGGCAATACCCCATGATCCACGGATTCAGTGAAGCACAGGTGAAAGATATTTGGAATACAAGTTCCACTGGTAGTCAACATGTACCGATTTTTTTTGTCATTGTCCCCTAAACAATAGAGTATAACAGCTTATAGCATTTACATTGAGCTGAGTATTTTAAGTTCTATAAAGGTAATCTGAAGTCTGTAGGAGGATGCAGGTTCTTTGCAAAACTGTCATTTTGTATAAGGTACTTGAGCATCAACAGATTATCTAAGGGGAACTAAGAACCAACCTCCTATTGATAGTGAGAGGCAACTGTCATCAAGTACAGATAGGGGCGTTTGACACTCTTCCATTTCTGTTATTCAGAACTAGAGAGGTGACAGGAAACTTTATACATCACCAAAATATTGCTGCCCTTTTACAAGATATAGTTGAGAACACGATTTAATACCCTGAATTCAGGGAGAGCAGATGGGCATCATTTCCCATTGCAGTGAATCCAAATAAGCAGAGGAAAAGAGGACAGAATTTGACAAAGTCAACCAACCCAACATGCAGCTGGCCTTTCCTCATCTCATTCTTAAGCTAAAGGTGTAAGACATACTCCACAGCTCCTGAGGGCTGGCGCTGCCTCATAAATGCTCTTCAGAGTGGCCAAAAGCACTGAGCAAGGTTTTTGTGGTGATGAGGACTGAACCTAAGAACTTGTGCATGGCAGGCAAGTACTCTACCACTGAGCTACCACCCCAGCCCTTAGGTTTTAGCAAAATGTGATCTCACAGGACAAACTTTTGCTATGTTTATTGAAAAAGAGAATGTACAAAGAAAATCTAATGCAGTGGACAAGACCAAAAAAATAATAATGATGATAATGGGGAAAGGTTAAGTCACTGATGCTGAGTTGATAGGACAAATAGAAGGTGAGCAGTTATCCACAGCTCCACCTGAAGACTTGCTGCTCCCACTGGCAAAGGCAGGAGAAGCTCGACTCTATGGGGGTATGGGAAGCAAGCAGAGGGGCGACCTTCCACTCTCACTGCACGTAAATCTAGAAGGGCTTTCTGGGGAAACATAGCATACTCTGCACTGAGGAGACTGTCAAGTGCAATTATTTCCTTCTCATCTCTATTCAAGCCCACAAAACAAATGACAAAAAAAAAAAGTATATTAAAGCTATGACTGGCTATTTCAGTCTACTTCCATCTGCATTAGTCTCCTCTCAAGCAAGTTTATTCCTGGCTAAAAATGGCTGCCTAGATATGTCTGGGATTCAATTTCAGTGGCTGGAGGCCCTGGTGTGACAATTTTCTCTCTCTCTCTCATAAAATATGGTTGCCTTGAGCTTGCTATAATTCAGTAGATTTTCTATATGAATATGTTCATTTATTTTTATCATTAATAAAATGAACTGAGAATAGAATTGGATGCTGAACCATCTGCTCTACAAAGAAGGTGGGGTGGGAAACAGATTCAAATGAAGGGTTCTTTTCTCCACAGGAAATTACATCACCTGACAAACATTACAAAGTAAGTCTTTAAAAATGTAGGATGATTTCTCCTCCTTTGGGGGCCATGAGTCAGGAAGTAGCTTATGTTTCCTTGGCTTCCAAGCATCCATCCAGCAGAAGGCCTCTCTTGGATCAGAAATGGATCCACAGGAACATCATTAGAAAAGAGCTAGTTCACCCCCTCAGAAAGGTCTGCTTCTGCAGCCAGAAGCCTGCTTTCATTGCAACCTCACTTGCTGGAGGACATGTACAACCATGTCCCTCTCCAGCTCTCAGGAGCCTCATCTTTCAACATGTTATTCCAGAACCAAAAATCCAAAATGCCCCAAGTTCCAGAAGTTTTGGGACATTATGTCAATAATCAAAAAGTTTATATTGTGCTGGAGAGATGGCTTAGCAGTTAAGCGCTTGCCTGTGAAGCCTAAGGACCCCAGTTCAAGGCTTGATTCCCCAGGACCCATGATAGCCAGATGCACAAGGGGGTGCATGCGTCTGGAGTTCGTTTGCAGTGGCTAGAGGCCCTGGTGTGCCCATTCTCTCTCTCTCTCTCTCTCTCTCTCTCTCTCTCTCTCTCTCTCTCTCTCTCTCCCTCTCTCTCTCTCTCTCTCTCTCTCTCTCTCTCCCTCTCTCTCTCTCTCTCTCTCTCTCCCTTTCTACCCCCCCTCTGTCCGACACTCTCAAATAAATAAAAATAAACAAAAAAGAATTTTAAGTTTCTACTTCAGAGAGCATTTCAAATTCCGTGTAGGTGTATATATATGTGTGTGCATGTACATGTAGGGTAAAGGTTGACATCAGGTACCTTTCTCCATTGCTTTCCCCCTTTTCTTTTACTGAGGCAGGATTTCTCACTTGAACTCAGAGCTTACCAATTCAAGGCCAGTCCAGCTAGCTGGCTTGCCCATAGATCCTCTGTCTCTATCTACCAAGCACTGGGATTACAGGTGGGCTGCCATATCCACTCAGCATTTACCTGGATGCTAGGGATTTGAATTCTGGTCCTCACATTTGCAAGGCAAGTACTTTATCCACTGAGACATCTCCCCAACCCCAGATATTTTGATTAGGGATGTGTATCTGCCAACTGCGTGAAGCAATAAGGCCTGCTAGAGGTGAAGTGATTTGTCCTCATGTACCACAGACCTGTCATTAGTACAGAAGACAAGTAGAAATTTCCAGGGGCCCTATTTGAGCCACTGCTTTCTTAGAATCAGCCCTTCTACTTCTCACTCTTCACTGGCAATCCTTGGGGTTCCTATAGCCACGTTCATTTCTCAAGAGTGGCCAGCCATTGGGGAAGTCACAGGAGGAAATAACTAGTGATCACAGGCCATGTTCAGGAAGTGGGTACAGCAAGTCTTCTCAGAATCATGTACGAAGCATCCATTTGTCTTTACTCCAGTATGATTTGTGTGTATGTGTGTGTGTGTGTGTGTGTGTGTGTGTGTGTACATGTTCATGCTTGTGCTGTATGCATGCCTGTGTGTATGAGTATGGAAACATACATGCCACAGCACACATATGAAGAAGGTCAGAGGCCCACTTTTGGGTCAGTCCTTACCTGTCCACCTTGAGTGGAGGCAAGGTTCCTCTGTTTGAATTCTAGCTCTGCTGTTCTTTGCTGAGTTCACCATTAAATTTTCCAGGAAATTCTCTTATCTCTGCCTACCATCTCACCATTAGCAAATATTAGTGTGCTGGGGTTACAGAAGCCTTCCATGGCTTCCAACTTTTTAATGGGGTCTGGGGATCAAACTCAAGTACTCTTGCTTGAATTGCAAGCTCTTTATCCACTGAGCCATCTCCCACTCCCTTCAATATGTAATTTTAAGCAAACAGAACACATTTTGCAGGAGAAAGAGACAGGAAAAGAAAACAGAAAGCAGGAAGTATGAACAATTCTATATGGCTCAGGTATAAGCATCTACAATGTTTAAGAAAAAAATAATCAGACATTTTTTTAAGACTATGGAAACCTCATTAAAAATAAGGGGATGAATCAGGCATGGTGGCACACACCTTTAGTTCCAGCACTCAGGAAGCAGAGGTAGGAGGATCACTGTGAGTTCAAGGCCAGCCTGGGACTACAGAGTGAATCCCAGGTCAGCCTGGGCTAGTGAGACCCTACTTCAAATAATCATAATAATAATTAATAATAATAATAATGAAATGGAGGAGAGGAAAGGAGAAGGGTTAACCAAAACTAAGGACATTATGAAAAGGCCATAGGTTAATGTACTTCTTTGTTATATAATTTTTAAAAATTAAGATGTTATAAAAGTTTGGGCAAGAACTCCCTGCAGAAGTGGACAGAGCTACTCTCTGAAGCCATAGGTTGTTGCCGGAAAGCCCCACTACAAAGGTGGGATACCTCTCAGTGAGCTGTTGGTCATGGAGGTCCCCAAAATAATCTAAGCTATTGCCAATGCTCTTGGTTTCTCACTAGAACTAGATGGCAAAACCCTCTACTGCTGAAGACATCACAAGTGTTATTTGCACACTGAGAAATCAAGCTAGGCCTGAGCTAGAAGCCTCCTCCCTGCTGGCTAACTGCCATTGCCATAATGTGGGAAACACTGTGAGAGCTGCTACACAACTGACTAGCCAGACAGCATGGTACTACTGGTGCAATAGTGATATGACTGTTATGGGATAACCAAATGCTTTCTAATTAGCTTTGAGGACTGCTCCACAAGAGCTAATCTATGTCTGGTACTGAATATTTAGTCAAAAGCCTCTGGCTGAGAAGATAATAGACCCTGGGAAAAGAGGGGAAGCTACTACTGTGATATGATGACATGGATATGATGCTGTCATCAAATTGCCTCTTAAAAACTTATATTTGCGTCCATACATTGATGCTGCTCTCACTGGTGACCAGAGGCTTCTTTTTGTAAAAGATGGTGTATACTAGGGAGACTCAAAACTCACTAAAAGACTGAGAGTAAGAGGTTGTTGGGTGCTCAGCACTAAATGAAATCTCTAGCTCAACTAGAACAGGAGGAATGTGAGAGCCAGAGGATGAGAAGGAGTGCTTCTGGAATATACTCCAAACAAAATGTAGCCATCGCATTCACAACCTCATAATGTCTGTTGGTTCTAGTTATCTCCACAATACCTGAACAATATTGAGCCCACATTTCAACATGGATGAAGGATGAGAGTCAAGAAAAGACATCAAAATAGAAGAGGGGCTAATTGGAAAGAATAAGGGGTTCAGTGGAAAAGGGGGGGAAAGAAGGTAATAGGAAGAGATATGATCAAATTATTTATGTATGAAAATTCTCAATAAAAGATAAAAATAATGAAAGGTAAGCTAAAAAATGGAACTAACCTTTTCATTGTTGGGCTAAAGTGGCTCTTTTTCCCACACAGGCTATTTTGGTATCATTTATACACTCTTAACTTTCTAGATATTCCAGAAAACATAGCAACTTGTTCAATTTTAAAACAGTATTACCACCCAGCATTTTTCATGATGTTTAGAAATTCAAATGCTTTCAGACACAGGAGGACTCTACAGCTTCACTTAAGTGAGATTACACTGACATTACATCACAAAACCAATAGTGCATTACAACTCCTGAGATTATATCAATTATGCCACTCTTACAGGTTTGCATACCATACAATTTTAAATTATCATTGAACTTTGAAGACATTAGTTTCTTATACCACATATTTATCTCAAATAATTTCTCCCTTTCACTATATCAAGGAACAATCTTTATTTTAGAGGCAGAATAGCAAAGTTTAAAGTATCAAGCATTCTATGGTTATGCCAGTTATGAATAATTGAACATTAAGATAATGCAAAAAAGTTAATTTATGCATTTCTATTTCAAATTATTTTAATTAAAAATAAATAGATAAATGCGAATTGGAATACCAAAGAAACTATTAGGTTGTCTTCTTATGTATGTGCACAGAGGCAGCGTGGGCTTCAGATAGACTATACATTTTAGAATTACAGCACTCAGATGTTTAAAAGCTCACCACATGTTTCCAATGCACACAGTTTATAGAGTATTCCACTATAAAGTGATCAATTCTTGTTTTATTGTATTTCCATGTTTTAAATTTCTTGATATTATTTAACTATAGCTGTTTATGGAATACCTATCTTTGAACTGTTGGATTTTATCACTAGACTTGGGTGGAGAATGTGGATTTAATTCAAAAGTCTACTAAAGCCCATGCTTGGAAACAAAATCTGGTCAATATTAGCAACTATGGAAACCTCTTTTCATTCTATATCATCAAATTCTGAGCAATGGGAAAACTGAAATTAAAACTTCAAAACTTTTACCATTCCTGCTAAAAGCAAAATATAAAATAATAATGTGAAAATTATAGTACAGCCAAGACAATGGCTAGGAATGTTATAAGACATGGACTTACATAGACACTAATTTAAAATATTAGACAATGTGAAAATAGAGATTCCACATAGGCATTATTCACATCTATGCTCATTTAAAAAATAAAATTAAGGTTGTTTCAAATTTCAAGACTCAGTAACAGTTCTCATTGCAAACATACAGACTTGTGTTGTGCTATTTTAAAGTGTGATTTCCATATTAACATATGGCATAGCTTTAACCATGCTATCCAAATGATAGCATTTATTCAACTCAGTGGGCCATTTAAACAGCTCACTGCCACAATATAAGCTACTAGCACAGAAATTCACGACATTAACTGATAGAGTTCACGAACATTTCATGAGTTAATGACTTTGATGAATTCATTCATTCTCATATCCACTGTCTGGTATAGCCATGGTATTTAAACCTCCTTTAACCACAATGACTTGCCCAAATGTATTCTTCCCCATTAATAATCTAGCAGAAAAACCTTAATGAGAGTTGGTACAAGGACCAGGGTGATTAAATATAATGACAAAAGGACCATTAATAAGAAGCCAAGTCTTTTAATTCTTCTTTCCTGGGAAAGATCCCCAACAAGCAAAATAGAGAGACAAGAGGGCACAGCTCTTTTACTAGAAGAGACAGGACAGCATTCGTTCTTATTTTAGTAGAAGGTCCAATCCAGATCCAACCCCTTCAATATGCCTCACCTTAAGTCCCATTTCTCAAAAACTCTTTAAATTCCCCACCATTGCAATGTGCCTCCTGCAATATCCATGCTCCTGGACACTACTCTGGAATGGTGGGAACAATAGAGTTAATTGTATCTAGATCAAGATAATTAGGTAATTTGCATCTTGTCTCTTCAAACTGTATTGCAAACATGCGGTCAGGAGGAATGGGAAGAGGTTGATCATTGGGCTGTAAGTCACAGGGAGGAGGAAGGCATTTTGGTATGCTGTATAGCACACAGTTAAGTGCCTGCATATAAATATATATGCTGTATACTTAAAAAATCCTAAAGGAAGGATATTAATATTTTCACCATAAAAAATAATACATGTTTCAGATAAATATGTATAACCTGATTTAGACATTTCCAAAGGTTTTGAGGGAAAGTTCATTGACAGGGTGCTTGCTAACAGGTACAAGGTCCTAAGTTCAAGCCCAGTGCCATAAAAATAATATAATAAGTAATACGCAATGAAGTATTCATTCTTGTGTTTTTATGTATCATTTAAAAAATAAATTTAAGCCAGGCATGGTAGTGCACACATGTGGTCCCAACTACTAATAAGGTGAGAGGATAGCTTCAGCCAGGAGTTCAAGGTCACCCCAGGCAACAAAGTAAGAGACTGTCTCAAAATATTGAATTAATTAATTAAATAATTTAAATAAAATTTAAATGTTTAGATTAGATATAGTTTTAATCCTTTACAGCATCAATTAAGAATGTCTATATTCTTTACTTCAAAAAAGAAAAGAAGAAAACAGAAAATGTGTTCTCTCCATAACCTGGTTTACTTAAGTATTTGGGGAGAAAATAAAAACTTAATCTAAATCTTGATACACGCAAGCACAGAGTCAAGCATGCACGTGCTCACACACGCACATCTTCCATGCAGCGTGCTCATCCCCATGGTAGTAAATGTCCTGCCAAGGACAGACCCTGCTAAATAGGACACAGGAGATCTTTCAGAAGCCATCATTAGCAACTGATTATAAAAATGAATCTTTGTTTAGCAAATCACATCAGCTCACAAACTTTCTGCACATTTGCAAAAACGGTATTCACGCAGCTCTCAGTATAATAGAATTTGAATTTAGGAAAGGTCAAGAATTACTTTGAGTAGTTTTGGACTTATGTTACTGCACAGCCAATGTATATTAAATTCTATAAATACACCTACAGGAAAATATCATCCAATTCTTTTAGGATCTTAGAACAAATATGAAATTAAAAAAAGAATCATAAGTCACATTTCTTACCATACATCTAGTAAGAGTAGTGATAGTGTCTGATACCATTTAAAATTCACACAGAAGACATGCAAAAGCTGAAATACTTCTAACTAAATGTTTATTAGTGAAAACTAAGAGCAGATGCTACTGATGGGCCAAGGTGACAGACGATGAAGAAAAAAAAAAATGAAAAACAAAGTTAAGAGGCTGAGGGACAGGTGAAACAAGAAAAGTTTTAAGGAGACAAAGCAGACAAAGGCAACAGAGGCCACATACTTTGCTTCCATAATAACCATCAGCTATGTTACACAAATAGATTCAAGAAAAGAAAAACGAAGCCAAGATTTTCCAAGACACCAGGTATGGGATACCTCCCAGTGAGTTGTTGATTAGGGATAGCCGTGATACTCCCAAAATAGCCCTGGTTTGTAGAAACAAAAGGAAAGAAATTGAAAGACTTATAGATTTGTTGATAGTGTAAGCCCAAAGGTAAATGTTGAAGAACTAAAAGATACGCAGAATTTCCTTAGTAAAGATATGCCAGTCTTCCAGAAACAAGCTCCATGAACACTGCTCTTTCTGCTAACCTGATAGCCAGCCCCAGAGTGATGGCAGAGGACACGCAGATCAAGCACAACCTATCTAAGCGAAGGTCCAGAGGCTACAAAGAGCTCAACACTGAGTCAGACTGCCAACAGTCCTGCATGGCTCAGGGAACACTGTGGAAGAGGGGGCGGAAAGATTGTCAAAGCCACAGGGTGGATGGGGGTACCCAGAGGCACAGTGCCCCCACTACCCCACTGGTACTGTCTGAGGCCTTCATGACCCCACAGTAAATCCCATAACCCCACAGAGGAGGACCCCAGGGAAATAAAAACAGGGGAAAGGGAATAAAAGGGTATAATCTGTTAAATAAATAAATTTTTTAAAAAGAGTGCAACCCAATGGGGATATGCAATGTGGTCATACTGTAAAGTTAGTAATAATAAAAATTATTATTTTAAAAAGGAGTCTAAGCCTTGAGCTTCCACTTGTCTATTCTTAATCTCCAAGTTCACACAGCTCACAAGGTAAGCCCAGACAAGAACCTTCCATAAAACACAGCAAACAGAATTTCAGCCTGAATGATAAAGGAAAAGAATATAAGCCAACTTAACACAACCAAAACAAAAAGTGTCTGAAATACAGTAATTCGTATGGAGTGAATGAACACAGGTGAAAGGAAGAGAGAGAGAAGAAAGATGAGACAAGAAAGAAGGCAGAAGAATGGAGAGAAGCTTGTAGTTTCCTTCAGGGAACCAGTAGATGGTATGAACAAGGCTAATAATGCAACACAGCAGCTCAACAGAAGACCGGCACCCAGTGTCCCTGCAAAACAAACACATCAGCACCTGCAGGAGAGGAAGGCTTTGTCATGACCTTGACAATGTGCTCTCTGAAGACTGCACTGAGCTTTGACCACCTTACTGCCAAGGACAGCAAATTCCAATGGAGATTTCAATAAATAAAGAAAAAAAAAAGATTAAGTGGCTGGAGGGATGGTTTTGCAGTTAAGGCATTAGTCTTCAAAAACCAAAGGACCAAGGTTTGATTCCCCAGGACCCACATAAGCTACGTGCACGAGATTAGACATGCTTCTAGAGTTCTTCTGCAGTGACAGAAGGCCCTGGCACACCCATTCATCCATATCTCTCTCTCTCTCTCTCTCTCTCTCTGCCTCCTTCCCTCCCTCCCTCTCTCTCTCTCTCTCTGTCTCTCATAAATAAAATAAATATTTTTATTAAAAAAAGATTAAGAAGGAATCAAGTTACATCAGGATTTTAAATATTTACCAAAAGAAGGAAATAAGATAACTCCAAGAGTGTCTTTCCCACTTAATGCCATCCCCTTTTAATCCTCAGGGAAGCCATCTGCAGCAGGGGTGTAAGGAAGGCAAGCTTTTTCCTCAGCTGAGTGTCACAATCCTATTGAGGCACACTAAGCCAGCAGGCTGACAAATGATGCTTCAGTACAGGTTCAAGGCAGTCCTCCATGGGGGCAGGGAGTGGAGGATAATGCCGCCAGGCCACTGCCAAAGCTGCTCCAGGGCAGTGTCTCCTGCTCCAGTACGGAAGGGGCTTTTTGTGAGGCTCAAAGGCCACAGGACAACAGACTAGTAGCATCCTCAGAGTAACTGATGAGGCCAACAGGGAGGAGCCCCCAGATGTCAACACAGGAGCCTCCGAAGCCACTGGGGTAAACAGAGCAGCGAGGGCAGCTCAGGGTGCATCAAGCAGCCACCATGCTTTCAGCACAGCAGCAAAGGTGCCTTCTCTGCAGACAAGCTTGTTCCTGCGCTCCGGACACCTGCCTGCTCCTTTCCACCTCTGCAGATGACACTGACCCTCTCTCCGAGATCTAAACTCCCTCCTGCAATGTCTCAGGAGCTTTTATATCTGATCGTGTTGGAATACTTAATGCATCAAATTATAATTCTTGGGTTACATATCTGACTTCTTCAAGAAAGCTGTGGGTTCTTCTTGAGTCCATCCTAAGGTCACCCACCCACCCAAGAGGAAGTGTGTTTTCACTTGTATGTGCCACCAGTTCTCATTACTCCTGGTGGTTAAGTTCTATAAAATCTCCCGGAATACTGAACCATTGCTCCTGGGGGAAACAAATGCTAGGTTCTCAAGAGCGTCCTGTCATAGCATTTTGTTAACCTTTCAATGTGTTACCTCAGTTTATGTGTGTTTCCATTCAAAGGCACCTTACTTAACCTACACTGATTCATTAACATCAGACTTACAGCCAGTATCACCAAAACTCAGGTCTGAACAAAGCTTCTCTAACAAAAGTTTGCTCACAAAACATAATACACCCTCTGGGGGCTTTCAGTAGCCCTGCACAGCCCTTAAGTACTATGTTGGGGGCACTTTATGAGCTAAAATCACCAACAAAAGGCACGGAATATGACATGTGAAGCACTAAAAAATGCCTGTAAGACCCTGCTCACAGAGGTGCCTGAGTCTAATGTATGTGTCATCTGCAAACAAACGTACATGTCTGCAGACATCAAAGTGAGACAAATGTTGAGTTAGGAGTTATAAGCAAAGTTTAGCAATTAAATTTGCAAATACAGAACCCACAAATAATGGAGATCAACTATATTGTCACTACCTGCTGAGGTAACTGGCATATGTAAACAGCGATAGGTGGTCAATGATGTTGACTGACTTTGGAAAGAAAGCTAGAATTGTGTGAGAGTGGGAAGCACATGACTGAGCTTGGCACACAGGGTGAGTGCGTGAGTAGATAGAAAAGTGAACAAGCATCTGAGAAAGGAGTATACGAACAAGAGAGAGAGCATGTGAGCGAGCAAGTGTGTGAACAACGGTGAATGTACATGTGGAAGAGAGAACATGTGGGCAAGCAAGGGCGTGAATGCAAGAGCGAATGTGTGACTATGAAAGAGGAAAAATGAGTAGTGAGTGTGTACAAGTAACGGACTGTTCCAGCCCTAATTCTGAATCCCTCTGTCAAATAGCAACAACTCAAGAACTACATAGTGTGCATGGTATGCTTTGCTTCCAAAGCAGTCTCAGAAAAGTGAGGCTCCCACTGACATGTAGCTCTTCAGAGGGATGGGGGTGAGAAGTAGATGATGAGTCCCCAAATTTAGAAGAGAAGAAAGCAGAATTACTTGAACGCCACGGGCTCGTGCTGCTTTTATTGCTCCCATTATTTGTCATCTGGTTGTACACCCCAACTTACACACTAATGCTAGGTGGACTTGGCCTGTGTACACTAAGGCTTAGGACTCGGGGAAGGAGGAGTCAGCCCTGTCAGTAAACCACAGAAAGGAAACGCCCAGTATGCAGACCCACTGTGCTTTTGAAAATAATGCACAAACTACTCAGTAACCAGTTCATTTGATACCGTTCATAAATTCACAGGAGCTGAGTGAAATTCATTTCTTCAATCAAATGCCACAGTCACTGCTGTGTGAGGCTCCCTAGCACTTTTCATCCAAAAGGGACCCTTGCCCTCAAATGGTCAAGAATCCTGAGACAGTTATGTCAATACGTTCAGCTCTCAAACACTGCTGAAAATTTAAACACTATAAAGAAAGGGAAGGAAGAGGGAAATACATTTAGCTTCTTCCAGTTCTTTTCATAGTTTAACAGCTCATTTATTTTTATTGCTGAGTAGCATTCTATTGTCTAGATGTATCACAGCATTGTCTGGATGAACCGTTCATATTTATCCATTCATCTGCTAAAAGTCACCTTGGTGGCCTCCACGTTTGAACAATTATGAATACAGCTGCTTTAAACAAAAAGAAAAAGACAGAGATTTGGAATCCCGCTGGAATTCCATTCATTAATTCAGTCTTTATTAAGCACCAACAGCATGCAAGCACTGCCAGTAACTTGGGAGGCTAAAGTAACCAGGTCATTGCCTTCGCAGACCTTCCAGTTCAGTCAATGACAGCTTCAACAGGCCTCTGACTAAAAGGGGCCTCTCTCAAGCCTTTCCCTCCTAGCATCTCTGGCAGGACTCCGGGCAGAAGAACTTTGAGGAAAGGGTAGGGAATCCCACTGCAACTGAGCAGGGGCAAAGAGAAAAGTTGGGACCATGTTGTGAATGCTGCAGCTGTCCCCAGGAGGCTTCTGAGCCACAGAAGGACCATTCCCGAGCCAGTTCCCCAGATCAAGCCTCTTTGAAGTAACTTATGATTAAAGTTAAATCTGTCGCTGGCTAGGTTGTGCCTCAGCTATAGCACCTGTGAGGCCCTCACCACAAACAAGCAAACAAACACAAAAGACTGAAATTCTTCCCAGTACTTGAGAAACCCCCAGGTCAGGGGCTGTGACTGGCCATACCAAATATTCAGCATGTTTTCAACTCAGTCGGTGCTGCTACCCTACCCTGCTAACAACATAACCCGAACCCAAATAAGATCAAGGAGATATGTGATTAAAAACATGATTTTTATCAGGGCTGGAGAAATGGCTTAGCAATTAAGGCACTTGTCTGTGAAGCCTAAGGAGCCAGGTTCAATTCCCCAATACCCAGATGTGGTGCAAGCATCTAAAGTTCGTTTGCAGTGGCTGGAGGCCCTGGCACACCTATTCTAATTCTCTCTCTCTCTCTGTCTCTCATAAATAAATAAGTAAAATATTTTTAAAGTGATTTTTCACAGACAAAATGTCGGAAGTCTGGATGCAAAGAAAACAAAAACAATGAGGTAAAAACTAGATTACGAGGAGAAAACAATCCTCCAAAATCATCTATTTCTCTACAATATGGCTAACTCTGGTTAAAAAGTATTTATGGGGGGGCTGGAGAAATGGCTTAGTGGTTAAGGCACTTGCCTGCAAAGCCAAAGGATCCAAGTTCAATTCCCCAGGCCCCACCCAAGCCAGATGTACAAGGTGGCACATGCACCTGGAGTTTGTTTACAGTGGCTGGAGGCCCTGGCACACCCATTCTTTCTCTCTTTCTCTCTCTCTCCCTGCCTTTTTCTCTCCCCACCCCCTCGCACTTGCAAATAAATAAAGAAAAATAAAATATATTTTAAAATATTTAAGAGGCTGAAGAGATGACTCAGTGGGTAACATGCTTGCAATACAAGTCTGACATCCCATGTTCAGATCCCCAGAACCCACATAAAGTTAGACACATAATGCAAGCATCTATAACCCCAGCATGCCTCTAATGAGAATGGAGGTGGAGACAGGAGGACCTTAAAGCTCATGGGCCAGCTAACCTGGTGAATACAGCAGCAATCAAGAGAGACCCTGCCTCATAAACAAAGTGGAAGGCAAGGATCAGACTATCCTGTGACCTCCCCATGTTGCCTGTATTCACACATGATTACACACACACACACACACACACACACACATACTTAAAAAATAAAAAATATTTTTTCACACACACAAAAACATGAATGCCATTCTTATTTTTTTAAGCAGGATCTTATGGAGCCCAAAGTGCTCTCAAACTGGCTATGCAGCTGAGAACAGCTCCTGCCTCTATCTCCCAAGTACTGGAATTACAGGCATGTACTACTGCTCCTGGTTATGCAAACTCAGGGCTTCATGCATGCTAGACTACTGAGCTACATCCCAAGCCCCATAAATGGTCACTTTTCACAAGCATATGTATAGGACTAGACTTCCCAAGTTTCTTATGTTCCTCTCCTGGTCGGTCACTTGCTACCTGTGTGTGACCTTAAATAAGAGAGTACTCTATTCAAATCTCATTCTACTCTTCTTGTCTATGAAATTACCACATCATGAATTAGGTCATCTATCTGATGGTCTAATAAAGTGCTGCCCTTTTATCAGCTAAGAATCATTACTTAATCCTCTGAAAACTGGCCATACCTTTATGAGCAATGCCTTATGAATCAAAATATCTGTTGAAAGCCACCCATTTCCACAACATGCCTGTTATCAGTTGATCATTCAACAAATAAACTTCGTCATTCCCTTCCTATGAATTGCATTCTTTGTAGTCTTTTTGTTTGGATGTCTTCTGTCAAAGCAATTTGAACTGCACTACCACCACAACAAACTGGTAAACGTAAATGCAGTGGTGTCTTGCCATTTGCTAGGTCATCCTGCTCTGTGAACAATGGAGGCTATTCTGTATGTTCAAAAGTTGCTCAGAGTTGATCCTGGAGAGCAAGTACCAGAGCGGAGAACCCAGTCCAGCATTTCCTGACCTTTCCTCCTGCCCAGGGCTCCACATCTACAGCCATGTTGTAAACAATGGAATGTGCAAACCCCTAGCACATGTGATCAAGTTCTCTACAAGAGTGTTTTCACTAGATCTTTTCAATTCAGTGAAAAACCAAAGGAAGCAAAAAGTAAGGGAGACCATTTGGAATCCTCTAGATGAGTACTTCATAATCATCCAGACAGGTATAATCAGCCTTAAAGTGGCTCTGTGTCTGTGCAATAAAAACATAATGCACTTGTGCACTTGTACTGAACACATACAGACTTCTTGTCATTACTCCCTAAACAATCTAAGAACTACTTCCACAGTGTTTCCACTATGTTAGTCATTTAGAGATGGGTTCAAGTCTATAGAGAAGCTGAGCAGATGGTTCAGTGGGTAAAGTATTTGCCATGCAAGCATGAGAACTTATTTCAGATCCCAGCTCTCATGTAAAATACCAGATGTGGTGGTATGTGCATATAATACCAGCTATAGGGAGGTGCACGCAGGGGAAGCCCTGCAGGGCTCACTAACTAGCTAATCTAGTCAAACTGGTGAGCCCTGGGTTCAGCGAGAAACCTTGTCTCAAAGAATAAGGTTGAGAGTGACTGAGGTGTACACTCAACATCACTCTCTGACCTCCACATACATGCACACATACATGTATCCACATATATACAAGCATATATGTATGTGTGTACAACAAACACTAAAAATTAAGTAATAAAAATACAATGTATGCATGTTCTGTGAAAATATGTCATTTTATGTAAGGGAATCTAAACATTCAAGGGTATCTAAAAGGAGTCTTAGAATCAATCCCCCATAGATTTAAAATGACCTCCAATGCTAGATAATGCTATTTTCCCTACTAGCAGGGAACAAAAAAGGTTTGTTTAGTCCACCAGTGGTAGGTTTGAGACAAAGGAAGGCCATATAATATCTTTGGGTCTTACAGTAATTCAAACAGGAAGAAGCTAAGCAAGAAGCAAGACATCTCTAGGTTCTGCAAAGAATGACTGGGCCAGCTGACTTTCAATGAGCCAGAGCTGTCAGACCTGTATTTATAGTTAAAACATATTCCACTTTAAGTCAAGTGACATCATCCATCACATTAAACCAACCATCCAAATTTGGATTCTATTGGTCGTACAGTTCAGTTAATTTTATCATAAATATATCTTGCATACAGTTTCAAAGAGATGTGAGTCTAACAAATTCAAGTTGAGTTTTACATATTCAAAGTACATAATAGAAAAACTTAAAGTCAATATGTGGTTCTTAGGCTCTAAGGTATAGTTGGCTCTCTGTGTGGGTTCCGCAACTGCTAATCCAGCCAATCACAGAAAAAATAATTCCCACAAACCTATATCTATACCCTAAAACTATAACATTATCCCATAAGAACAATACAACTGTTTCCATAGTGAGTTACATTGTGTTAGGCATTACAGATAAGTACTTAGGCCCATTGTATCAAATTTCATAGGACTAAAGTCTGCAGGAACATGTGCTCAGGTTCTATGCAAACAACTATGCCATTCTATATAAAGACACCTGAGCATCTCCAGCTCACAGGTATCCTAGAAAAAAAAAAAAAAAAACCCATACACATAACAAGGAACAACTAACCTCTATTCTTCCCTTTAAAGAGCTTGGTCTATTCATTGGTTCTGAGGCAGATATGCCTGTCAAGTATCCCCCACTAGCCCCCACAACATGGAAACACCATACAGAGAATTTCTTTAGTTCATATTTCTCTACTCAGTAGCAACAATTACCTTGATGAAAGTACTCATTAAAAACAATCATTATAGGGCTGGAGATATAGTTTAGCAGTTAAGGTGTTTGCCTGCAAAGCCAAAGTACCTCAGTTCAATTCCCCAGGACCCACGTAAGCCAGTTGCACAAGGTGGCACATGCATCTGGAGTTTATTTACAGTGGCTGGAGGTCCTGACATGCTTGCTCACTCTTGCGCTCTCTCTCTCTCTCTCTCTCTCTCTCTCTCTCTCTCTCTCTCTCTCTCTCTTTCTCTCCCTCTGCCTCTCTCTCTCTCAAATAAATAAATACAATATTTTTTAAAAATAAAAATAAAGTGTTATGTGTATTGGAAACACAGTTGAAGCTCATGTCATCTTGGTTATAGATTATATACACTCAAATAAGCCAGAGTCCAATTGTGTCCCTAGAAACACAATCAAAGCTACCAGTAAACACCTGCTTCAATAAGCACCTGTGTCAGGATGCTGGTAGGAATGGCCCTAAGGCACTATGTTGAGGCTGCCAGACCTAGGCCCTGAATCCTTGCTGTACCTACAAGTTCTGACCCTCATAGTACATAAGTTTGGTTCTCTCATTTTCAATTTGGTATTTGAAACAGATAGTTGCTGTGGAAGACCTGAGCTCTTTAAGTGAACAGCCACATGGCACTTAGTGCCATCCCTGCATGAAGCTCTAACACAGTGGGTTCTGTGGAGGCAACTCAGGACCGACTGAGTAACTGGGTCAGTGAACATCCACCACATGCCAACTGCACACACTGTGCACAGCTGAGCACTGGGAAACAGACGATTATGAAGACAGACTTTGGTTCTAAAAGCTTCATCTAGTGGGAGAGACCTATAAGAATGAAGGTTTGGGACAGAATAACTTAAGTTCCAAAAAGAAACACAAACCAGAAATGCCAACAATTCTGGACCTGGCCTCACTTCTGCACATTCCACACTCTAGGTTCCTAAATCAGCACAATTTTAGGGGCTTTGCTACCTTTTTTAATGAAACATCAAATATACTCATCAAATGCAAGCTTTTTGAAAGAGACCCATATTTTATAACATTCTTTTTAAATAAGACATTTATTACAGCCAATTATTCTTGATGCTTTAAAGTATTTTCATAATTTTTAGGTAATTTAGATTAAGCCCTACAAGCAACTATCTGGCTCTCTAGCCTCTTTGTTATGAACGAAAGTAGCAAAGATTTACTAATACTCGTAATTATCTAGTCATATGTGGAGGCATACACATGCACATGCATGTAATCTAATGTTCCTTCTGCATTTCCATCAGGCTGCTCTGAAACTAATATGTCTGCACACTTCCGGCCTGACCATCTTTTGCTGACAGCTCAGTTCATCCCTCGAGACTCACTTTAAATACAATCGCCCATGTTCCCCAAGCAGTTTTTTTAATATTCCTTTGGGTCCCAAAGATATTTGTACATTCTTCAACTGTGCATATTTTACATTGCAATGGACTATTTACAAGATTTTAAAGGATCTGTTTCATGGTTATGTACTTTATCATAGTGCTAGATACACAGCAGATATGAATGCCTGTGAAATACATGAATGAAAAATGTGAGCATATATTGAGAATGAATATAGTAGTAAAACTCCACCCGAGAGAAAATTAGTTAGATCCTCTTAATCAGATTGTGGTGAGCATTAGCAATATAGTTTTTTTTTTCCACATTGTAAAAGATATAAGCATCCTTTCTCTTTTCCCAAAAAGTTTTACCCATTCTCTTTTTTCCCCTTTAATCTACTTCCAAAGTGAATTCAATGGCAAAAAAAAATAGAGATAAAAAGAGCTAATTTACCCTCAAATGCAAATATATATATATATATACATTTTAAGTGAATTCTTGCTATTTACACATTAACTTCTTGAGGAAAAATGACTCCTGTAGACCCAGATCTCTTAGTTATATTATTGTATGATAATGTCAGTCTCTCTACTTTAATGGACTGAAGCTATATATAACAGAAGTGAGAGTTACTTTAATCTCTGGATTTTACTATAGTGACAGAATCATAACCTGTTTCTTGTCTTTCTTCCCTTCAGTCTTGTCACAATGTGAAAGAGATAGTTTGATCATTCCTCATACCTTTGGTCAGACTAATAACCACAAAACCTAATGGAAACCCTGAGGTTCACGCCCCGGGGAAGAAAGGCTGTCCCCCTAGTTTTCTCCCTCGCCTGCATGAGGCACAGACCAAAGGGAAAACCTGCTGCTCAGGGAGCTTACCTCCCAGCCCTACTCAGAAGAGGCAAAAAGATTGCACTGCATAAACATTTTGCATGCACAGAAAGCAATAAGGGCAAGACAGAGAGGACCCTAGAATCTTGAGATCCATCCACAGTGGAAGTCATGGACCATATGTGAAACTCAAGCTCTTCATCGAGGAGAAGAGGTAAACAAGGGCTGGTGCCTGCTCAGAAGAAGAGTCAGAATACAAGCTCAGTCACGTGCTTGCTGCTACACTATCTTTCTCCAGCCTCCGCCGCATCCCCCTTGGGCTGTACACACCAGGGAGGATACAAGCACAGTCCAATTAGGAATGTGAATGGAGCAGGGAGATCTGTCCTGCAACTAGAGTCCTGAATGTGGATTGGCCATACAAGTAAAGAGACATCAAGGTCTGTGCCTATTTAGCTAACAAAGAGGATAGAAATTCATGACAACTTTTTATTCATTTCACTCCAAAAAGTTATTAACTGAGCACCTCTCAAGTTCAAAGGTCACTGTTATGCTTAGGTAACATTAAGAAGTAAAATGTGGGGACAGGAGAAATGGCTTTGCAAGTGTAAGGACCAGAGTTCAGATCAAAAGCTACAATGTGTCTATAATGCAGGTGTACCTATAGAAAGATGTAAAGTAGAGACATAATGGGAAGCTTGTGGGCCAACTGGCCTGGCAAACACAGCCATGAACAACAAAGAGACTGGCTCAAAGAAGGTAAGGTAGAAGGCGAAGGCCAGCATTGTGAGAACCGACCACACCCCATGGCACATGCACCCATGCACACACAGCTGCATGTGCGTGTGCATGCACACCATGCACATACACACACAAACACACAAAGGTGTAAAAGAATGTAAGATGTTTTTCTTTAAGTTAAATGTTGAGTGGGGGCTGGAGAAATGGCTTAGCAGTTAAGCACTTGCCTGTGAAACCTAAGGACCCCAGTTTGAGGCTCGATTCCCCAGGACCCACGTTAGCCAGATGCACAAGGGGGCGCACGCATCTGGAGTTCATTTGCAGTGGCTGGAAGTCCTAGCGTGCCCATTCTCACTCACTCTCTCTCTCTCTCTCTAACTCTTTCTCTCTCTGTCACTCTCACATAAATAAATAAAAATGAACAAAAAAATTTTAAAAACAGAAACATAGTTTTTAAAAAATAAATAAATAAAAATAAATGTTGAGTGGCCCAGACCCTTTGAAGTCACTACAGGATACATTTTGAACAAAGTATGGTTTGGGTCCAGAGAAAAACACAAGACATACTATCACTAGTCACTCTGTAACTACAACTACAGTTGGAAGTGTGAGAAGGACTTTGCAGAAGTGATAATATTTTCATTGGATCTTACTTAAAGAGTGCTTGCTGTTTCATCACATATAAAAGGGCAAGAAAGGCATTCCAAAGAGAGGCATTACCTTCCCAAATATACAAGTCCAATTACCGGATAGTTTAGAGAGCAGCAACAGACTCAAATGGCATTGGAAAATGGGTGCAAGAGATGACACTGGTGATGCAGACCCAGACAAAGAGGTCTATGGAAGGTGCTGAGTGTTATGCTAAAGAATTTAGATGTTGTGTTTCTGAGCAAGCATTAAAGGGATCTCGTTGGAGAAGTGACAGTCAGATCAAGTGTGCTACAGATAATTCTGCCATCACTATGGATTGATGTTGGGTGTAGAGAAGCATCTGAAAGTGTGTTTCCATAGGGAAATCATAATATGGAAAAATGTGTCTAGTAGCACACCTCCTCAGAGTAGCCTACCAGCCAAAAGATACTGGTCACATGAGATGATAGCTGCTTCTCAAACACAAGGGAAAGAGCCATTCTGTTTTTACCTCACTGGAATTCTGCAAATGAAATGATCAGCTCAGTATTTGGCCATATGAATAGGCAGATGAAAGTCTGTTTTTTGTTGTTGTTATTGTTGATGTTGTGTTTTTATTTTTTAATTTTTGAGACAGGATCTTACTATGTAACAGATAGGACTTGAACTTACAGTGATTCCTTTGCCTCAGCCTCTCAACTGCTGGGATTATACATATGCACCACCACATCCAACAAATCTACCTGAACACACACTATATATGTTCAAGAAGCCCTAGACAAAGCAGATGGGGTTCACAGAAAATGTAACAAGACAGTTTGGCTCCCCACTTCCTGTAGTATTGTCCCTGGCAATCCTCGGATCAGCATGCAGTGTGCCTCCTACCCTGCTCCAGGCACTGCGCCATTAGCTGGGCACTCACAGCCAGGGGGAAGCCATAATGAGGAGAAGGAAAACTGCAGAAGCCACTGAAAGCATCCAGATGGGGACAGGAACTCAAAAAAGTCCCCAGTCCTGCAGGCACCTTTGTTGAACACAAAATTAGATTTGTTCTTCTTATAAATAAAACCAATAAACCTCAGGAGTCTGAAATCATACTGGTAATGGCATCTAGCGGTCAAGTTGTCACTCCTGGGGAGAGCACAACAGAGGAGCAAGAAACCATACAGCCTCAATTTAGGTTAACTCATCATAATATCCTTGAAAAGTGCTTATTCTGATGAATGTTTTAAACATAACATTTATGAAATATATTTTTATATATAATATAATATACATGTGTTAAGATATATACTCAAAAAAATACATCTTTTTAGGTAGGAAAATGGAATCAGAAAATACTGGAGACCATTATGATAAACTCATAGTCCCAGAAGGTTGCAAATTCATACTTATAATCCTAGAACTTCAAAGACTGAGACAGGATTGCCATGTATTCAAGACCTGCCTCAGATAGATAGACAGATAGATAGATAGATAGATAGATAGATAGATAGATAGATAGATAGATAGATAGATAGATAGGTATGTATGTATGTATGTATATATATGGAGAGAGAGAGATATCTAGGTCAGCTTGGTAATTCTGTATAAAAATAGTCCCTATTCCCTTCCACTCAAGGGTAGAACTTCTGTTTTATAGACAAAATGCATTTTACTGAGTTCACCTGAGTTTGGCTTAATTAAATCCACATTACATATATCAAATGAAAAAAAATGAGAACTTGTCAAGTGGATTACATTTTGTACATTTTATTTCTCTCTTATGTCTTATATACATATCTCCCTTTGCCTTAAAAGTGCAACAAAATTCATTTAGGAAATAAATAATTTTGCCAAGGCCAAGAATGGTTTCAAAAGCTAAATTCTACACCTAACCAACATTTTATAATAATTTACTCTCTCAAAAAGTACTTTAAAAAAGATTCAAATACCTAATCCAATTAACCTATAAGTGGATTTTTTTTCCAAGCCAAAAAAAAAAGTCCCATCACATCCTCTGACATTAAATGTACAGGGGGGAGGAACTCTGGAGAAAAGGCTTAGCAGTTAAGGCACTTGCCTGGAAACCATAAGGACTCACATTCAACTCTTCAGATCCCACATAGGTAAAACAAGATTGCCTATGTGCACAAGGTGGTGCATGCATCTGGAGTTTCATTACAGTGTCTAGAGGCCTTGGCATGCCAATTCTCTCGCTGTGTTTCTCTCACTCTCTCTCTCTCTCTTGCTCTCTCACTCTCACTATCTTGTTCTAGCTCTCTCACATTAAAAAAGGCCAGTCTGTTGGACTTGCCTCAGAAAGAAACACTAAACACAGAAAACAAAGAGAGAGTACTAGAAGCTGCAAAGACAAACAGCTCATCACTTACAAAGGCAAGTCCATCAGAATTACATCCAATTGTTCAATGGATACTCTAAAAGCCAAAATGTCTTAGAATGGAATAATTCAAATTTTGAAAGATCATTGATGCCAACCCAAACTACTATACTCAGCAAAATGATTCTTCTTAATAGATGTAGAAAGAAAAACTTTGCATGTAACAGCCAGCTTCATAAATATGTCAGAACTAAGCCAGCCCTACAAAAAATATTAGATGGAATTATTTGCACTGAAGAGAAAAACAAATATACTCAACAGAATACAGGAGGTAATAATAATAATAATAATAACTAGAAAAGCTGTGAAAGTAAATGAGGATCAAGAAAACACCAAATTCAAGCTAGGCATGGTGGTGCGTGCCTTTAATCCCAGCACTCAGGAGACAGAGGTAGGAGGAACACTGAGAGTTCAAGGCCAGCCTGAGACTACATAGTGAATTCCAGGTCAGCCTGAGCCAGAGTGAGACCCTACCTCGAAAAACCAAAAAAAAAGAAAACACCAAACTCCACAATCTTCAACTTAACAGGGATTAACTCATACCTCTCAATAATAACTAAGGAATATCAATGGAATCAACTCCCCAGTCAAAAGACACAGGGAACCAGGTATGGTGGCACACACCTTTAATTCTAGCACATGAAAGGCAGAGGTAGGTGGATCACCATGAGTTCGAAGCCACCCTGAGACTACATAGTGAATTCCAGGTCAATCTATGCTAGAGTGAAACCCTACCTCAAAAAAAAAAAAAGAAAGAAAAGAAAAAGACACAGGGGGCTGGGAAGATGGCTTAGCAGTTAAGACACTTGCCTATGAAGCCTAAAAACTCACATTCAATTCTCCAGATCCAACATAAGTCAGGCACACAGTGACACAAGCACACAAGGTCACACATGCACAAAGGGGGCACATGTGTCTGGAGTTCGACTGCAGTGGCTGGAGGCCCTAATGTGCCAGTTCTCTCTCTCTCTCCCTCTCTCTCTCATTCATTCTCTCGCTCTCACATAAAAAAGGCAGTCTGTTGGGCTTGCCTCAAAAAAAAAAAAAAATACACAGGTTAACAGGTTGAATCCACAAACAGTATCCATCTATTTGCTGTGTACAGGAAATCTACCTTGCCATTAAAGATAGGCACCACCTTGAGGTGAAAGGATGCAAAAAGATATTCTAAGCAAAGAAATAGGAAAGAAGCAGATGTGGCTATACTAATATCTGATAAAATGGACTTTAAACCAAAAGCAATAAAAAGAAATAAAGGGCTGGAGAGATGGCTTAGCGGTTAAGCGCTTGCCTGTGAAGCCTAAGGACCCCGGTTCGAGGCTCGGTTCCCCAGGTCCCACGTTAGCCAGATGCACAAGGGGGCGCACGTGTCTGGAGTTCGTTTGCAGGGGCTGGAAGCCCTGGCGCGCCCATTCTCCCTCTTCCTCTGTC